>NC_141021.1:46947500-47557500 GCF_052040795.2 Danio rerio | reverse complement strand
ACATTTATGAGTTTCTTTCTTCTGTTGAACACAAAATAATTTATTTTGAAGAATGCTGGCATTCATCAACTTCCATAAAAATGTTTTTTCTTTTTGAGTGAACTATACATTTCATTTATGGGCAGTTAAAAAAAATAATTTATTGAAATTATTATTATTATTATTATTTTCAAATCAATGGCAAGTTTTGCAATAATGTACAATTTTTACTCCAAAAAAAAAAAAAGAAAGAAAAAAAAGAAAAAATCTTACTGACCCAGTACATAGCAACCTCACCTAGGCCAATTGTTCTGTTGGAACAAGTAAAAGAAAGTGAAAGGATGTGCGTTTGTAGCCTACACAGTGGATAATCCCATTGTACCCTTAAGAAAAGGGTCAGGACCTAAGTAGCTCTAAGGAATTTTTCTGTAGTATGTTTAGTAGTCAATTATGCATGTTTAAATGTGTATACATTCATATGTTTGGGTAATGTTGACAAGGCAGTACGGGGCGGGTGAAAAATTTTCATCAATTATTTTAACATGAGTGTGCTCTAACTGTAGCTGTGATTCACCATAGAGTCATCAAGGTGTGCCAATACAAACTCTGTATTTCAGACCTCGTGGCTTTTTTTTTTTTTGGATGTGTGGGGGTTGTGGACTTAAATGTGATTGGTGAAAGTGATTTTAAATACCTGGATAGCTGGTAATGTCTGCTGTTGTCTTCAGTTACTCGAACAATTGATAAAAATAAATGTATAAGAATATTAAAGTCTATTTTTTAAAATATGTCTGTTCATTTTGTGTCAATACTTGTTTATGAACAACAAAACCAATCATAAGTATTTTTTTCCAATATGTAGACTTTAGAATCAAATGAAAGCTGAATAAATGAGCTTTCCGCTTTGTTAACTATTTGGAAATCTGGAATCTGAGAGTTTAAAATGTCTTTAAAGTTATCAAAATGAAAGGCTCAGCAATGCACAATGAGTTTTGATATATTTAAAGTTGGAAATTTACAAAATGTCTTCATATAACACAATCTTTACTAATTATTCTTATATATTTTGGCATAAATGATTTTGCCTTTAAAGATTTGACCCACACAATGCCTTTTTAGTTTTACCCAGAAATATGGTTTTATGGTCTAGGGTCACATTTAGCCTAATCTGGCTGAAACAATTAAATCAATTTAAAAAGTTTTATATAATTATTATATAAATTATATTATCTAATTTTATATAAATTATTAAAGGAATATAATGATAAATAGAGGTAATTGTAAAAATACGGAAAATGTATTAAAAATATTTTATTAAAGAAATATTTTGATGAGGTGATTGAAAAAAGAACAAAATGCGAAAGGTATGATGAAATTTTAGTTTAATTTCAGTATTTTGTGGGTCTGTGTTATAAAATGTAAATAACATTGCCAAACATAACATGCCAAAAGGATGAAATTTACCTCATGTAAATCTCATGTAAAAATAATAGATGAGTAAAAGAAGAAATAAGTTAAAGTAATAGACAAATGATGTATGAGGTAATGGGGTGGGGAAAATAACAAGCTTGTACTAACAAGTCTATGTAGAGCTTTAAATACATACGTTAAAATTTTAAAATCAATTCTCTCCTTCAGGGAGCCAGTGAAGAGCGGCCTGGATGGAGAAATATGTTCTCTCTTTTTTGTCCTAGTCAAAAAATTATCTGCTGCATTTGTACTATATGTAAGTGTGAGAGTAATGACTCACTAATGCCAGTGCATTAAAATAATCAAGCCCAGAAGAGATAAAAGCGTGAATAAGTCTCTAAGTCTTTAAAAGAAAGAAAGGGCTTTAACTTTCTTTAGTTGAAAGACACTGGGCCTAACTACAGAGTTTATTTGCTTGTCAAATTTCAGTCAAATGTGACCCCAAGATTTTTGACATTAGAGTGATTATTCAACTGTAGAGGCCCCAAGAGAGCGCTGTACTTTCAAGCTGAGTGTTTGAGCTGAACAGAATCAGCTCTGTTTTATTTTCATTTAATTGTAGGAAATTTTCTTCTATCCAAAGTTTGATGTCACCCATACATGCTAACAGAGCAGAGATCGAATCACTTCCAGAGTCTAATAGTCAATAGAGCTGGATGTCATATATGCATATGTGATAAGAGATCTTATAGTGCTCAACGAAATAAGCGCAGCGGTAGCAGGTAAAGGGAAAATAAGATGGGGCCCAAAATCGAGCCTTGTGATTATAGCCATAGCCACTTAAAGGTAATCTGGGTCAAAACCCAAAGTGGATCACATGTGTAGGTGCAAATGTGGCCCAGTTGTGTTGAGACATTTGTGGGCCACCAAATATTCGGCACAGTAAGCTCTGGCTAATGCGACTGTGAGCCTAAAGTGGCTCAGAGAGAATATGGCAAGTATGGCCCAGTTATCTTAAAACATATGTGGGCCACTTTTGGCAAATATTCAGCACAGCTAGCTCTGGTTAATGCGGCTGTGAGCCTATAGTGGCCCAGATGAGATTTTGCAAATATGGACGAGTATCTCTGGCTAAAGAGGATGTGAGCTCAAAGCAGCTAAGGCAAGATGTGGCAAGTATCTGTTATCCTAAAACACATGATAAGTCACTTTTGGTAAAGATAAGGTACAGTGATCATTTGATAATTATAGGGGTCAAACCATAGCTATAAAAAGCAAACTGTGGCCCAGAATAGGGTCAGTTCTGGTTCATTTGGTTGAATTCCGGCTGATACATGGCATTGCTTTGATGTATTATGTACTGCCTGATGTACTGATGTACTGCCCTAAAGCCATCATTCCATTTAGCATGTAGTCCGGATGCAAGTGTCTGATGTGAGCTCTATCTGGGCCAGAATAAAAGCAAACTGTGGCCCAGAATAGGGTCAGTTCTGTGTCATTTGGTTGAATTCTGGCTGATATGTGGTATTGCTATGGCTTAATTGTGGCCCAGATCTGGCAAACAGGAGCGGACCACCCAAGTGCCATCATTCCATGTGGTATGTGGGCCAGATGTAGTATCTGGTGTGGGCCGGATTTGAGCCACATGAATTTTGCTAGCTGGAAAACCAGCCTAATGCAGCATCACAGATTTGTTTTAGCAAATTTTACGATGATCAAAATTAGCAAATGCTGCACTTAAATCCAGCAGAGCGACGACTGCACAGTTTCCAGAGTCAACTGATAAGAGGATATCGTTTATAACTCTTAGTAGAGCAGACTCTGTACTATGTTTGGCTTTAAAAGCAGACTGGAAGAGGTCTAAGATCTTATTTGAAGTTTTAAAAGGTGGTAGTGGAGTTAAAATTATGAAATGTGTTCTGTTTAAATAATTGTTTGTGTTTGGTTTTTATTTGTTTAAAATAAATAAATCAACTCAAACAATGTATAATTAAATAAAGTATTAAAATAAAGCATTCACTTTGTATCACAGTTCAAACCTATTACACAGTAGCAACAAGTTCCAAACTTACTGCATGAGGAAGAATGAATAGATGTGAATGAAGGCGCCTTACTGTTGAGATTAGTCATGATAAATGACAAATTATCTGTTATTATAAACTGTCCTGTTTCTGCCCTTTTTTGTCGCTATGTCTGTCTCGCCTTGTCAGTAGTCCTTTCAGTTCAAGTTTCAAGTCAAAGTTCAAAGATTTGGGCCTTTTGGGTAACTCAGCCTGTTATGCAATAATAGTTTAAGCTTCAGACTCACAAATTGTATTTATTTTTTGCAAAGCACTTATACAGTAGAGTAGATGAGCTATAGAATGTTAAGGAAATCTAAAATTAATAATTAAATCAAGCGTTAAAATAAAGTTATACTTGTTACACCGTTCAAGCCCGAATGGATGAAATTTGTGTCTAAATACCAGACAAGTATCATAGTACATTTCAGTTTCTGTGCAAGTATGGGAATTCCACGTCATGAACAAGTGCATGTTTCTGCCACTCGCTTATCACTCTCTTGCATGCAGCTAGCGAATGTCAAACCGGTAAACCAATCCTATTGACTTCTCCCAGTAATGCTGACAAACTCGTTTTATGTGTGTATTTTTTTTATGCGGTTTATGAGGTTAGAGTGAGACTTCTTTCTCAATGTGTTACTGTATGTCACATGTTCTTAAAAATATGTTAACTGCGCAAACCTGTAGATTTTCCTGTTTTTTAAAGTGTACATGGGTTGTTACGAGATGACTCTTACCTTGATGAAAAAGGCCCTTTATCAGAAAGATTTGAGTCCCTGTTGTCGATATAATCAGATACATTACTGATTGCAGACGCAGATGCATTGTGTGCAATCCAAATGTCTTAAAAATGAAAAATGACAATGAATGTGATCAGTAGAGTGTCAAAAATCTTGCATGGCCCCATATAAACATTGTGATTACTGTGTTATAGTAAGTTTACAAGTCATTTTCAACATTGCTACTGTGTGTTAGGGTGAAACTGTGTTACTAAAGTACAAAATGAAGGCTTTACTTTAATGCTTCATTAAAATTGTGAGGTTTCCATTGTTATTAAAAATCATTGATTAAGCTAAAGATACCCTGTACCACAAAACCATATTTTATGTTGCATGAGTATGCCAAAAATGCTTTGTGCGGGTTAAATCTTTAGAGGCAAAACTTTTATGCCAAAAATTTAGATATTATTATATACCAAAATATTGACAAAGCAAGAAATAATGACAATAAATAAAGGTGTGCATTTGTGTGTCTTAAAGTGTGTATGTACTAGCATGATGGGAGATGGGTAAAGAAATCTATTGGCTTTAGTTTTGCTAGCGTTTTTTCCGCACACTAAAAATTACAATTTAGATAGCTACGGTTTAAAACAGGGTTCAAATGAGTAAATGCTTTTTAAAAACAGATAAACTTAATTGAGACATTTGCCAAAGGCCTAAAACTAATGAGACAAATATTTATCCCCAGCACTGAGTGGAGACCGCAGTTTCATCAGCACCTGAGCCGGGAAAACTGTCTCTTTCATCAGACAGATCAGATCCAGCTGCTGCGAAGACTCCTCGCATGGAACGGCTACCATTCAAGGTGTTGTAAAAAAAATTTCTGACAGACTAGCATAAATATGCAGGCATCCCCATTCTCATAACGAGTTTCTGAGTTTTCTCACCCTTTCAACCGAGTTTGTTCCACCGGGGTAATGTGGGAACATGTTCAGTGCTGTTGCGAATACTTTGTAAATACCTGTCCTTCTCATTCAAATGATTGATTAAATGAATTAAACTGTAATTGACCGGTGCTACATGGAAAACAATTTAATACAGGCTTCTCTGAAACTGAATATTTCACTTTAATTTTATTTACGTTGGATTATTATTTTATTTGACAATCCAGTTAATGATTCGGTATTGTTGAAGCATTGCGGATCTGTTTTGAAGCACTTCACCTCAAATGTTATTCGTTCTTTTATTTTATCTACAAGATAACTGACCAACAAAAATATTTAAACAGACAAACTATACACAAAATTCGTTTAAATTTTTTTTTTTTCCAAGACAAACATTCGAATTGTATTTTTGTTTAAGCCCGTACTACTCAACTGTATGAGTGGATGAATTTCGGTCAGTGGAAAGTAAGGAATCAATAAATGCTTCACTAGTTGTATTATATCACAATCTTCCATCATATATTTGCAATTTTTTTTAATATGTCATAATTTTAAAGATTACATCTTGAGCGTCTGATTTTTCCTTGGTGCTGATGTGCTTTAGTTACATTTAGATTTCAATGAAATTTAAAATTAAAAAGGTAACAAATTATTTCGTAACAAATGCCCTTAAATGTAGCTGTAGCATTTGACAGTAAACATCAGTGTTTCTTGACATGACTGGGGGAAGGGGATGGGATGGTGATGGTTTGTGCGTACCTTGGAATAAAATCCTGCAGGCGCCCCTGCCAAAAAATGTTAGAATAATCAATAAAAATTTGAATGTTTGTATGAAGATTTGCAGATTTATTAAGATTTGTAATGGTTTGTATCTCCATTACAAAATGACGACTTTAAGTACATTTGCAACTACATCTCAGCTTAAACGAACCTTTTTAATGAATAAACATTCTTCTGACTGTAAATAAACATTGTTTGTAAAATTGAGATGTCTCGCAATTGCAACTTCAGTTCACTTGGTTTGTTTGGTTGAACAAAAAAAGTGTTAATGATACATTTAGTCCTTGTTTGCATAGTGTTCACATTTTTAAGACTCAATTGCATGGTAGCATTGCTGCATATGAATACCAAACTAACTGTAATAATGATGAATTAATGTTGAGTGCAGCCTGTTGTGCTGTCGTTACGCACTCGAGTCTGAAGTGTTCACGTCCTCAGACACAGAAATGATATGTTTCTGCAGCACCTAAATATACAGTGAGATCATGAACACTTTTGTTGTTGATGGAAATATTTTTTTGAATATACCTGCTGCTATCCCTGTTTAAGTGCAGAAAATTACACCAGTGCTGTCGGCACAAACAGAAATATGCCAAAGTATTGATGCCTACTTGATGCCATTCTTGTGTTAAAGTTTTGCACCATATAACCCCAGCACTTATGAGTTTAATGAAGACAAAAATGATAATAATAATAAAATTTACAAAACATGTAATTACATTAAATGTACATGATATGGGGTGGCACGGTGGCTCAGTGGTTAGCACTGTTGCCTCACAGTCCCCACAGTCCAAAGACATGCGGTACAGGTGAATTAAATGAACTAAATTGTTTGTAGTGTATAAGTGAATGTGACAAATGCTGGAATAGTTGGTGGTTCATTCTGCTGTGGTGACCTCTGAAAAAGAGTCCAAGCCGAAGGAAAATAAATAAATGAATGATGTGGATCCATCAGGTCCAATAAATATTGTTAATATAAAGAGTTTGTTTTCGCCATGAATATTATCAATTTTTTGTGCACTTAAGGTTTTGAGGGGACAACGTAATCGTTTTATGTTTAATCAACTTTAATTTGTAAAAACTATTAGGTTAACTTAATCGATTTGTGGTGGGACAACATGCAGGAATTGTGTGGAACCTAGCTTTTTTACAGTCTAGATATGATGATTGTTCACCCAAAAATTGTCATCATGCTAGTGATTTTGCAAAACTAAATGTTTTAAAATATACAGTCATGGTTTTAGTGACCATTGACTTTCAATGTATGGAGAAAAAGCCCATTTCTCAAACTATCCTCTTTGTGTCATTTGACAGATCAAAACCAAGCATAGACCGGTTTAGTCTGTCCCACAGTAACTTTCATAATGTCGTTTGTCTGTTTTAAGAGGATGTAGGTTATGCTTGACCTTTAGCATCAATCTCAACCTTCATCTACAGTTTTTAACTTCCTTAATATTCTTGTATTTTTTATGTAAGGGGCTCATTATAACTTATAACTCAATATTATTGACATAACCTGTGTGCAATGATGACAAAGCAAAGAGAATAAAAACAACTTAGAAACCAAACAACACAGTTTATTTATTGTTTAACATATTTTGGGAGTATTAGTTAAGTGAACTTGCAAGGAAATTTCTCACTAAAGGAAAACAGTCAGTTAATCTCTCCTCAGTAAGCGGGTCACCGTGTAACCATGTTTACTATAGTAATCTTGGTAACCAATGCATTATTTACTGCTCTATGATTCACATATTACATAGCAAAGTTCCAAAAATAATAGCATAACATTTGTATCTCTTAATGGCAGTGGTGAATACTTGTATTATACAAAGAATGAACAAAGCTGTTTAAATCACAACTGAAGCTGAATTAAGAAAAACACGGTAGAAAGCAAAACTCACTCAGACATCCATTTTATGTGTGGGGCTTTAATTTTTGATTCATTTTCCGTATGTTTATGTTACTATGTAAATGTTTATGAATTAGCACTTTCCCAAATAGTTATCATAAGTTTGTATATAGTTTGAATGAAACCTTTTTTAGATGGTGAGACATCTTGGAGATCGGGTAGAAAAAGATGGGTAAATGTGAGGAATGTGAGGAATGTGGATGGGCAGGTAATGAGGAGGATGGTGGAGACAAGCAAATAGATGAAGAATAAGACAACAGTAAGAGTTGTGGGCAAATCAAATCTTTTTTGAAACTCCTTTAGAGTTTGAGTTCTGTTGAACAGGCAATAACCTTGTGGCTTTGACCCCACTGGTAATCATTGCTACGATTCTCCAGGAAAGTTATTTTGAGCAAACACCTTCCATGTCCGTTTGTTATTATTAATATGATTGTTCGTTATAACACCCAGAAATCTTCATTCAAAAGAAACCACAATTATGCCTGTGCATTCTATTTGTATTATGTCATTTCCCAGGTTTCTGTTTTAAAGGGAGGTGCAAACCAGCAGGTTAAACAGCTTAGAAGCTGCTAGGTTAAATAAAGTCAAATGCCTCTCAATGAGAATATGATTATTTGATACTGTAGTCTTCATGGTTTCAAACATGAGCAGCCTTAAATCTCACAATTTCCATGTCTGTATTGCGACAAATGGCAAAGAAAATCCAATCACCATTAAAATAATATTCCTATTGATTAAGGTTTAATTTTACAACTGATACAATGGATGTACAGTTTCCTGAGTTAAAATTGCATCAGAAAGTCCTTTGCCTTGACAAATAATGTTTTGTTTTGATTTTAGAAACCATACTATTGGCGGCTTGGTGGCTCTGCGGTTATCACAGCAAGAAGATTGCTGGTTCAATTCCTGGCTGGGCCAGCTGGCATTTCTATGTGGAGTCTGTATGTTTTACCCGTGTTCTCCAGGTGCTCAGTTTCCCCTACAGTCCAAAGACATACAGCATACAGTATATGCAAAATTAATGAAGATTAATGAGTTAATTAATAAAACAAACAACTGAACAAACTGAACAAAAGCCATTACTGGCATTTCTATGTGGAGTCTGTATGTTTTACTCGTGTTCTCCAGGTGCTCAGTTTCCCCTACAGTCCAAAGACATGTGGTATAAGTGAATTGGGTAACCAAAAATGGCCATGGATTGGTGTTTCCCAGTACTGGGTTGTGGTTAAAAGGTTGTTTTAGTTGTTTTAAACATATGCCGAAATAGTTGTTGCGTCATTCCACTGTGGCGACCCCTGATAAATAAGGGACTTAGCCAAAGGAAAATGAATGAATGAGTGAAAATCATATACAATACCAAAACATATATCTTAAAGTACCACAATAGACCCTGTAAGAACAAAACATTTTCATAATTTCACAATTTCATAATAATCCGAGATGCTTCATATGTAATCCACAAATCCTTGAAAATTGCTCCTCTTTCTAAGAAATGAGTTTCCAGCCTGATCCCATGAGAAAATGTAACAGTTATATTGATTGTCAGAAATATTGTCTAACTCATACAAATTCATGTGAACTAATTTAAAAAAACAAACAATTTTCAAAAGGAGGCCAATTCCCTTACCTAACTCTACTCCTTTTTGGGGTATGAGCAAATTGTATGAAAATATACAAATGAATACAAATTAGCTACTAAATCAAAAGTTACAAATTGCTGTGAAACTGTGTTGAAAACAATTCAACTATGTGCCTATTTATGAGCTGCTATATATATGGGATTAGCAAAAATCCCTCCAACTGTCTATTAATGATTGATATTGATCAGTGGCGCTCCCAGAAAATTTTCTTAGGGGTGGCCAAAGGAGGCCACACCAAATCTTGGGGTGGCACACAAAAAATTATTAATTCAGTGCAATGTTACTGTTTCTGGTAAATGAAATAATGTGGTTTTAATTCATTTAATTTTTTACTCTTGAAATATTGCAATTTATTCCTCGAAATTATTAAGCAAGTACATATATATATATATATATATATATATATATATATATATATATATATATATATATATATATATATATATATAACCTTTCAGCAATTTTTCACATAGTTTTATTTTGCAGCATACAGTATATGCCAAATTAATGAAGATTAATGAGTTAATTAATAAAACAAACAACTGAACAAACTGAACAAAAGCCATTACTATATACACACACACACACACACTCACTATACAGTAGTATATTGAAGGTGTGTGCATGCTGTCAATGACGGACAGGGAGAGGGAGGGGCAGTGAATCACCAACAATAATGTCAGTGGCACCAACAATAATTTAGTGGCTGCATTTTATTTATTTATTTATTGAAATTGGGAATTTACATAAGTACATTTAAAATAATAATATCAACAGCAAAATCATATTGGGGACCTCTTGGGGCGCCCCTGATATTGATTCAGTAAATACCATAGATTTCATGGTCAAAATAAATATATGAATACTTGGAAACCACTTACTATCCACTAACTAGTGCACTATTTCTATTCGATAGGAAAAGATGCACACAAATTACGATTGAAACCCTTTTACAAAACAAATTCCAGTATGCGCATTAAAAACAGGTCATGTGATTTTGTTATAAGAGATCATGTGGTGATATAAATGTGTGTGAATGGACAAACCAGCAGGCTGAGCACATTGTAATACATCTGAAATGTTAATTCTACCAAATCTACCAATGCTAATTTTAGTAAACTGTGTTGCTTAATTAATTCATTTAAATACTATCCTGTAATAAAAGAGAATATTATTACTGTATCTACAATAAACTACTGCGTCCACATTTATGCAGTGCCAAAGTTTCACTGCATGTCTTTATACAAAACAGTAGTTAACTACTGAGGAATTTAACTGGCACAAAGTGTCTGCAATTATTCGTTTTCGGCTTAGTCCCTTTATTTATCAGGGGTCACCACAGCAAAATGAACCACCAACTATTCTAGCTAGGGATGTTCCGATCGGTCAGCCAGTGATCAGTATCGGCCGATAATCACAAAATTCATGACTCAATCGGTGCTTGCCAATCTGGGGTGCGTTTCCCAAAACCATCGTCAGCCAATTAAGGTCGCTAGTTCTGTCGTTACGAACATAGTTTGTTGATTTGACTTTTCCGAAAACCGTTGCCCCAATGAAAATTCGAAAAACTGTATCGCAAACTTAAAGCTGTAGTTCGAAAAATTGTTCCTGGCTGTGTTCTATGCCCCTATGCCCTATTCATTTAGAACATTCTAACATTCAAAGTTGGAATTATTAAAAATAAAAAAAGCCTTAAAGTCATCTCTCTTAGGTGCAATTTGCTTTCAAACTATTTTTACTGTTCAGTATTAGTAATCTTCATTTTTACAATTGTGCTCCCTTCGCAGTGACCTTCGAAAGCATTGATGTCATTTTGAACACAGCCTCGTGGTGAAAGCTATAGGTGACCTACTATTAAAAAGCGGAATTTATGTTACATCCTCAAAGCTTGTGAAAACAAAAAGCATAAGTTAATACATTTAATTTATACTAGGTTATTCATTAAGTATCTGTAATGTATATGACATGGGCCTGCTGGTTAGAACTTTCTGCAGTGGTTTACATGTGTCAAGTTGTAAAAGTAGACTTTTCTAAAAATAAATAAACAATATCCTACTTAATAATAATAATAATCATCATCATTATTAATATTATTGTTAAAGTATGATTTTTTTCATTTCTAATAAATAACAAATATTACATTTCATTTTATAATAAATAGCCTCATTATTTATTTATATGATTTATATGATATTAGTATAGTGTTAGCTTTTGTAAGTGATATGTTTTAGAATAGAATATGTAATGTTCAACTTCTCAATAATATTATAGGCCCTATGGGCCATTTACATATACAGTTGAAGTCAGAATTATTAGCCCCCCATTTAATTTTTTTTTTCTTTTTTAAATATTTTCCAAATGATGTTTAGAGCAAGGAAATTTTCACAGTATGTCTGATAATATTTTTTCTTCTGGAGAAAGTCTTATTTGTTTTATTTCGGCTAGAATAAAAGCAGTTATTAATTTTTCATAAACCCTTTTAGGGACAAAATTATTAGCCCCTTTAAGCTATAGTTTTTCTTCATAGACTACAGAACAACCCATTGTTATAAAATAACTTGCCTAATTACCCTAACCTGCCTAGTTAACCTAAATAACCTAGATAAGCCTTTAAATGTCACGTTAAGCTGTATAGAAGTGTCTTAAAAAATATCTAGTCAAATATTATTTACTGTCATTATGGCAAAGATAAAATAATCAGTTATTAGAGATGAGTTAGTAAAACTATTATGTTTAGAAATGTGTTGAAAAAAATCTGCTCTCTGTTAAACAGAAATTGGGGAAAGAATAAACAAGCGGTCTAATAAATCAGGGGGGCTAATAATTCTGACTTCAACTGTATTTTAGTTAATATGGAAAGCGAGTGCATGTTTAGCAAATCTAATCTTGGATTTTATTTTAAATGAGTGTGCGTGTAAAACAATATAATTTGCAAAAAGGAATTATGGGGTTCTTCTCTAAAAAAGTAGTTACTCCGCCCAGTTTAGAGCATCGTTATGGGCATTTATTATGTTATAACTAATGTAGTTCAAGCGATGGATCTGCAACAGAGAAACTACGGGTTTTGGGAAACACTCGTCACTACATCTTTCTTTTCCTAACCAATGCATCGTACTAGGATAGTTCAACCGCCAGTTGCGCCGTTGTTTGGGAAACGCACCCCTGGACGTTCTCATGAACCGATCGCAAGTGTTTGTTTATGAGTTTACAAGCAGAGGAACAGATTGAGAGAGGCACAGGGATGTTCTAAACATTCCAGTGGTTAGGTTAACTTCTTATGCATCAATTATGCTCTCCAAACTTTTTCTTCATTAAGACATGTTGAATTCTTCTTCCATCATTTGCAATGTTTCTTTAAATTGCATTGTTAATCATTTCTTACAATTTTTTAAAATCTGTTTTCTGTAAAACTCCTTCTGACCATGACATGTCCACACTAAATGGTTATAATAGATGTCTTTAAGGGATTATATGCTGCTTCCTTAATTTATTCTCTTAGGCAAGGTGAACATTCCACTTAAGTATCACACTTATAGGGAAAAATAGCTTTTTTGGATTATAAAGCTTGAAGCAATAGAATCGGTACTCTGTATTGGCCGATTACCATGACAATTAATCGGTACTCTGTATCCGCTGCAAAATTTCTGATCAGAGCATCCATTCCAGTTTATGTTTTGCCCTTCCAGCTGCAATGCAGTACTAGAAAACACCCATACACTCTCACATTAACACACTCTAGAGCCAATTCAGTTCATCCAATTCACCAGTAATGCATGTCTTTGTACTGTGTGGGGAACTGGAACACCCAGAGGAAACCCACGAGAACACAGAAATGCCAACTGGCCCAGCCGAGACACAAACCAGCAACCTTCTTGCTGTAAGGCAACAGTGCTGAGCCACCATACCACCAAAGTGTCAGCAAAAAAATTAAAATAAAAAAATCACCCCTCTTGTCTATTATTGTTTGATTTTTTTTACATTTCCAGGCTGATTTTGGTCATTTTTGAGATGCAACATAGGGTTCCCATAATTTTATCACTACCAGAGTCACTGAAATCTATTCATCTTGTACATTCATATTTGATTGACTAATTGACTACATCAACCAGCTTTGTACATCAAATTACAAAAAAGCCTATTTAATCAGTCTCGAAAAGATGATTGATGAAATGATTGTTACAATTGCTAACATTATAGCAGTAATACAATGGGTATAAAAGTTTTTGCAGATTCAAATACAATAAAAAAATGTAAAAAGGTCAATTAGTAATGGCATTTAAGATACTCTGTGTTGCGAAATGTAGACTCAATTGCTTGAGGAAATTTTTTACTGACTGCTATTAATATATGAGTCTTGTGACCATTCTGTGACGCTGATGTTTTGGCATGGGGAAAACATTCTTGCCTGTTTACTTGCAGTCACAATGGAAAAAGTGTAGAGAATGACAAAACAATAATAACAACTACACAATCATACACACATCAGCCGTGTAGACTTTTAAAGACTGCATATGGAAAAGCTGAACAGATTAAAATGAGTAAAATTATAGGCACAATTTACTTTTTGATTTTCGTAGTGAGAGATGTTTGTCATATCTTTGCTCGACTTTTTATCTTGCATGAGGAGTTATGAGGAACTACATTTGCTGGAAAAGCCAGTTACAAAGTTTCCTCATGTTTTTGTTTATGAACTGGAAATTCAACTTGATTAGCAACATAGCACACCTTTTTTATCACGCCTTTTCTGTCCAAAGACGAAGCCTGTCTTAACACACTGATCTATCTTTTTTCTTCATGTATATTTACATTAGGTATAAATTAAATATTGGGGTTGCTTTTGCTAGAGAATTATTCAATAGGACACCAGGAATGTCTCAAACATATTTTTCATTGCATACTTTTAATGAACACTAATCCTGTGCTTATAACCTTGAGAAACTCCAAATAATGATTGAAAATAATTAGTCAGGTTAATGTCACATTAGTGATGGTTTTCCGTAGAGATTCTCAGTTTTTCAGGTCATTCCTATGCAAGTCCTACTGATTCTAGCAACATTATTAGACAGTTATTTTGTGCACCTGTTGTTTGTTAAATTTGCCATTTATTAATTAGGGCAAATTTACCCTAATATGTCTAGCTGTCAATGTAACATGAACTGTCATCATGTACCGTCACGTACCCGGAAACAAAGCTATTATTTTGATACTGTTGCTCCTCAAGTTTGTCAACAACCATCAACACACAGCTGAACTCTGATTGGTCTGTTCTTCCCAAAAAAAAATTTCAGACCTTTAAATATGGGCACACCTGTCTTCTGTGTTCTTTTAGAGGTGAGCACAGACTGGTAACAGGACCTTCACTGCTATAAGGATTAATCTGCACTGCATTTTTGGTGGGATATTTAAAAAGTGAGTAAAATAAAGGTTTTTGGAATTTTTTTATGACTTTTTTGTCAAACTTTATATCAAATGTTGTAAACAGTGAATGTTATATTACATTGTTTATTATTTATTTATTTATTTATGTCAATATATCCATGAAATTTGTCCATGGAATAAATCATAATGTTTTATTAAATCTTTAAACACTTGGTTAAAGGGATAGTTCATCCAAACCTTTAAAGTTCTGTCGTTCTGTCAACCTGTTTGAGATTTTTTCTCCTGTCGAACCCAAGAGTCAAAAATTTGAAAAATGCTGAAAACCTGTAACCATATGCTGCTATGTTATTTATTTTTCCTACTATGGAAGTCAATGGTTACGGGTTTCTAAATTTTTCAAAAATAGCTAAATGTGTTCAACAGAAAAAAGAAACTCATAAAGATTTGAAACCACTTGAGCGCAAGTAAATAGTGAGCATATTTTAATAAACCAGTATGATGCTGTTTGCTTAAAATCAAGCTCACAAAATGTGTTTAGTTTATAACTTTGCTACATCATGCTCACAATAATTTTCATTTTTAGGCTTTGTGCTATAAAAACATAGCGATGGAGTGGAGGATTATACTACCTGTTCTGTGTCTGATTGGTAAGAAACGATATTTGTTTCTGCATTACAGAGGATAGAATATAATATAAATCATACTCTTAAACCATAATATAAAGGAGAAAGGTTAGTGAAAAGAAAGTGATAGTGCTTTAAACAACAATACAGCTGAATAAATTCCACTTAATGCTAAACTGAAACTCTACAGCTTCTGCAGAACTTCCTCAGTTTTTGGTTTGTTTTTATGTTCATCACTGATAATTACTGTGTTTTATTTTCCCTAATTTCACCTAACAGGGATCCTAAATCTGCCTGGATATGTTGTTTCTCAACAAGGTATTGGCCAGTTTGTGTTTATAGATTTTAATTAAAGTAATATGATAGCTAATATTGTCATTAGATTAGGCCCCTAGGTCACAACAATTCTAAGAAGCTTTTGTTTAACTGAGTCTCATGTGTGTCCTGTAATTCGGCCGCAGCCGTAACACCTTCAGCAACTTCAACTACAACAACTACAGCTACAACAACGACTACAACTACAGCTACAACTACAGCTACACCAACTACATCTACAACTACGACTACACCAACTACATCTACAGCTGTGACTACAACAACTACAGTGCCTACATCTACAACCACTGCAACTACACATTCATCTGGAGCCACAACAGCTTCAACTGCATCTGGAGCCACAACAGCTTCAACCGCATCTGGAGCTACAACAGCTTCAACCGCATCTGGAGCCACAACAGCTTCCACTGCATCTGGAGCCACAACAGCTTCCACTGCATCTGGAGCCACAACAGCTTCCACTGCATCTGGAGCCACAACAGCTTCCACTGCATCTGGAGCCACAACAGCTTCTACAGCTGGAAGTCAAGCTACGACTCTACCTGCCAATGTTCAATCTGTTAATTTGATTTTCAAGATTGAGGATCAATTCCAGGCATACTACAGTGACTTCACTGATCCAAGGACCATATCGTATGTGCAAAATATCACAGCTCAGGTAATATTTTACCCAACAAAGCATTGTTTTTATCATGATTGCAAAAAATACATGTAATGTTGTGTACTGAAAACAATTAATATAGATACAACTCCTGAATATTTAGCAAACTACTCATTTAACAAAGTTTCCTACAGTAAATGTTGTCCTGAAAAAACATGATGCTATTTAATACTGATATGTAAAAGCAATATGATATTTATATGTTTTTTTTTTGTCTATCTGTTACAGTTTAATACAGTTTACAAGAAAAGTTATCAAAACTACATCAGGATGATTATTAAAAAGCTGAGGTAAAACTGTCCATTCAGCTTTCAGTAATAAGCAAACACCCTGCTTTAATTTCATTAAAATACATGCATAAGATTTCTGTTTTTGTGTGTGTGTGTGTGTGTGTGTATTTATCATTGAATTGTTTGTCTCCAATGATTATTTGGATGTTTCTTGGTTTATCTTAATGATTTTCAACATAATTTTTCCCCACAGTTCTGGCTCTGTTGCGGCAGATGCTGATTTTCAGTTTAATACCAGCATTTCCTCGGCTCCTAATGCCACCGATGCGAAAAACACCCTTGTTCAGGCAATTAACAATAAAGAATTCACCTTTACAATAAATAGCACATCCATCACTACTGTGGACGGTCAGTTAATATTTTTATTCTGTCCTGTTTGATGCTTTTCTGTTACATTGTTAATGAAAGACATAAACAACAAAATAGTGTCTTTGTGCTTGAGACTAATTTTAAGCATGGTACGTCTACTAGTATTGCTGAACTGTGACACATTTTCTTTTAATTCTGCTCTTAACAGGATCGAGTACAACAGCTTCACCAGTTACTACTCAAACTACAACAGTAGCCACAACGGCTGTAGTCCTAAGCAACTATAATATCACCTTCAAAATGGCAGGTGTCTTTTTCAGTGATCTGGCAAACCTCAACTCTAAAGCAGGTAGTCTTCTGTCATTGGCAGTCAGCGGTCAGGTAATAAACTAGACTTTGAATATATTTGCATGTCAGTCTAATTAATCATTGCCTTGTTGATCAATATAATATTAAAATATCAATTAACCTGTTTGTTCATTTGTTATAGCTGAATTATTTTTACAGTAATTTCAGAGGCTTCAATGGTGCAAACGTTTGGCGGTTCAGGTAAAATTTTATGATACCGTTCTAAAAAGCAGCATTATCACAGAATATGTTTTATGTTTTACATAGCAGCTCTAGACTAGTTCATTACCAACTAGTCTTTCATTTATTTTTCTCAGGAATGGCTCCATTTATGTAGATGCTTTGCTTGTATTTATCAAAAACATTAATGCTCCTAACGCAACAGAGCTGGCTAAAGAATTAGGTGCTGCTGTCAGAAACCAAACAATCTTTTTGCCAATTGATCCTACAACTATCAACATAACAGACTTCACAGGATTCAGTGGTCAGTATACAGTTATATTATTTTTCATGTAGCAAATTCCTCTCTAAACTATCTCTCTGTCAGGCTTTGTTGATCTAAAAATACTATATGATTAAGGAAAAGTAACATATTTTATAGAGGTTGTCAAAAAAACAAGTTTTCAGTTTGAAAAATAAAGTAATGAATAATATCCACAGGTTTTCAAAGACTGACCTTAATAAATGGATCCACAATTAACCTGCATCTCCTTTTTTATATTTACAGCGAGCAAGTCTCCGGTGCTGGCTAGTATGCTAACAGCATTGTGGATGACCTTAGCATCCCTTCTGTTGTCAGCTGTGATGCACTAAGCTTCACATTCACTGCAGCAAAAACACCACATCATGCTACTACACAACAATCATGGTTGTGGTCACACTCAGAATCAGAAAATCAAGATGCAAACGAGTCAAGTTATGATCTAGCTTTATCATTTACTAGTCTTTCTTGTCACATTTAGCCTGGTGATACATATGGTATGTGTGAGTTAAAGTAATTTAGTCTCTGCTTTACAAAAAGCACATTGTTACACAATGCACATTGAGGAATAATGAGGATTGGTTTATTAAAACCGAATCTGAACAATCCTCTATGCCACAGAAATGGCACAAGTGGAATTTATCTAAAGAATGAAATGTATCTTTATCAATGTTAATTAGTTATTTTTGTAACCAAAGTACACATGTGAAATCTATGTATTTAATCTGAGTAACATAAATGAAGAATTGTTCTGATGAATGATCTGTATATTGTTTTATGAAGTACTGATGTTTAATAAAATGAAGGGGAATCCTGTTTTCATTTGTAATGTCTGCAATTTTCCAAATAAACACTATACCTACATTAACCAAATTGTTGGCTTGTGACAACATACAGTAGGCTGGGATGAACATATACTTTTAGAAGTTATCTGGGGCCTCATAAAACGTGTGGTATATAGTTGCAATTCTCTCATGGCAGAGACAAAATGATTGGAAATATTATTAATTGTATAAGAGGTTCTCCATTCACAAATTAAGAATTTGTTTCAGCTGCTCAGGACCAGCACAAGACCAGCTTAAACATGAGTTGGTTTAAAATCATTTTTCAACAGAGAATTTAGAGAGAAAAGTCAGAATTTTGACAATGTTACCTCACAATTGCATGTAAATGTCTGAGTTGCAGTTAAGAATTTGCAATTATCATTTTATAAAGTCGTGGGCCTTACAGAAAAAACCTGTGCGTCAAATGACCTTCATAGTTTAAAAACACAAGTGAAACACAACAGGAACGCACATGAAACGTGGTTTTGGAATGAGAAGATATCCAAAGAACACTGCTATCCCATGAGGCCACATGAGAGAAAATTTATAATTGACAACATGGAGTACACAGGATGTTCATTCATTCATTTTCTTTTTGGCTTAGCCCCTTTATTAATCTGGGGTCACCACAGCGGAATAAACCGCCAACTTATCCAGCATACGTTTTTACGCACCGGATGTAGTACCTACTAGGGCTGCACAAATCGATATTTATGATTCGCAATATGATTTATAATTTCACAGTATGACGGAATGATTGTATGAGAAAGTGCATCTGCATAAAATATACAAAATTATGCAAAATACAATACACAAAAAAAAGCATAGATGAAAATAAAAGAAAACAGCACTTTAAAAGTCTAAAAGTTTATGTACAGAAATTCCATAATCAAATGTAAAATTTCATGTTCTGAATTGTGGTTTCTAGTTAATTACAATCCCAACTTGATTCTGCAATATGACTATTGTAGATTTGCACATTCCAATGTCGATGCTGAAACAATATATTTTGCAGCACTAGTACCTAATTGAGCCGTATGGGATTTTGAATGTAGCTTTTGAGCTGGTGGCCATCTTGAGAACAGACTCTGAGCTGGCGGCCATCTTGTAAAGATGCTCTAGGATGGTGGCCATCTTGGAAAGAGACTGAACAGATTATAATGACTGAATTTATAAACTGACTTTTTGATTTTTGCAGCGAGGGATGTTTGCCATATTTTTGCTTGCATTTGGTTTTCATCTTGCGTGATGAAGTGAAGGAGTGGGTTTTTTCATAAATATCCGCTCCAGGATGGGATACCATATCTTTTCTTTTGTCTTTATGATCATTAATAAAGTAGATTTTTTAAGGGCCTAGAGTAAATGATGACCTTAGTGTCATCCCTCTTTAGAGTAAAAGTAACAGAGACATGCCTGGGTAAACATGTGCAATGTAAGTTTGCGTAAAAGAGTAACTTTACCACTTCATTTACGTATTTAAATAAGTACCATAAAAGGGGGTTTCAAAAATTAATTTGATGGATTCAGTAAATCCCTAAAAGATCCAAAACCACTGTTGACTGCAAAGCACTAATTTTGAAAATGCATGTAAACTCTGATATGTTTCAGGATGAGTTAAGACAGTGGTTCCCAACCTGGGGTCCGCGCCCCCCTAAGGGGGGCGCCAGAGTTCACAGGGGGGGCGCGGGAGAGGATAAGTATTGAGGTAGAAAAAGACATAAAAATGCTCCACTATTATAAAGGGCTTTGCAATTAATCGAAAATCGATTCTAAAAAAGCATTAATCGAGATAAATGATTATTGCATCATATTTTGCCACGTTCCAGTTGTACACGTGTTGCTCTTAAAAGCACGAAAGAGCTTATGTGTGTGTGCAGCACGATCACGCAGTCAGAATCATGCGGCCGGTCAGCATTCACTCTCATTCACACACTGAGACGAGCAGAGGAGCGCAGACATCTAAAGTCATCTTAACGTGAGCGCTTTAATGGTCAAATAGGTGTCAAAACGCGGTGTTTAGTTATTATGTCGATTAACCCTCATTTGTGTAATAAACAAACGAGTTGAGGATCAAAAGACGTGAAAGAGAAACCATTAAAGATACAGCGCGCTATAATCCTTCTGCCGGCTGTTTTTATCATTATTAAACAAACATAACAAGAAAACCCTCGCTGCTCTTGACTGAAGGACTGCTGTAGTAAAGTGTTTTTCTTACAGTGAAGATGCTTAAAGCACAGTTTGTTTCATATTATTATTTTATTCTATTTATTTCTCTTTCCTTTGCAGGGTGGAAAATAACTGTATGTATACAGTTGAAGTCAGAATTATTAGCCCTCCTGAATATTAGCAAACCTTTTCCTGCCCAATTTCTGTTTCATGGAAAGAATATTAACTTATTTCTGAACATAATATTTTTAATATCTCATTTCTATTTACTGATTTCTTTTTGTCTTTGCTATAATGACAGCACATAATATTTTACTACATATTTTTCAAAATACAAGCATTCAGATTAAAGTGCAGTTCAAAGGCTTAATTAGAGTAATAAGGCAAGTCATTATAAAGGTAGTTTATTCTGCAATCAAAAATATATATTGCTTAAGGGGGCTAATAATATTGACCTTAAATTGGTTTCAAAATATTTAAACCTCTCTTTATTCTAGCTAAAATAAAACAAATAGAAGAAAAAATATTATAGGAAATACTGTTAAAATTCCTTGCTCTGTTAAACATAATTTGGGAAATATTTATAAAAATCAGGAGCGCTAATAATTTTGACTTTAACTGGCAATGGTTTTGAATAATCGTGATTACAATTATGACCAAAATAATCGTGATTATGATTTTTCCCAAAATCGAGCAGCCCTACTATATATATATATATATATATATATATATATATATATATATATATATATATATATATATATATATATATATATATTTATAAATACCAAAAAAATAAATAAAAATCTAAACGCGTGCTTAAAATTCCAACATAATAGTGAAAATAATTCAAATAAATAACTTTAAATAATTATTTAAATTTTGCTCACTTGCGCAATCTGCTTGTCAACGTGTCGTAAAGGCAAAATCAAAACAAAAATGGCAGACAAACGTAAATGCAGTGATTCTTCAGAGGCGAAGAAAAAGATTAGACAGTATGACAAAGCCTACCTAGATTTTGGTTTTATTGAAGGCCAAGACAACTTAAAACTGATTAATTAATATTTTCTATACATATTACTATATATTAATATTACACAAACACAAACACACACACACACACACACACACACACACACATATATATATATATATATATATATATATATATATATATATATATATATATACATATATATATATATATATACATATATATATATATATATATATATATATATATATATATATATATATATATATATATATATATATATATATACATATATATATATATATATATATATATATATATATATATATATATATATATATATATATATATATATATATATATATATACACACACACACACACACACACAGTACATATGTTTGTGCGTGCGTGTGTATTTATATGGTGGGGGGGCTCCAATGTTTGTATATGTTCATGGGGGGGGCCCCAAAGAAAAAGGTTGGGAACCACTGAGTTAAGAGACAAAAATAAGTGTTGAAAGTGAGCATGTAATACTAAGACCTGGAACTAACTCTTTTATTTAAAGTCAGCTAAATGCTGCTATCTGCCTGTGTCATAAGTCATTCATAGTAAAGCATGGTATTTCAGTTGGAAATAATATACACTGAGGCTACATTCACACTGCCAGGCTTAGTGCTCAAATCAGATTTTTTCTCAGATCTGATGTTTTTGCATGGCTGTTCACACTGCTCTTATAGATGTGGCCAATATCAGATTTGCAGTGTGAACAGATTATGGTCCTAAACTGACCCGCATGCGCAAAAGTACAGATACGAACAGCACAAAATGTCTAATTATGCACACGTATGAAGGAAGCAAGTTGTCAGATCATGCTTATATGATTATTACCGTTTTCACAGACAACCGTGGTGTATTTCATGAACTGTAAACGATTGTTCTGCTACTACTAATGTGTATTTCGGCATTTGAAATCTAAAATAAGTCACTTGAGATTAAAAACACTGATCATTTGTTATTTATGACAACCGCGTTGCGCGTTTGTTTATCCACCAGTGTAGTAAACTCTCCAAGAGTTAATGAGCAGCCGCAGACTGAACTGTGAAGTTGTTTTATCTCCATTTGCAGAGTTATTTCATTTTACTTCGTTATAAACAGCAGACACGCACAGAAGGGGGTTTGGGTGCTCGAGCATCTGCCCTTTTTTCTCTCTGAGAGAAAGTTTTCCCTCCTGTGCACACTGATCCCCTGCAACACACACAATGCTCTTAGGCTTCGCGGTCAACTTGTACCTCAATCGTTAACAAGCACCAGTTTTGCCTCCAAATTTTTTTTCAAAATGAACAACCAACTTTCTGTGGTAAAGTAATTGCCATGTGTGCTATTCTACTATGCTGCTGAGGAGTAGATGACTGCTACACAAAATGATGACGCATGCCGCTCAAAGATTATGTAAAAGTCACATCAAATTTGACATAACCCTTTACACTGCGGTCGCATTGCAAAACATCAGATCTGTGTCTGATTTAAGACTACATATGCAAGTGGCACAAATCTGAACTGAAAAGATCAAATTCCATGCTGTTTTTGCTGTTCACACTGTCATTACCTGAGTCACATGTGGGCAAAAAATCTGATTCGGGCCACATTTGGCTGCAGTGTGAATGTAGCCTGAGATGTAAGGTAAAAACTAGAATTAGTAGACTACAGACTTTTTTCATTTCAGATTTTATGCAGTAATAGAATAATTAAACGTTTCATTTAAGAAATTTCTAAATACTTTTGTGGAGAAAACATGAGGTCTTTAAAAAAGCTAAAATGGACCCTGAGCTATCCCAAATGGTGATGTGTTGGTGACATTTGTATAACTGTTTCCGGGTCCAAGCCGCCACTCAATTAAATTGAGAAAATAAACGTTTATGATCACTTTTTATTCATATCACACATTAAAGTGAGTTTTATATAAAGTTATGGTGTACACAACAATCTCTTGCCTTGCTGCATCACAAATACCACAATCTTAACAATTTATAAAAAAATTTATCACTTTCTGGTCATCGAATATTAGGCATGGACATATATATATATATATTATCGTGATTTTCGAAAGTATAACAGTGCTTAGTAAACGTTTATTATTACCATTTAATGAGTGTCCCTATACAGTTTGATAGAGCGCTTGGACCCGGAAGCCGCTTCACGTGACGTTACACTTAACCAGGGGATAAACATAATGAATTTGAATAGTTGTTTCGATTTTTGTAAATATTTTGTCTTTTCTTTAGTCTCTGCTCCTCATATACAGGGCCCAATCTTTCTGGCTACAGAAGTAGCCTAAATTCTCTGAGTAATCTTAACTTGATGTCCAGTTGACTTAAGTGTCTGATTAAGCTGTCTTAAGGTTTGAACTCCAGTAGGTGATGGATTGGGGTGATACTGTATCATCCTCATAGGTGATGCTGTATCGGCCTCATAGGCCCCATTTGTTGGGTCCTCACCATGAGGAACTACATTTGCTGGAAAAGCCAGTTACACAGTTTCTTCGTATTTTTGTTTTAAACTGGAAATTCAATATTTTTGGTCAAACTTTAGAACAATGGTCAGTTGTAAACAAGTAACTATGCTGGAAGTAATAGGTAGTACAACATTAACTAATATAGAAGCAAAATTAACTAAGCAGTACATAATAGCTTATTCAGGACAATGGTGGATTCCTGTTAGTTATTTTATAATTACTAGAGAAAAATACTGTCTTTAAGAACTAAGTGTGAACATTGTCCAGTTAATAAAGATTAATCAATTAATTACTGATCACAAAAGTAGCACCTATTTAATGAACATTTATGTTCTTAGCGAGACAAATGTATGAAATTAAAATGTACCAAAACATGATGATTCACGCCCTTGCACCAAAACATGGATAACAAATGCCCTATGTTTATTTTTAATCAAATACTAATAAGATTAATAATTAATTAAATGATAAATAATTAGGAAATTTTGCCAACAAGCTCTTTATTGGATGAGTTCACTATTATGATTTCCATTCAGTTTAGTGTCTTCAACACCAATACTTTTAGGGATAGAATTGTGGCGAGGGCTTTATTATTGGCAATAATTAATGATGTTCTCTTGTCAAAAACAATTACATTCTTAATAAAAACATTGAATAATATTGTAAGCACAAAACCACATCTACCTCATAGTACCTCATAGAAATATATTTGTCAGATGTTAAACTTTTTAAAAACTTTATAGTAAACTATTTTAAAATCCAATTATTTACTCATTAATTACCTGAGTGGCAGCACGGTGGCTCAGTGATTAGCACATTCACCTCACAGCATGAACGTCCCTGGTTCAAGGCTTGGCTGGGCCAGTTGGCATTTCTGTGTGAAGTTTGCATGTTCTCCCTGTGTTCACATGGATTTCCCCCAGGGCCTTCCCCCACAGTCCAAAGACATGGGCTATATGTGAATTGGATGAACAACATTGCCAGTAGCGTATGAACATGTGTATAAATGTAAGAGTATATGGATATTTACAGTGCTGGGTTGTGGCTGGAAACGCATCCGCTGCGTAAAACATATGCCAGAATAGTGGGTGGTTCATTCCGCTGTGGTGATCCCTGATAAATAAGGGATTAAGCCAAAGGAAAATAAATGAATGATCACATAAGTTTTACCTTGTCAATCTGCAGGAACTACTGGTCATTAGGACCAATATTTAAAGTGAAACACATTAGTCATGCCTTTCTGCAAAAACTAGTGAAAATTTGGACCATAATTTTAAAGTGAAAAACATGTTAAGCCCTCACTAATTACTCATGCGTTACATTGTCAATCCATAAGAATAACTGGTAATCTGGACCATTACTTAATAAGTGAAAAACCAACACATCACCCTGTAAGAACTATGTACAACATAAAAGAACTGCAGTGATTGAGTCTAAAATTTCTTTCATTATGCTGAATTGTTTTTAAATAAAATTACATGAGAAAGCACTTCCATAAAATTACACGGAGTAGTTTCTACAATTACCAACTTATTTTTATGAAAAAAAGTAATTGAGGTAAGTTTCTTTTAGTTCAAAGTTTCTTTGAGCAAGTTTAAACTACTAAGATCTGTTTCTATTACATATCAGTTACATGTATATTTACTTGATGATATTGTTACACATGTAAGGTAAACACATTTTGTTTTACAGATTTTTTAATAAACTAAATTAATTATAATAAAATATTTAGCATAAGTTAGCTAATCTTCTCATTCTTGTTCCGTGCTTTCGTCTTCCAACATTTTTGTTATGCCAGTCCAAGATTATGTGGTTTTGCATTTTATACTGGTTTTATACACTTGCTGGTTTAAGGCTGATTTATGCTTCTGCGTCAAGTGCATGCGTATGCTATGATGCAGCCTGCGCATGGTCACATAGCCCTTAGGGTTGGGTGATGTCCACCAATTTGGCATCGTACCAAGTCTAATGTGAAACATTGCGATAGATGATGGCATCGTTGTCATAGGCGGAGATTAATTAATTATGTATGAATAATTAAATAATTCACAACGAATTAGTTATTTGTAGCCTATCCTTTCAACTAGCTACCTGACCCACATGGTCTTTGCTTTACCCATAAAGAAATCATAAATAATTAAAGATAAGTTACACACAAATTACCATCTGCCAATCACTTTTTCAGCGGGAGGTTGGTCGGTAAAAAAATTGCACAACCAACAGTAACTGAGGTTTTCACTAAAATTACTAAGTACAAGTGTGAAAGACTGAAGCAGCGTACTGATGCTGTGACACGTTACCTGTTAGATTCAACAGACGAAGAGTCGTTAAATAGAGAAAAGATTAATTATATATTTCGTTTTACAACTATATTGAGACGACATCCAGCGATACATCCTTGCAGACGGAGGGCTGTTCAGAAATGCTATGTAAAACACGGTGTGGATGTGGATCATTTTTGTTCAAAAAAATCCATTTTAATACTAAGACGTATTAGAGTAAACAGGGCCTCAGTGTGAATTTTTCACGAGCGGGTTTGCAATGGGGGTGGAGCGGAGGATTGGCGATGCCGGTTCAGCATCATGTTGTCTACTGGCCATCTGCGATGGACGATGGCATTATCTATCAGCCCAACCCTAATAGCCCTTGCTGTGGCTGACGTGCACCTCTCAAAAAATTTAATTACACATCGCAACGGCATGTAGCGTAAGCTGTGTGATTGGTCAGCTTGGTAGCTCTGACAATTCTGGGCGGGATCAAGAGCTATGCAAACCCGTTGGAGCGAGTGTCGAGTCCCGTGAAAGAGGTCCAGACGGAAAGTTTTGTTCCCCTTCGGTTGGGGAACTTCAGTGCCATGAATGGGAGGATTCGGATCAGAAGCCGCTTATCTGGAGAGTATTGAACGGGCCAATGAATGAAATTAATTGGCAGCGTAAGCTTGCGCAGGTGTGCGACATCTGCAATTATCTCAGCATATAAGCACACCTGAAGCCAGCAGACGCCATCCTTTTCGCTTCAGATCCTTTCTGAGTGAGTCGATGAGGGTTCCTCTTGCTGATCAGCACTTCAGAGCGAACGAGTGTGTCTCCCGGTCCAGAGTGGGTCTTCGCGGTGGCAGACGGTCGAGCTGGGTTACTCCCTTGCCTGCGGTTCTTTGGGTCCGGTCCTCCAGAGCGGTGCGTATAGTTGCAACTTTCCTAAAAGAGCAACACAGTCGTGCAGCACGTCCTTTTCAGGATGGCGCTCCGACTGTGCGTTTCTGGATGCGGGGGTTTCCTGTCTCCGGATGATGGACACGATCACTGCATTGCATGTTTGGGGGTCCAGCATGTTAATGCGGTGCTCGCGGGCGGTTCATGTCGTCATTGCGATGCCATGACCGTTGCACAGCTAAGATCGCGGCTAACTTTCGCAAGAGAGCGAGCCACCCCAGGTGCCTCCTGCTCTAAAAAAGCAGCGGGCGCTCGGGCAGATCTGAGGGTTTCAGCGGGAGCTAATCCGCCGCCCACGGGCTCGCGGACCTCTCGCTCCTCACGGCGCTCCATCCAAGCTTCGGGTGGTGAGAGTGATCCGTCTAACCAGATGGTAGCTCTCACACTCGCTGACACCGGAGATCAGATGTCCTCCGCGGCATCGGAGGGTGGGCTTTCACTGTCCGACGAAGATCCGGACCCGCTCGCCCCCTCCGGGCAGGTGAGCGCTGTCAAATCGGATCCTGAAGCGGACATGTTAGCCGTGCTTTCCCGGGCTGCTTCGGCCGTGGGGTTGGAGATGGTTTATCCCCCAGCTCCGCGGCCGGACCGACTAGATGGGTGCTACGTAGAGGACCAGAAGGCGAAGCCTTCGAAGCCTCTCGTCCCCTTCTTCCCGGAAGTGCACAGTAGGCTCACGCAGTCCTGGAGGGCACCTTTCTCTGCCCGTGCTGCGAGTGCCTCCGCCCTCACCGCCCTTGACGGCGGAGCTGCCAGGGGGTATGAGGCGATCCCGTCAGTGGAGCGCGCTATCGCGGTCAATCTTTGTCCGCGCTGCGCCTCTACGTGGCGGGGTTTGCCCCGCCTCCCGTCCAAAGCCTGTAGGTTGTCTGCCTCCCTCGGAGCCAGAGCTTATAAGGCTGCGGGCCAGGCTGCTTCTGCTTTGCACGCGATGGCCACCTACCAGCGCTACCAAGCGCAGGCGCTGGCCGAGCTGCACGAGGGCGGGTCCAACCCAAGCTTATTACATGAGCTGCGCACCGCGACCGACTATGCTCTTCGGACTACTAAGTCCGCCGCGTGTGCGCTGGGGAGGACGATGTCCACACTTGTGGTTCAGGAACGCCACCTCTGGCTAAACCTGGCCGATATGCGCGACGTTGACAAAGTTCGCTTTCTTGACTCGCCCATATCCCAGGCTGGCCTGTTCGGCGACACCGTCGGTGAATTCACCCAGGAATTCAAGGCGGTGAAAGAGCAGTCGGATGCGATGGGCAATGTCATCTATCGGCGTGGCCGTAAGCCCGCTCCGCCCGCCGAGCCATCCACCTCCGCTGTTCCTCGCCGAGGGCGCCCGCCAACGAGTGCTGCCCCGCCCCCGCCTGCGCCTCCGGCCAAGCGGGCGCGGCGTTCACCTCGAAAGCAGGCAGCCCCTCCTGCCCAGGGCGCCGTTAAGTCCGGTAAACGGACCGCGAAGCGTCCCTGAGACAGGCCATCCGGAGAAGAGGAAACTTGCTCTTTCCCCGCTGGAGGGCGGGGCCCCGATAACAACGGTACTTTTCAGTGCCACCAAAACATCAGTAAAAGAGCACTTTTTCCCTTCCCCGGATGTGACTGCACGAGTTCTGCCAGTCCGGGACGCGCTGCCTTCCGGCTCGCAGACTCTACGTGCTTCGCCAGTGGCTCACGAGCGCTGGGGGGACGGTCTCCCTTTCCTCAGCCCTCCAGCCCCCTCTCCGGAGTCAGGGTGCGGAGCCAGAGCGAATCGCTCTCCTCCAGCTCTTCCGCGGGACCCTCGTGCTTCCCGGATCAGCACACCCACTCCGCGCTGCCCCACCGCTGGTACGTCAGCGATTGTAGCGATGACTCCATTAGCGAGGGCTCTGCCTGCCTGGTTAGCGCGGGCCAGCCCCTCGCGGTGGCTCATACGCACAATCAGACTCGGTTACGCGATTCAGTTCGCGAAACGGCCCCCCAAGTTTACGGGCGTGTATTTCTCCAGGGTCAACCCCCTGTCCGCCCCTGTCTTGCGAGAGGAGATTGCTGCCCTCCTGGCGAAGGGTGCAATCGAGCCGGTTCCTCCAGCCGAGATGGAGAGTGGGTTTTACAGCCCATACTTCATCGTACCCAAAAAGAGCGGTGGGTCACGGCCAATCCTAGATCTGCGCGTTTTGAACCGCTGTCTGCACAAGCTGCCGTTCAGAATGCTCACGCAGAGGCGCATTCTCCAATGCGTTCGTCCTCGGGATTGGTTTGCAGCCATAGACCTGAAGGACGCGTATTTCCATGTCTCCATTCTTCCACGCCACCGCCAATTTCTGCCAAACTCGCGGAGGGTGCCCTAGCGCCCCTTCGGCTCGCGGGCATTCGCATACTCAATTATCTCGACGACTGGCTGATTTTAGCCCACTCGCGGGAGCAATTGATTATGCACAGGGACAAGGCGCTTCGGCATCTCCGCCTACTGGGGCTTCAGGTCAACCGAGAAAAGAGCAAACTCGCCCCCGTGCAGAGGATTTCTTTTCTCGGGATGGAGCTGGACTCGATCACCATGGTAGCGCACCTCTCCGAGGAACGCGCTCGCCTGTTGCTGAACTGTCTGAGGGAGCTCGACAGCAAACTAGTGGTCCCACTGAAGTTCTTTCAGAGGCTCCTGGGGCATATGGCATCCGCAGCCGCCGTCACGCCGCTCGGGTTGCTCCATATGAGACCACTTCAGCACTGGCTTCACGATCGGGTCCCCAGACGCGCATGGCACGCGGGCACACACCGGGTCTCGGTTACTGCGCTGTGTCGCCGCGCCCTCAGCCCTTGGAACGACCCCTCGTTCCTACAGGCCGGTGTGCCTCTAGGACAGGCGTCCAGCCATGTTGTTGTTTCAACAGACGCTTCCAACACGGGTTGGGGGGCCGTGTGTCGCGGGCATGCGGCTGCGGGCCTTTGGAAGGGTGCCCAGCTGCATTGGCATATCAATCGCCTAGAGCTGTTGGCAGTGTTCCTCGCTCTCCACCGCTTTTTACCGGTGCTGGCAGTATGGCGGCGGCGGCGTATATCAACCGCATGGGGGGTATGCGCTCTCGCCGCATGTCTCAGCTCGCCCGCCGTCTGCTCCTCTGGAGTCACCCGCGGCTGAAATCGCTGCGCGCCATTCACGTCCCAGGCACGCTCAATTGTGCAGCCGATGCGCTCTCACGACAGCTGTTACGCCCTGGAGAATGGAGACTCCACCCCGAGTCTGTTCAGCTGATATGGGCGCGATTCGGGGAGGCCCAGATCGATCTGTTTGCTTCCCCCGAGAACGCTCACTGCCAGTTGTTTTTTTCCCTGACCGAGGGCTCTCTCGGCACGGATGCACTGGCCCACAGCTGGCCTCGGGGCATGCGCAAGTATGCGTTTCCCCCAGTGAGCCTGCTCGCGCAGTTTCTGTGCAAGGTCAGGGAGGACGAGGAACAGGTTCTGCTAGTTGCGCCCCTTTGGCCCAACCGGACCTGGATATCAGAGCTCTCACTCCTCGCGACGGCCCTCCCCTGGCGGATCCCTTTGAGAGAGGACCTACTCTCTCAGGGACAGGGCACCATCTGGCACCCTCGCCCCGATCTTTGGAACCTCCACGTGTGGTCCCTAGACGCGAGGAAGACTTAGGTAACCTACCGACTGCGGTGGTTAATACCATCACTCAGGCTAGAGCCCCCTCCACGAGGCGCGCCTACGCCCTGAAGTGGAGTCTATTCACTGAATGGTGCGTCTCTCGCAGAGAAGACCCCCGAAATTGCCAGATTAGTGTTGTGCTCTCTTTCCTTCAAGAGAAGTTGGACAGCAGGCTGTCGCCCTCCACTCTCAAGGTTTACGTGGCCGCCATCTCCGCTTATCATAGCGCGGTAGCTGGCGGCACCGTGGGAAAGCATAACCTGGTCATCCAGTTCCTTAGGGGTGCTAGGCGAATTAATCCATCTCGCCCCCCTCTCATGCCCTCTTGGGATCTCGCCCTCGTTCTCACGAGTCTGCGATCCGATCCCTTTGAGCCACTCGAATCAGTATCTCTAAGATTTCTGTCCCTGAAGACAGCTCTGCTGGTTGCGTTGGCCTCCATCAAGAGGGTCGGGGACCTGGAGGCATTTTCGGTCAGTGACTCGTGCCTGGAATTCGGGCCGGATTACTCTCACGTCATCCTGAGACCCCGCCCCGGTTATGTGCCCAAGGTTCCTACCACCCCCTTTAGAGATCAGGTAGTGAACCTGCAAGCGCTGCCCCCGGAGGAGGCAGACCCAGCCCTTTCTTTAATTTGTCCAGTTCGCGCTCTGCGCATTTATGTGGACCGTACTCAGAATTTTAGATCATCTGAGCAGCTCTTTGTCTGTTATGGCGGTCGGCAGCAGGGAAGTGCCGTATCAAAACAAAGATTATCCCACTGGATTGTGGATGCCATTTCACTCGCTTATTCGAGTCGAGGTCAGCCGTGTCCCCCGGGAGTTCGTGCACACTCCACTCGGAGCGTTGCATCCTCTTGGGCGCGTGCACGCGGCGCCTCTCTAACAGACATCTGTAGAGCTGCGGGCTGGGCGACACCCAACACATTTGCAAGGTTTTACAATCTGCGAGTGGAGCCGGTTTCCTCAAGGGTATTAGGTAACCCTTTGGTGATTGAAGAGACAACTCGGTAGGGTGTTGAAACACGCTTGCGGCGCCATTCTCCCTAACACGGAGGTACGTGCGCCTTTTTTATCTGTCAGTAAAGTTCCCCGTCAGGTGAGCCCTGCAGATTCCTCCGTGGCCCCCAGCACTGACTCAGCGGAGGAGTCACTTGCTGGCCCACTACGTTGTAGGTCTGCCCGCTGGTCAGCCCGCGTTTTGGGTATAGGTGCCTGCTATGCGTGATCCCCACTAGGCGATCCCATATGCTTATTCCGCCACGGTTAAGTCCCCCCCCTGGGTGGACCCGTGTCTTCCCTCTCCGCTAACCACTCTTTTGCTATGCGTACTCCCCCTTTTTAGGGCTAGTCCATAGGTAAATTCTGCCATCTATCCCCCCCTTGGGTAACGGATGGCCTCCGCAGCGTCCTCCCTATCGGGATTGCACGCTTCCCAACGTACTGTCGTATTCCTAGAATTATCTAGATGCTCACGACTTCCCAAAAAATATATCTAAATCCGTAAAACTTCTGTTGAAGTAGGATAAATTAGGGCCAGGGACACGTTGGAGGACCGCGCCCCCCATGATGTGGGTGCGTCACGCTTGCTTGACTATCTCCTCATCGGGGGTGTTGGTAAGGTGCAGTCATTATGGCGCTTTCCATATTCTCCCATTCATGGCACTGAAGTTCCCCAACCGAAGGGGAACGTTCGAGGTTACAGAAGTAACCCTTCGTTCCCCGAGGAGGGGAACGGAAGTGCCATATTCCGTCGCCATAATGACTGTCCCTTAGCTGTTTGAAAGTCTCTTCAGCTTAAAAGGATGGCGTCTGCTGGCTTCAGGTGTGCTTATATGCTGAGATAATTGCAGATGTCGCACACCTGCGCAAGCTTACGCTGCCAATTAATTTCATTCATTGGCCCGTTCAATACTCTCCAGATAAGCGGCTTCTGATCCGAATCCTCCCATTCATGGCACTTCCGTTCCCCTCCTCGGGGAACGAAGGGTTACTTCTGTAACCTCGAACGTTTTGTGTTTACCTTATGATTAAAGCTGTTGCACGTCTGCTGCTTCCTGCCCTAAAATGAGTGAGTTTGAGTTAGTTCTACATTAAAGTATCGTTCAGAAAAAACAAAACACCAGCGAAGAAGCTTGACACAGGGGAACATAAAAATCTTACAGCCAGCTAGCATTCGGAAGTGTTATTGCAGAGCAACACAAACAGCGCGCAGAAGTATAAATGCATGACAACGCAGATTGCATGTGTTTCGGAAGTGTTATTGCATGGCTCTGCACAAGGCAGGTGCTGTGGGTCCCGGCGAATACTCAAGGCATATGTATAAATCAGTGTTATTAAAACCCTAAAGTTGACAGCACTTTTTATACAAATAACACGATTAATATAATAATTTTATTACTTGCATTTTTGTAAAATCTTAAAAGTAAACATATAAGGATAATATTGACTTCAAGAGTAATTTACAGCAAACGTATATCTTGATTTCTTATCTGAATGGAGCGCATCAGTAAAAAAAAAAATCAAGAGTATAATTTTCTAATTATGTTCATTTGTGGGCGGCGCAGTAGGTAGTGCTGTCGCCTCACAGCAAGAAGGTCACTGGTTCGAGCCTCAGCGTGACCAGTTGGCATTTCTGTGTGGAGTTTGCATGGTCTACCTGCGTTCGATTGGGTTTCCTCCGGGTGCTCTGGTTTCACCCACCGTCCAAAGACATGCGGTGCAGGAGAATTGGGTAGGTTAAATTATTGTCCATAGTGTTTGTATGTGTGCGAATGAGTGTGTTTGGGTTTCCCAGTAATGGGTTGCGACTGGAAAGGGACTTTCTTTTTTTTTTTTAAAGGGACTTGGCCGAAAAGAAAATGAATGAATGAATGTTAATTTGTAAATGAATTATTATTAGTAGTAGTAGTATGCCTATATGTTAAAAATGTAAGTAAATGGGATTGGGTTAAATATTCCTAACATTACTCTTTAAGAGTTGACACTAGCTGATTGGGAGAAAGGGCAGTCTGAGCTCAGGTAGGTCTAGAGAACTCCCCCAAATTTGCTTGACTCTGCCTATTCCTTGATTAATAGGGGTTGCCAAGGCAGAAGGAACCACCAACTATATCAGCATATGGCTATGCGTTGAAAGCCCAATGCAACAGGACATTATAGAAGAAACATATTTTCATGTATCAATTTTTTATATGCAAAAACTTCAGAAACTTTAGAAATATTCTTTTAATTTAACAACTTTTAATTTTGTACTCATGAATTTCGCAGAGGAAATCCACACCAACATGGGGAGAACCTGCAAACCCCACACAGAAATACCAACTGACCCAGCCGAATTTTGATTAAAATTAAATTTAAAAAGTTATTTTATTAAATGCTTTAACTGCACTTTTTCCCTGTCACGAGCACCACATAAGGAAAAAATGGCTTAACTTACCCCATTTTCCCCTACCATCTATTATTTCCTGCATAGTTACTTGTTAACAATGGATCATTATTCAAAAGTGTTGTTTATATTGGTGTTGCTTTTAATAGTGCGTTATTCAATACACCAGGAACGTCTCAAGCATATTTTTCATTGCATACTTTTAATGAACTTAACATTAAATTTGTGCCTATAACCTTCAGAAAACTCCAAATAATGATTGAAAATAATTAGTAAAGTTAATGTCGGGAGTCTGTAGAGATTCTCAGTTTTTCAGGTCATACCAAAATAGCTACAGAAATGTAGAAATGCAACAAGTCCTACTGATTTTAAATACAATACAATATGTCAATGTAACATGAACGGTCATCTTGTACGGTCACGTACCAGGAAATAAAGCAATTTTTTGATACTGTTGCTCCCCAAGTTTGTCAACAACCATCAACCCCACAGCTGAACTCTGATTGGTCTGTTCTTAACAAAACAAAACATTTCGGACTTTAAATATGGGCACACCTGTCTTCTGTGCTCTTTTAGAGGTGACCACAGATTGATAACAGGACTTTCATTGCTATAAGGATTAATCTGAACTGCATTTTCCCTTGGTGGAACAATCAAAAAGTGAGTAGAAGAATTATTTTTGGTATTTTTTATAAAATTATTTTGTTCAATTGTATAATAAAGGATTTAAACAGTGAATCTAAGTTTAACAAAACAAATATTTGTAATATCATGTAATAATAACTATTTATATGGTTCTCAAACTGGGGGACTAGTAGTACGCAAGCTTCCTTCTAGTGGTACACAGAGAAATATCTGAATAATGAAACATGAAATAATGAAACATGGAATCAAGAAAATTAACTTTTTGATCCTTACAATAAAATCGATATGATCAGGATTGTCTACTTCCTGAAGCACTCGATCACACCAGTGTGATTAGAATGTTTAGTGCATCACGTCATCAGATGATAAAAATCAATCTGCTTGGTGCAAAACCTGGAGAGGCGGAGCGGGGTTGAACTTTTTTTCACCGCACTTCGTTGTAAAACAAATCTATTAAACTAAATTAAATATGTAGACTAATGGATGTCTTCAAAATAGGGAGTTTTCACTGTTTCCTTACTTCACGAATGTAAAGGAGTAAAGTAAAGAGAAAAAGTAAAGTAAAGAGAAAGTAAAGAGGCCGAATGGAGGAGGCTTGTTCTTTATTCTCGTGCAGATGGTCTAAATGTTTTCTTGCTAATTAAGTGTTCTGTTTTTCCACCTATAAAGTCTGCATGTAAATACCAAATGCTCCATGGTGTGATGCAACTGACTCTTAAAAGGAATAGGAGATGAGACTCTGGTTGTTTTTTATGTATGTTTTGCTCAAAACACACCCAAAACTCATTAAGACAATAAGCACAACCTAGACCAACCAACCATAGACCAACTGCTAGACCATGCGCAGACCATATTCTTCCATCCTTAAAAAAAGCAAAAGTAGATATTACATGTGCTTTAGATTTTGCACATATCATCATATCATTAAAATAGAACCCAAAATGTGTATAATTTTAAACTTTGCTACATCATACTCACATCAATTTTATTTTTTAGGCTTAGTGCTATAAAAATAGCAATGGAGTGGAGGATTATACTACCCATCCTTTGTCTGATTGGTAAGAAACTACATTTGTTTCTGCATTACATCTGCCAAACAGAGGACTGCTTGTAATATAAATCACACTGATTGTTAACATTAAAATCATTAAAAAGATAGAAAGGTTAGAGAATAAAAAGTGGCATATATTCTAATGACATGTTTTAAAAAGTGATTTTAACAACAATTCAGCCGAATAAATACCACTTAATGCTAAACTGCAGTTCTTTATTTTCTGTTGACCTTCAGTTTTTGGTTTGTTTTTATGTTCATCACTGATAATTACTGTGTTTTATTTTCCCTAATTTCATCTAAAAGGGATCCTACATCTGCCTGGAAATGTTGTTTCTCAAGGTAATGGCCAGTTTGTGTTTAAAGATCTTAATTAATGTAATGTGATAGCTAATATTGTCAATAAATTAGGCCACTAGGTCACAATAATTATAAGACACATTTGTTGAACTGAATCACATGTATCCTCAGGTACACTTGCACCTTCAATTGTTACTACAACAACTACACCTACAACTGTGACTACAGAAACTACAGCTTCAAATTTAACTTTTGTAATTCCACCTACTACTGCGACTTCGGAAACTACACCTTCAAATCTGACTTCAGAAACTACATCTTCAAATGCGACTTCGGAAACTACACCTTCAAATGTGACTTCGGAAACTACACCTTCAAATGTGACTTCGGAAACTACACCTTCAAATGCGACTTCGGAAACTACACCTTCAAATGTGACTTCGGAAACTACACCTTCAAATGTGACTTCGGAAATTAAACCTTCAAATGTGACTTCGGAAATTAAACCTTCAAATGTGACTTCGGAAACTACACCTTCAAATGTGACTTCGGAAACTACACCTTCAAATGTGACTTCGGAAACTACACCTTCAAATGTGACTTTGGAAACTACACCTTCAAATGTGACTTCGGAAACTACACCTTCAAATGTGGCTTCAGAAACTACACCTTCAAATGTGACTTCGGAAACTACACCTTCAAATGTGACTTCGGAAACTACACCTTCAAATGTGACTTCGGAAACTACACCTTCAAATATGACTTCGGAAACTACACCTTCAAATGTGACTTCAGTAAATACACCTACAACTGCGACTTCAGCTACTATACCTACAACTGCAACTTCAGCAACTATACTTACAACTGCGACTTCGGAAACTACACCTTCAAATGCCACTTCGGAAACTACACCTTCAAAAGTGACTTCAGCAACTACACCTTCAAATATGACTTTGGAAACTACACATTTAAATGTGACTTCGGAAACTATAAATTCAAATGTGACTTCGGAAACTACACCTTTAAATGTGACTTCAGTAAATACACCTACAACTGCGACTTTAGCTACTATACCTACAACTGCAACTTCAGCAACTATACCTACAATTGCAACTTCGAAAACTACACCTTTAAATGTGACTTCAGTAACTACAGCTATAACTGTGACTTTAGAAACTACACCCTCAAATGGGACTTCAGTAACTAAACCTACAACTGCGACTTCAACAGCTTCACCTACAGCTGCGACTTTGGAAACTACGCCTTCAACTGCGACTTCAGCAACTACATCTACAACTGCAATTTTAGCGACTACAACTGCGACTTCAGCAACTACATCTACAACTGCAATTTCAGCAACTACACCTTCAACTGCAACTTCAGCAACTACATCTACAACTGCAATTTCAGCAACTACACCTTCAACTGTGCCTTCAGCAACTACATCTGCAATTGCGATTTTAGCAACTACACATTCAACTGAGATTTCAGCAACTACACCTTCAACTTCGACTTCAGCAACTACATCTACAACTGCGATTTCTGCAACTACACCTTCAATTGATACTTCATCAACTACACCTTCAACTGCAACTTCAGCAACTACACCTTCAACTGCGACTTCAGCAACTACACCTTCAACTGCGACTTCAGCAACTACACCTTCAACTGCGACTTCAGCAACTACACCTTCAACTGCGACTTCAGCAACTACACCTTCAACTGCGACTTCAGCAACTACACCTTCAACCGCGACTTCAGCAACTGCACCTTTAACTGTGACTTCAGCAACTACACATTCATCTGCAACTTCAGCAACTACATCTACAACTGAGACTTCAGCAACTACACCTTCTTTTGAAACTTCAGCAACTACACCTTCAACTGCGACTTCAGCAACTGCACCTTTAACTGTGACTTCAGCAACTACACATTCATCTGCAACTTCAGCAACTACACCTTCATTTGTGACTTCAGCAACTACATCTACAACTGAGACTTCAGCAAATACACCTTCATTTGCAACTTCAGTAACTACACCTTTAACTGAGTCTTCAGCAATTACACATTCAACTATGACTTTGGCAACTACACCTTCAACTGTGACTAGAGCAACTACACCTTCAACTGTGACTAGAACACCTACACCTTCAAATGCAACCACAGTAATTACACCTTCAACTGTGACTAGAGCAACTACACCTTCAACTGCAACTACAGTAACTACACCTTCAACTGTGACTAAAGCAACTACAACTTCAACTGCAACTACTACAGTAACTACACCTTCAAGTACAACTAGGTCAAATTCAGCTTCAACTGTGACTGGATCAGCTTCATCTTCAACCGGAGGGAAGTCTACAGCTGGAACATATCAAACTACAACAACACCACCACCTGCCAATCTTGGAGTTATTTCTTTAAGTTTCAAGCTTACTGACACATTCCAGGCAGTCTACACTGACCTCAATAATGCAGTGACCAAAGCGTATGTAGAAAATATTAAATCTCAGGTAATTTCTTTCTTCAACAAAGCATTGTTTTTGATCATGATTGCAAGATACATGTAATGTTGTGTACTGAAAACATTAAATATAGATACAAGTCCTGAATATTTAGCAAACTACTCATTTAACAAAATTTCCTACATTAAATGTTTTTCTGAAAAAAATATGACAATAGTGAAATGATGCTTCTATGATTTTATGTCTATCTGTTACAGTTTTATCCAGTTTACAAGAAACGTTATCCAAACTACTTTGGGATGATTATTAATAAGTTGAGGTATTTTAGTTTCAGCTTTTAGTAATTAGCAAACACCCTGCTTTAATTTCATTAAAATAAATATATACATGCCTGAGATTTCTATTTTACATATTTTTTATTGGATTGTTTGTCTTCATTGATTTTTTGGTTGTTTATTCATTTATATTAATGGTTTTCAACATGGTTTTGCCCCCACAGTGCTGGCTCTGTTGCGGCAGATTCCACCCTTCAATTTGATACCACCAGTTCCACTACTCCTAATGCAACAGATGCAAAAAACACACTCATTCAAGCAATTAACAGTGGAGGCATCAACTTAACAATTGATAATACATCTATCACTGCTGTGCAAGTCTCAAGCAACGGTCAGTTATTATGTTTTTATTTTGTCCTGTTTTTTGTTACATTGTAATGGAAAGGCATAAGCAACATTCTTATTAGATGACACACATGCACATGTTGGAGGCTCAAAATAGTGTCTTTGTGCTTGAGACTAATTATAAGCATGGTATGTCTACTAGTAATGCTGTACTGTGACCCATTTTTTCTTAAATCTGCTTTTAACAGGAACGAGCACAGCGGCTTCATCAACTGCTATAACTCAAACTACAACAGTAGCCACAACGGTCTTAGTCCTAGCCAACTATAATATCACCTTCAAAATATTAGGCGTCTTTATCAGTGATCTGGCGAACCTCAGCTCTAATGCAGCTGGTAATCTGGCACTGGTGGTCAATAGTCAGGTAATACATTGGACTTAAGAAATATTTGCATGTCAGTCTAGCTAAACATTGCCTTGTTGATCAATATAATATTAAAATATCAATTAACCTGTTTGTTCATTTGTTATAGCTGTCTGGGTTTTTCAGCAATTTCAGAGGCTTCTATCAGACAAACGTTTGGCGGTTCAGGTAAAATTTTATGATGCAGTTCTAAAAAGCGGCATCATTACAGAATATTTTTTTATGTTTTATAGCAGGTCTAGTTCATTACAACTAGTCTTTCATTCATTGTTCTCAGGAATGGCTCCATTGTAGCAGATGCTTGGCTTGCATTTATCAAAAACATCAATGCTCCTAAAGCAACAGAGCTGGCTGAACAATTTGCTGCTGCTGTTAGAAACCAAACATTCTTATTGCCAATTGATCCTACAACTATCAAAGTCACAGACTTCACAGGATTCACTGGTCAGTATATATTTGTATTACAACCCCAAATCAGAAAAAAAAATGGGACAGTATGGAAAACGCAAATAAAAAAAAAAGAAAAGTAGTGATTTCTAAATTTACTTGGACTTACATTGCAGACAATACAACAAACATTTCAACATATTTAAAAAAAATAAATAAAAATTGGAACAGTAAAGCATTTACCACTTTGTAATATTGCCATTCCTTTTCACAACACTTAAAAGACATTTAAGCACTGAAGACACCAAGAGACGAAGTGTTTCAGGTGTAGTTTTGTTTCATTCTTCCTGCAAACAAGTCTTAAGGTTGGCAACAGTACGGGGTCCTCATTGTTTAAAACGCACCACACATTTTCTATTAGAGACAGGTCAGGACTGCAGGCAGGCCAGTCAATACCTATATCCTTTTCCTCTGCAGTCAGGACTTTGAGGAGCCCACTCTTCAGTTTGCGCGCGACCCCCCCCCCTCCCCCCTCTTCAGTTCGCGCACGACAACAAATCCCGCAGCCCGCCCACTCTTTATTTCACGCGCCAAAAATACCTGAAATATTAATTCATCTGACCACAGTACACATTTCCACTGTGTGATGGTCCATCCCAAATGCCTCTTAACCCAGAGAAGTCAACAATGCTTCTGGACACTGTTAACATAGTGTTTCCTTTTGTCAAAGTACAGTTTTCACTGGCATTTGTGGATGTAACTCCGTATTGTGGTACTTGACAAAGGTTTGCTAAAGTAGTCCTGAACCTATGTGGTGATATCACTTATAGATAAATAACGATTCTTAATGCAGTGCTGCCTGAGGAATCAGAGATCACAGTTGTTCAACTTGCATCCTCCAGATTTCTTGATTTTAATGATGTTATACACTGTTGAAGGTGACATTTCCAACTGTTTTCCTATCTGTCTTTAAGTAACATTGTTTTTAAACATTTCAATATTTTCCAACATAATTGTTGGCATACTGGTACTCCTTGGCCCATCTTTGCTCCTAAAGGTCTAGACCCTTCTTGGATGCTGTTTTTGTCCCAAATTATAATTACAATCCCCTGTTGATATCACCTGTTTCAAAACACATCATTATTTAACCAATTACCTGATTACTAGCCCTAAATTGCCCCGTCCCAACTTTTTTTGGATTGTGTAGGATGTCTGAATGACTGGAAAAACATGTATATTTACAGATGAAATGAAGTTGACCAGGCAAAACATGAAATATTTAGTGTTCCTATGGTCTGCATTAAAATACAATCACTACTTTTCATTAGCATTTTCCATACTGCCCCAACCTTTTCTGTTTTGAGGTTGTATCATGTTTTCATGTAATGGATTCCTCTCTAAAACATCTCTCTGTCAGGCTAAGTTGCTCTTACAATACTTCATAATTAAGAAAAGGTAACATTTTTTTATAGAGGTTCTCAAAATAATGTTAAATGATAGGTTTTCAGTTTGAAAAAGAAAATAATCCATAATATCCACAGGTTTTCAAACACTGACCTTAATAAATGGATCCACAACTAACATGCATTTTTTTTTCTTTTTTATATTTACAGCCAACAAGTCTCCGGTGCTGGCTAGTATGCTAACAGCATTGTGGATGACCTTAGCATCCCTTCTGTTTTCAGCTGTGATGCACTAAGCTTCACATTCACTTCAGCAAAAACACGACATCATGCTACTACACAATAATCATGGCTGTGGTCACACTCAGAATCAGAAAATCAAGGTGTAAACAAGTGAAAATATGATCTAGCTTTATCATTTACTAGTCTTTCTTTCGCATTTAGAGCCCGGTGATACATATGGTTGTGTGTGTTATGGTAATTTGGTCTCTGCTTTATAAAAAGTACATTGTTACTCAATGCACATTGAGGAATAATGAGGATTGGTTTATTGAAACCAAATCTGAACAATCCTCTATGCCACAGAAATGGCACAAGTGAAATTTAAACAACTATTGTTGTATTGCTCTCTCTTTAACAATGTATTTGTTAGAACATCTTTTTTTGTAATCAAAGTACACTGTAAAAAATATCTGTTAATTAACAGTTTCTGTATTTTGTGTTTTACATTTATTTACGGTAGTGAATTGCTTTATGGGACCTTGATCTTTGCTTTATTGACTTCTGATGTTGAAAGTTCATCTTTAGTTTAAACAAAGTGACTTTTATTGACATTTAGCTTAAAATAGTATAATGTATAAGAAATAATATATAAAGAAACAAATATGTGTAATAACAATAAAATATACTGGCAGGTTATTACAAGGTTTCAGTACCGTAATCTGCAACACCAACCCAGACAATATAGTTTATTACTGTAAACTATTAGAAATGTTTATAAAAGTCACTTTTTTCATTATTTTAAAGTTAAAAGTTGTCAGAAGATCACGATCTCATATTCAAAAGTATAAATAGGAAAAATAAAAACATGAATCACACAATATGAAAAACTGCTAATTTAGGGGTATTTTTACAGTGTACACATGTGAAATTATGCATTTAATCCGAATAACATATTAAGAAATATTCTGATTATTTATCTGTATATTGTTTAATGAAGTACTGATTTCCTTTTGTCTGCAATTTTCTCAAATAAAAACTATATCTAGATTAATCAAATTGTTGGTTTGTGAAAACTCCTACATTTATGATTGACAGAATGTGACATGTCCAAATTCCGTACTCACCTTCATAGTATCACATACTTTTAAAATAATCATGAACTAAGTTAAAATGTAGTACCTACTTAAGTAATATGGGGTTTTGGATGTAGCTTCTGAGTTGGTGGCCATCTTGGAAAGATGCTCTTGACCAGTGGTGCTCAACCCTGTTCCTGGAGATCGACCTTCCTGCAAAGTTCAGCTCCAACCCTGATCAAACACACCTGAATCAATTAATTAGGATCTGAACAGCACTTGATAATTACAGCCAGGTGTGTTTGAGATGGGTTATAACTGAAATCTGCAGGAAGGTCGATCTCCAGGAACAGGGTTGGTCACATCTGCTTTAGACTGATGGCCATGTTGGGAAGAGACTCTGAGCTGGCGGCCATCTTGGAAAGATGCTCAGGGATGGTGGCCCTCTTGGCAAGAAACTGGCAGACATTTTTTGAAAGAGACTCTGGAGTGGCAGCCATTACAGTACAAGAAAGTACTGATGTGGAGGGTTTTCACTACTGCGAGGGTTCTGTGTTCCTCTTCAGAGCTTACAGTAAATGCAAAAACACAGTGTCGCTGCAGTGCACATTCAGAGTCCAGTCAGGGTGACACTATTGCTCTGATTTTTAGCATCAATTATTCAATAAATTTACTTTTTAAATGTTAGACTACTTTTTATTTGTATTATTTTCTGTACTAAATTGAACACTTTATGCACAGGTTAATAAATGTACCGTTATGCAACCACCCTTACAGTACAATCTTTTGTAGGCTTTTTTGAGATCATATTGCATCCAGGCACCAGGGGGCCATCAAAACAATAATGTATTATCCATAAGATGGCTGTTTTATGTTAGGTACAATGAAAATATTTATTTCACCTACATTACAATGTCAATTGTAATTGTAAGTGAAGTGGGGGGGGGGATAGATACTGTATTATACGTGCATGTTAAAAGTGATTTTACAATCCTCCATGTCTGCTAATCAATGATATTTCTAGATTTGAAGATCTTTAAAGAAGATATTTATATAGAATGTTAATATAAGTAAACACAATTAATCAGATGACAATTAAAACAAGAAAACTGTCACAAAGTGTTAACTTTAATAACAAAAAACACAGACAGTACTCAATATAGAGTAATATTAAATATGAACTAAATGACATTAACAAAATATAACAATTAAATAAGAATAAAATAATAAAGTGAATATATAATTCATACATACATATACAGTTGAAGTCAGAATTATTAGCCCCTCTTTTAATTTATTGTTCCTTTTTAAATATTTCCCAGATGATGTTCAACAGAGGAATACATTTTGCACAGTATGTCTGATAAAATTTTTCCTTCTGGGGAAAGTCTGATTTTTTGTATTTCAGCTAGAATAAAAGCAGCTTTTATTAAAAAAAAAATAAATAAATAAAATAAATAATAATTTAGGGTCAAAATTATTAGCCCTTTAAGCTAAGTTTTTCTTGATAGTCAATAAGACAAACCATCGTTATGCAATAATTTGCCTAATTACCTTATCCTGTCTGATTAACCTAATTAACCCAGTTAAGCCTTTAAATGTCACTTTAAGCAGTTTAGAAGAGTCTTGAAAAATATCTAATAAAATATAATGTACTGTCACTATAGCAAATATAAAATAAATCAGTTATCATTTATATTAAAATAAAAATTGTATTTAATTAAATGCTTTAAATGCACTTTTTCCTTGTCACGAGCACCACATAAGGAAAAAATGGCTTAACTTACCCCACTTTCCCCTACTATCTTTTGCTTCCTGCATAGTTACTTGTTAACAATGGATCATTATTCAAAAGTGTTGTTTATATTGGTGTTGCTTAGTACTTAGTGTAGTAATAGTTCATTATTCAATACACCAGGAATGTATCAAACATATTATTCATTGCATACTTTTAATGAACTTAACACTAAATCTGTGCCTATAACCTTCAGAAAACTCCAAATAAAGTTTGAAAATAATTATTATGGTTAATGTCGGGAGTCTGTAGAGATTCTCAGTTTTTCAGTTCATACCAAAATGTCTACAAAAATGTAGAAATGCAACAAGTCCCACTGATTTTAGGAATGTTTTTAGACAGTTATTACAATAAACATTTTGTAAACATGTTGTATGTTAAATTTGCCATTTATTAATTAGGGCAAATTTGCCCTAATATGCCTAGCTGTCAATGTAACATGAACGGTCATCACGTACCAGGAAACAAAGCTATTTTTTAATACTGTTGCTCCCCAAGTTTTTCAAGAACCATCAACCCCACAGCTGAACTCTGATTGGTCTGTTCTTAACAAAACAAAACCTTTCAGACTTTAAATATGGGCACACCTGTCTTCTGTGCTCATTTAGAGGTGACCACAGACTGGTAACAGGACTTTAATTGCTATAAGGATTAATCTGGACTGCATTTTTTCCTTGGTGGAACAATCCAAAAGTGAGTAGAAGAATTATTTTTGGCATTTTTTATGAAATAATTTTGTTGAATTGTATAATAAATTATGTAAACAGTGAATCTAAGTTTAACAAAACAAATATTTGTAATATCATGTAATAATAAGTATTTATTTAGTTCTCAAACTGGGGTACCAGTAGTATGCAAGATTCCTTCTAGTAGTACACAGAGGAATCTCTTAATAATGAAACATGAAATAATGAAACATGGAATCAAGAAAGTTCACTTATTGATGCATTCGATAACACCGATATGATCAGGATTGTTTGCTTCCTGAAGCGCTTGATCACACCGGTGTGATTAAAATGTTTAGTGCATCCCGTCATCAGATGCTAAAAATCAATCTGCTTGGTGCAAAACCTGCGCAAGGAAGCGAGATGCTTGTGGAAAAAAAAGGCACAAAAAATATGTAATTAGGGGTTTCAGGGCTTTTGCAGACCATTGCTGTTGTGTGGGTAGTTCATGTACTGCAATCTCAGAAATTTCCCCATGCTGCATATTATTGGTAAAATAATTACAAATTATTTTACAAATCTGTTAAAATATGTGTTTATGGTAAAAAAAAAAAAAATCCTGTTTTCAATTTATATAAAGGTATTTGTTTTGTAAATAGCAGTGTGGCTTTGATTTAGTTTGTTACCTCCGATTAGATTTAGGCCAACTAATCTGGATGTGATTCAAATGACACAGGACAACTTTGCCATGCTTGAGGCTTGGAACTACAATATAATTAACGTTTAGTCTTCATGTGCAAAGAACGGAGCACCTAAAAACCTTACTCAATGGTTGATGCATACTCCACAGTTCATTTAAGATGAGATCTCATTTGCCCCAAGTACTGATTGATAAATCACGTATGAATTGATCAAGCAGTGTATTTATGCATTTTATCACTTGATTTTCTGACACATATTGTAAATGGCATGCGGTAAGCAGATCTAATTTCTAATTTAAATATGCATTTCCAAATCCTATATTTAAAATACAAGTTAAGGTTTAGATTTCAAAGATATACAATTTTTTTTTCTGTTTATTCATGACAATTTGCATTTGTATAATGTTATTATTATTAGTTTTATTAGTAGTTATTAAATGCATATTTATTTTTGTTTTAATAAAAACAAGTTTAGATTTGTCCACCTGTTGGGGTTTGGAGACCAATGCATCACCATATGGGGCATAAGAATAGGAAGTGTGTTTGGATATAACGGTTTTTTGACCACACTTCGTTGTGAAACAAATCTATTAAACTAAATTAAACATGTAGACTAATGGATGTCTTCAGTGGACGCAGTTTTGACTGTTTCAATTGAAATATGTTGGATAATGGATGTCTTTAATAGAGTGTGTAAAACACCGTTTTCTTATCCACGAATGTAAAAGAGTAAAGTGAAGAGTCAAAGTAAAGTAAAGAGAAAGTAAGAAGGTCAATGGAGGAGGCTTGTTCTTTATTCTCGTGAAGATGGTCAAACTGTTTTCTTGCTAGTAAAGTGTTTGGTTTTTCCACTTATAAAGTCTGCATGTAAATAGCAAATGCTCCATGGTGCGACACAACTGACTCTTAAAGGGAATGGGAGATGAGACTCTAGTTGGTTAAATGCATGTTTTGCTCAAGACGCACTCATAACTCATTAAGACAATAAGCACAAACCTGCTAGACCATGCGCAGACCATGTTCTTCCATCCTTAAAAAAGGCAATAGTAGATTTCACATGTGCTTTAGACTTTGCACATAATCATATCATTAAAATAGAGCCCAAAATGTGTATAATTTTAAACTTTGCTACATCATACTCACATCAATTTTCATTTATAGGCTCAGTGCTATAAAAAATAGCAATGGAGTGGAGGATAATACTATTCATCCTTTGTCTGATTGGTAAGAAACTGCATTTGTTTCTGCATTACATTTGCATCACAGAAGACTGAATGTAACGTAAATCACACCGACTGTTAACATTAAAATCATTAAAAAGATTGAAAGGTTAGAGAATAGAGAGTGGCATATCCTGTAATGACATGTTTTAAAAAGTGATTTTAACAACAATTCAGCTGAATAAAGTCCACTTAATGCTAAACTGCAATTTCTAATCTTCTGTTCATCTTCTTCAGTTTTGGGTTTGTTTAATGTTCATCACTGATAATTACTGTGTTTTATTTTCCCTAATTTTACCTAACAGGGATCCTACATCTGCCTGGAAATGTTGTTTCTCAAGGTACAGGCCAGTTTGTGTTTTAAGATTTAATTTAATGTGATAGCTAATATTGTCAATAAATTAGGCCACTAGGTCACAATAATTATAAAACACATTTGTTGAACTAAATCACATGTATCCTTAGAAACTGCACCTACAACTGTGACTACAACAACTACACCTACAATTGTGACTACAGCAGCTACACCTACAACTGTGACTACAGAAAATACAGCTTCAAATGTCACTTCAGTAACCACATCTTCAACTGCGACTGTAGAAACTACACCTTCAAATGCAACTTTGGAAACACCTTTACATGTAACTTCAGCAACTACACCTACAACTGCAACTTCGGAAACTACACCTACAAATGTGATTTCAACAACTACACGTACAACTGCGACTTCGGAAACTACACCTTCAAATGTGACTTCAGTAACTAAACCTACAACTGTAACTTCGAAGACTACACCTTTAAATGTGGCTTCAGCAACTACACCTTCAACTGCAACTTCAGCAACTACATCTACAACGGTGACTTCAGAAACTACACTTTCAATTGAGATTTCAGCAACTACACCTTCAACTGTAACTTCAGCAACTACACCTTTAACTGAGACTTCAGCAACTACACCTTTAACTGTGACTTCAGCAACTACACCTTCAACTGTGACATCAGCAACTACACCTTCAATCGTGCCTTCAGCAACTACACCTTCAACTGGGACTTCAGCAACTACACCTTCAACTGTGACATCAGCAACTACACCTTCAATCGTGCCTTCAGCAACTACACCTTCAACTGGGACTTCAGCAACTACACCTTCAACTTCGACATCAGCAACTACACCTTTAACTGTGACTTCAGCAACTACACCTTCAACTGCGACATCAGCAACTACATCTTTAACTGCAACATTAGCAACTACACCTTCAACTGCGACATCAGCAACTACACCTTCAACTGCGACATCAGCAACTACACCTTCAACTGCAACATCAGCAACTACACCTTCAACTGCGACATCAGCAACTACACCTTCAACTGCGACATCAACAACTACACCTTTAACTGCGACATCAGCAACTACACCTTCAACTGCGACATCAGCAACTACACCTTCAACTGCGACATCAGCAACTACACCTTTAACTGGGACTTCAGCAACTACACCTTCATTTGCAACTTCAGTAACTATACCTACAACTGAGACTTCAGCAACCACACATTCAACTATGACTTTGGCAACTTCTGTATCAACTGTGACCTCAGTAACTACACTTTCAACTGTGACTGGAGCAACTCCAGTTTCAACTGCAAATTCAATAACTACACCTTCAACTGCAACTACAGTAACTACACCTTTAACTGTGACAAGAGAAACTACACCTTCAACTGTGACTAGTGTAACTACACCTTCAAATACAACTAGATCAAATTCAGCTTCAACTGTGACTGGATCAGCTTCATCTTCAACTGGAGGGAATTCTGCAACAGGAACATATCAAACTACAACAGCCCCACCACCTGCCAATCTTGGAGTTATTTCTTTAAGTTTCAAGCTTAATGACACATTCCAGGCAGTCTACACTGACCTCAATAATGCAGTGACCAAAGCGTATGTAGAAAATATTAAATCTCAGGTAATTTCTTTCTTCAACAAAGCTTTGTTTTTGATCATGATTGCAAAAGATACATGTAATGTTGTGTACTGAAAACATTAAATATAGATACAACTCCTGAATATTTAGCAAACTACTCATTTAACAAAATTTCCTACAATAAATGTTGTTCTGAAAAAAAAATATGATAATAGTCAAATGATGCTTCTATGATTTTATGTCTATCTGTTACAGTTTTATCCAGTTTACAAGAAACGTTATCCAAACTACTTTGGGATGATTATTAATAAGTTGAGGTAAAACTGTTCTTCCAGCTTTTAGTAATTAGCAAACACCCTGCTTTAATTTCATTAAAATAAATATATACATGCCTGAGATTTCTATTTTATATATTTTTATTGGATTGTTTGTCTTTATTGATTATTTGGTTGTTAATTGGTTTATATTAATGGTTTTCAACATGGTTTTGCCCCCACAGTGCGGGCTCTGTTGCGGCAGATTCCACCCTTCAATTTGATACCACCAGTTCCACGACTCCTAGTGCAACAGATGCAAAAAACACGCTCATTCAAGCAATTAACAGTGGAGGCATCAACCTAACAATTGATAATACATCTATCACTGCTGTGCAAGTCTCAAGCAACGGTCAGTTATTATGTTTTTATTTTGTCCTTTTTTTATTACATTGTAATGGAAAGGCATAAACAACATTCTTATTAGATGACACACATGCACATGTTGGAGGCTCAAAATAGTGTCTTTGTGCTTGAGACTAATTATAAGCATGGTACGTCTACTAGTAATGCTGTACTGTGACCCATTTTTTCTTAAATCTGCTTTTAACAGGAACGAGCACAGCGGCTTCATCAACTGCTATGACTCAAACTACGACAGTAGCCACAACAGCCTTAGTCCTAGCCAACTATAATATCACCTTCAAAATATTACGCGTCTTTATCAGTGATCTGGCGAACCTCAGCTCTAATGCAGCTGGTAATCTGGCACCGGTGGTCAATAGTCAGGTAATACATTGGACATAAGATAAATTTGCATGTCAGTCTAGTTAAACATTGCCTTGTTGATCAATATAATATTAAAATATCAATTAACCTGTTTGTTCATTTGTTATAGCTGACTGGGTTTTTCAGCAATTTCAGAGGCTTCTATCAGACAAACGTTTGGCGGTTCAGGTAAAATTTTATGATGCAATTCTAAAAAGCGGCATCATTACAGAATATTTTTTATGTTTTACATAGCAGCTCTAGTTCATTACAACTCGTCTTTCATGCATTTTTCTCAGGAATGGCTCCATTGTAGTAGATGCTTGGCTTGCATTTATCAAAAACATCAATGCTCCTAAAGCAACAGAGCTGGCTGAACAATTTGCTGCTGCTGTCAGAAACCAAACAATCTTATTGCCAATTGATCCTACAACGATCAAAGTCACAGACTTCACAGGATTCACTGGTCAGTATACATTTGTATTACAAACCCCAAATCAATAAAAATTGGAATGGTACGGAAAACGCAAATAAAAAAAGGAAGTAGTGATTTCTAAATTTACTTGGACTTGTATTATATTGCAGACAATACAACAAACATTGCAACATATTTCAAAAAATGTTGGAACAGTAAAGCATTTACCACTTTGTAATATTGCCATTCCTTTTCACAACACTTAGGGTGCTTTCACACCTGTGAATCGATTCAGTTGTTCCGAAACAGAGATTACAATTGTTACATTGTTGCTCTTTGCTCTTAGAGCGGTTCGCTTTCACACTGCTAAGTTTCTAATCGGACCAGAAGAGCTAAAACAAGTCATGTGCGAGTAAACTCTCCTCACATTGGTCAGAGTGTCAGGGTTTATTTTGCAGAGTCCCGCTCAGATGTCAGGAGAGGTGGTGATTTGGTGGTGATTGACAAGGTGCGCGCGACGTGTCTCGTTTGCAGGCATCCGGAGACTCGCAAAACTTCCCGCCCTACTCATAATTCTCTCGTCATATAGCCGTATGCCTATTACATACCCATAAAACACAGTGATATAACCGCGCTCGGATCGTTTGCTTTCTCACTGCAATCGATCCGCTCCAGAGTTTGTTTCAATCGAGCCGAGACCACCTCATTCAAGCGATTGAGGAGCGATTGATTTGGCGTGGATCAGAGAGCAATTGGTGGTTTCACATATGCCAAATGAACCGCGCTAACTGGGCAAACGAGACAGGTTCCGAAACAAAAGTGTAGGTGTGAAAGCACCCTTAAAAGACAATTAGGGACTGAAGACACCAAGTGATAAAATTTTTCATGTGTAATTTTGTCCCAGTCTTCCTGCAAACAAGTTTTAAGGTGGGCAACAGTACAGGGTCTTCATTGTTGCCTTTTATGCTTCAAAATGCACCACACATTCTCTATTGGAGACAGGCCGGGGCTGCAGACAGGCCACTCAAGTACCTGTATCTTCTTTCTCTATAGATAGGACTTTTATTGTGTGCAGAATGTGGTTTTGCATTGTCTTGTTGAAATATGCATGTACATGCCTGGAAAAGAAGGCAGCATATTGTGCTCCAAAATCTCTATGTCCTTTCTACATTAATGATGCCATCACAAAAGTGCAAGTTAGCTTTGCCAAAGGCACTGACACAACCCCATACCATGAGAGACCCCGGGTTTTGGTCTTGTTGCTGGTAACAGTCTGGACGATCCTCTTCTTTAGAGAAGTCAACGGTGCTTCTGTTAACATAGGGCTTCCTTTTGTCAAAGTACAGTTTTCTCTGGCATTTGTGGACGTAACTCCATTTCGTAGTAATTGACAAAAGTTTGCTAAAGTAGTCCTGAACCCATGTGGTGATATTGCTTATAGATAAATGACGATTCTTGATGCAGTGCCATCTGAGAGATCAGAGATCGCAGTTGTTCACCTTGCGTTCATGTGTTTTACACACTGAAATTCCTTCAGATTTCTTGATTTTATTTATGTTATGCACTGTTGAAGGTTTAAATATCCAACTGTCTTCCTATCTTTCTTTGAGGAACATTGTTTTAAACATTTCAATAATTTTTCCTTGGCCCATCTTTGCTCCTAAAGGTCTAGACCCTTCTTGGATGCTGTTTTTGAACCAAATTATAATTACAAGCACCTGTTGACATCACCTGTTTCAAAACACATCATTATTTAACCAATTACCTGATTACTACCCCTAAATTGCCCCGTCCCAACTTTTTTTGTATGTGTAGCAGGTCTGAATGACTGGAAAAACATTTACAAATGAAATGAAGTTGACCAGGTAAAACATAATATACTTGTGTTCCTATGCTCTGCAATGAAATACAAGTCTAAGTAAATTTGGAATGACTATTTTCTTTTTTATTAGCATTTTCCATACTGCCCCAACCTTTTCTGTTTTGAGGTTGTATCATGTTTTCATGTAATGAATTCCTCTATAAAACATATTTCTGTCAGGCTTAGTTGCTCTTATAATATGATTAAGGAAAAGTAACATATTTTATAGAGGTCGTCAAAAATAATGTTGTGCTTTCAGTTTGAAAAAGAAAGTAATGAATAATATCCACAGGTTTTCAAAGACTGACCTTAATACATGGATCCACAACTAACATGCATTTTTTTTTCATTTTTATATTTACAGCCAACAAGTCTCAGGTGCTGGCTAGTATGCTAACAGCATTGTGGATGACCTTAGCATCCCTTCTGTTTTCAGCTGTGATACACTAAGCTTCACATTCACTTCAGCAAAAACACAACATAATGCTACTACACAACAATCATGGCTGTGGTCACACTCAGAAAATCAAGATGCAAACAAGTGAAAATATGATCTAACTTTATCACTTATGGTCTTTCTTGTCACATTTAGTGCCTGGTGGTACATATGGTTTGTGTGTGTTATGGTAAGTTGGTCTCACAATGCACATTGAGGATAAATGAGGATTGGTTTATTAAAACCGAATCTGAAGAGACCTCTAGTCCACAGAAATGGCACAAGTGAAATTTATCTAAACAACTAATGTTGTGTTGATCTTTCTTTACCAATATATTAGTTAGAACATCTTTTTTTTGTAATCAAAGTACACTGTAAAAAAATATAAATCTGTTTCTGTATTTTGTGTTTTACATTTATTTACGGTAGTGAATAGCATTCTGGGACCTTGATCTCTGCTTTATTGACTTCTGATGTTGAAAATTCATCATTACAGCTTAAAAAAAGTGACTTTTATTGACATTTAAGTTGCTTAAAATAATATAATGTGTAAGAAAAAAATATATAAAGAAAGAAATATGTGAAAAAAACAAAAAAATTACAGGCAGCTTATTACAAGGTTTCTGTACCATAATATACAACACCAACCCAGACGATATATTACTGTAAACTATAATAAATGTTTATAAAAGTCACTTTTTCCAATATTTTAAAGTTAAAAGTTGCCAGAAGAAAGATCGAGATCTCATAGTACTATTCAAAAGTATGAATAGGGAAAATAAAAACATGAATCACACAATATGGAAAACTGCTATATTAGGGGTATTTTTACAGTGTACACATGTGAAATTATGCATTTAATCCGAATAACATAAATTAAGAAATGTTCTCATTATTGATCTGTATATTGTTTAATAAAGTACTGATTTTCATCTGTCTGCAATTTTTTCCTAAATAAAAACTATATCTAGATTAATCAAATTGTTGGTTTGTGACAACTCATAAATGTATGATTGACAACATAGACTACACAGAATGTAACATGTCCAAATTCCGTACTCACTTTCATAGTTTAACATACTTTTAAAATAATCCTGAACTAAGCTAAAATGAAAATGTACCTTCTTGAATAATAATTGGGGTTTTGAATGTAGCTTCTTAGTTGGTGGCCATCTTGGTAAGATGCTCTAGACTGATGGCCATGTTGTGAAGAAACTAAAGCTTGTCCCAAATCGCATACTTATGCACTATTCTACGCCATTTTGTAGTATAAATAGTGTAAGTAGTGTGTGAAAGCTCAAAAAATATTAAGTGCACTTTAATTACCTGGATGATGCACTCATTCAGCCGGTAAAACGAAGTGTGTAATGTTGGGACACTTCACGCAATCAACGACCACAGGTTTGCTCACGTAGCGGAAGGGGCAGAGCTATCAGGCGCACATGTTGGATAACTGTTTATTTTGGAAGGTGAAAGCAATATTCTCCTACGAGAGTGATTATAGCGCCTCCCGATGGTGAATGCGGTTATACCCATGACAGGTATTATTTCATAGTTTGGTCATTTATTTCACTGATTTGGCGACCGTCAAACATCATCAGTAAAACGGGTTGAATTTCCGCTTAGTAAAAAAAAAACATTAGTGTTCCATTTGGGACGACAATACATACATATGCTGAGTGTGTACGTGCTTAAGTACATAGTGGATGAGTCCAAAGTGTATAGTGTGCCATTTGAGACTCAGGGATGGTGGCCCTCATGAGAAGAGACTCTGGAGCGGCAGCCATAACAAGCAAGTACTGATGTGGAGGGTTCTCACTACTGCAAGGGTTCAGTGTTCCTCTTCAGAGCTTACAGTAAATTCAAAAGCATGCAGTGTTGCTGCAGTGCACATTCAGAGTCCAGTCAGGGTGACACAATTGCAATTAGTTTGCTTTTTAAATGGTAGACTACTTTTTATTTGTATTATTTTCTGTACTAAGTTGAACACTTTATGCATAGGTTAATTAAGGTACCGTTATGCAACCACCCAAGATACAATCTTTTGTAGGCTTACTTAACTTTTGAGATTATATTGCATCCAGGCACCAGGGGGCGATCAAAATGATAATGTATTATCCATAGGCTGACTGGCTGTTTTATGTTACAATGAAAGTATTTTTTTTACCTACACTACAAGGTCAATTGTATTTGTAGGTGAAGTGGAGAAAAAATACTGTATTATATGTGCATGTTAGAGTGATTTTACAATCCTCCTTGTCTGCTAATCAATGATATTTCTAGATTCAAAGATATTTAAAGATGATATTTACATAGAATGTTAATGTAAGTAAACACAATTAATCGATTGACAATCAAAACAAGATACATGTCATAAAGTGTTAACTTTAATAACAACAACAAAAACACAGATAAAGTACTCAATATATAGAGTAATATTAAATATGAACCAAATGATTTTAACAAAATAAAAAATTAAATAAGGATAAAACAATAAAGTGAATATAATGTATACATACAGTTGAAGTCAGAATTATAAGCCCCTTGGATTTTTTTTTTTTTTTTTTAAATATTTCCTAAATGATGTTTAAAAATTAGGAAATTTTCACAGTATGTCTGATATTTGTTTTTCTGGAGAAAGTCTTATTTGTTTTATTTTGGCTAGAATAAAAGCAGATTTCAATTTTTAGGAACCATTTTAAGGACAATATTATCAGCCCCTTTAAGCTATATATATGTTTATTGGTTGTCTACAGAACAAACCATCATTATACAATAACTTGTCTAATTACCCTAACCTGCCACCAAATTAAGCCAGTTAAGCCTTTAAATGTCAATTCAAGCTGTACAGAAGTGTCTTGGAAAATATCTAGTCAAATATTATTTACTGTCATCATGGCAGAGATAAAATAAATCAGTTATTAGAAATGAGTTATTAAAAGTATTATGTTTAGAAATGTGTTGAAGAAATCTGCTCTCCGTTAAACAGAAACTGGGGGAAAAATAACCAGGGGGGCTAATAATTCTGACTTCAACTGTACATGTATGTGTATATGTAGACATACACTTAACCCCAGATTATTATTGTTCTAAACCCTGTCAGCTCAGGTAAAGTATAAGTGGACAGAGCCACTTTTTACCTATAAGGTTATGAAAACATGGTTCAGAGGTAGTTATGTACAGTAAGAAACAATCTGATTGATGCTTAGCAGCAGACAGGCAGTTATGTGCCTTATATTTACATTTACATACTTTTTACACAGTAACGGAAACACAGTGCAATTTATAAACAATTAAAATCAGCGTTGTTTATGAATACCCAAGTTCTAGTCAAAGCAGGATGCTCAGGGTTTTTAGTGACTTGCGCTTAACTGTCTTGAATGAGAAATGCGATGTATCATCATAATAATGAAGAGTTATGATAACTTGGGGTCTGCACTTGGTTAAATAATCTTTAATAAGATTATTAGTTGGGCCATAGTCCTGAACAACTCTTCTACGCAAGGTACAAACTAGCTTGAGCCTAAAATAAACTTGTACAATATTTGTAGAGTTGACTTCACTGTATAATTAGGAAAGCATCACTCTTGGTGCTAATAAAACAGTGATGACTGGGGACAGAAGCATTAGTGAACAGCGGATCCTCCATGGAGGGGCACCAGAGGTGGTGTTTGTGTTCCCTGAAAAGGTAGAAAGTGCAGAAACACGTCAAATTAATTATGCAATGATTTGTCGATAAATGCATTACATTGTAATAATGGTTAATTCTAAAAACTGCATTTAAGAAATTAAACCAAAAATATATATTCATAGCTAAACGTATAATTCATTGGAAAATACCGTTTGTCCTTGTGGGTTCTACAGTTACATTTGTGACAGGAGTAGTTGTAATAGGAGTTACTGTTTCTGTAAAATGAAAAGTACATTACACATGAAATGTCATTTTAAAGATTTTATCATTTACTTTGTGCTATACCTTAAAAAAAACACATAAATGACAAGTTTTCATATTTTGTGATTCATGCTTTTTTATTGCATCATGAGACCTTGATATTTCCTTCAACAACTTTTAATTATATAATAATTGACATTTGTAATACTTTGAACAACAAATATATTGTCTGTGCTGGTTTTGTAAATTATCATACAAAAACCTGATAGTAGACTGCCAGAATCTTTACTGATATTTTACCTACTTATTTTAGTATATTAGATTAGATTAGATTAGATTAGATTAGATTAGATTAGATTAGATTCAACTTTATTGTCGTTACATGTACAATTACAAGGCGACGAAATGCAGTTTAGGTCTAACCAGCAGTTAGTTATAAAGTATTTATAAAGTGTAGTTATAGAAAAACTATGGTGATATTTACAGATGGATGTACTATCAACATTATATACAGGTTGTATTAGGTATGAACAGAGATTTACAATAAATAAATATATGTACAGGTTGCTATTAATCAGAAGTGTGCAGATAGATAAACATAATTACAAATGTATATGGGTGTGTACATAATTGCATATTTTATTCCATATGAAGAATATTGTTTCAACCTAGTAAAACATCAATAAAAGCTACATTATTAAACAGCAGAGATGATTTTAGCAGAATAGAGATCAAGGCTCCATAATGCAATTCCTATCCAGAAATGAATGGAAAAACTCAATACGGAGTTTTGTGAATCACAAAATACAGAAACTGTTAATGACTGGGTGTTTTTTTTTTTTTACAGTATATTTCAGCTTTTCACACACCCACCTGCTTTGATAGTCGTGAGTATAATGTCCAGGCTTATGGCACCAGTCATCTTCCCACTATAAAGAACTGCTTCTACTGCAGCTGAGCTTTGGACCACAGAAGAATTTTCATAGACAAGAGTCATATCAACTACAGTGGAACCATTCCTAAAATAAAAACACAAGTCCATATATACAGAATCAGTGTAACTCCCAAAGTCCAGTGACTGTGCTCCATGTCGGAAAGAAATTTGAATGAAAGAAAGACGCAGTTTTAAAGCTTACGTGAAAGCATTGACTCTGCATCGCTTGTATCCTTGGACATCTATGAACATTTTGTTTATCTGCATGTGATGAAAAACATGATAACTTTACTAAAATACATAATTTGTCCTGCAATTTAAACACCAAATATTACCTCACATATTCCCTTTTTTTTATCTAAAAACCATATATATATATATATATATATATATATATATATATATATATATATATATATATATATAAGCATATATAAGTACATCCCTTACAAATCTCTCTTTTAAATTTATGTTTTTAATAGGAAGCTATACAATATTATATTTGTGCATATACAGATTAGACAGTACTGAAGCCAAATCTTGAGCTTATCTCATAAAATAACTTATGATAACGGTCCAAAAACTAGTACACTCAAATATATATGTTAGAGAAAAAGAAATACAAATTCAAAAAAGGAAAAATTAAGAGAAGCAAAAAAATAAATCAATAAACATAAAAAAATAAAAATTTGAGTTGAAATTTTGTTGGTTGTAATTTTTGTATTTAATTTGTTTTTGCAATATTTTGCTTGAATTTAATTTAAATTATCAATAGGGTGTACTCAATGATGCTGAGCACTGTATATATTATTGTTTATTTGTTTATTTTTTAATTATTAATACATTTTATATTATACTACATTATAATATTATAAATGTATGTATAATTTCCTTTTCTCAAAATAACGTTCAGTGGTCACACTGTATTGTTTAGATTTTAGAGCCACCAGGTGGCGCTATGACATTGTTTTATAAATACTGGAAATTCCAAAGCAAAAATAAGAAGCTGGCTTACAAATTGTACATGAACGTTAAAATCCTAAAGTTATCTTAGACCAAATAAATAAATAAATATTCTTAAATAAATATACCTCATTCTTAGTTTTAGCAATATACATATTTCTATGCATATTGTTTATAGTAATTTTTTTTTTTTAATTTCCAGACAACAAGAAATCGAATAATAGATGTAAAAGCTGTGCAAGAGTTATCATTTATAAAACCTCACTAAAATCCTTGGGTTTGTGGGAATTTTGAAACAAAAGTATGAAGTATTTGTTTTAGTGTACACCACTCATAAAGGGAAAGTTCACCCAAGACTTAAAACATACTCGTGGGCTGTTTCTCAATTCTAATAACGCAGAGACCGGACGTGCCTCCTTATGGAGAGTGTTCTTATCAGATGTCCTCGGAAGAACGAACTCGGCAGACGCAAAAACAGAGAACGCGTCCTCTGAGAAATGAGATGCTGCGTTCTTCCTTGTTTTTCCCGGATGGTCATATGACCTTCACACGTTTTTAATGAAAAATTATTTAAACATTACAGCATTCATACAGCCATTTATTGTTTTTTCCCTTTTCAATACTATACATAAAAAACTATAAATATGCATTGCACAATACAAATAAAACAGATTTTAATACGAACTTTAGCAAATAACCCCCCCCCCCCCCCCCCCATTGTGTTTATACCTCTATAAAGATTTTCATGGTAATGTTTACTTTCACTGTTTCATTTAGTGAAACTTTTGCGATAAATAAGTTATATCTCTGAACTTTAATAATAAACGGGTAAAGAATGCTGCGCTTCCACCTCCTTTATTCAGCTACAATGACTTCTGGGACTTCTCAAGTTAGTTTAGCACTGAAGTCTGCATCGATGCATCCTCGATGATAACAAGAACACATCCGGGAACTTTCACAAGTCCTTTCGGTCTTTGGCAGTCGATGATGACGTTACACGAAAACATGAGGACACAACATCACTGAAGACCGCATATTGAGTAATTATTTACTCACCCTCAAGTGGTTATAAGCTTTTATCAGTTTCTTTCTTCTGTCGAACACAAAAGATAATATTTTAATGAAAGCTTAAAACCTGTAAGCACTGACATTCATAGAAGCAAAAAAAAAAACGAATACTATGAAAGTCAGTATTTACAGGTTTTCAGCACTCTCTAAAATATAATCTTTTGTGTTCAACAGGAGAAAGACACTCTTAAAGGGATAGTGAAGTGGATAGTGAATGTTTTTGGGTGAACTATTCCTTTTAGTATCCTTGAATATTGATAATCTATTATGCATTTATGACTTGAGATATCCCTTCTGTTAAGTGAATTACTGTTATGTTTAAATTAATATAAAAGTTAGACTTACCTCATCTGTTATAGCGTTTGCCAATGATTCGAATTCAGGGGATAATCTGTTTGAATATTCTTCTTTGAAAGTTTGATTGAGGCTGAAGGATAAGCTTATAGCTCCCTCTTTAAGGGAAGGAGGATCTGTTTTTGACGTTATTAGTGCCACTGTGGTCGACGTAATTGTTGATTTTTTGGTAACAGATTGGGTCAATGTAGTATATCTTGTTGATGATGAAGTTGTTTCAGCTTGTGTAGTTCTTTTAACAGTGGTGAAGTCTGAGGTATTAGCTGTCGATACTGATGACATTGATGTTAAAGCTTTAGATTCATTTTTGGTTGTTGAGGGTTTGGTTGTGACTTGAGGCGTTTGTGTTGTCGATGTTGAAGCTCTGTTTGAAGTACTAGACTCTGGTAGGCCTGTTGTTGTGTTGGATGTAGATGAAACCTTAACTGTGGTGGTCTTGTTTGTCAACAGGTCATTTCTAACAGTTGATGCGATGCTTGTCCCGGATGTAGCTGCGGTGTTGTTTCTTGTTGTTGATACCAACAATGTTGTGCCCTTGGTAGATGATTTCGTAAGGTTGGATGTTGATGATGCCTCTGTAATTGGTGTTGCGTTGCTAGAAGAAATAGTTGTTACTGCAGTAGAATTCAATTTTAATGTAGTTTGACCTGTTGATGAAGAACCTGTTTGATTTGTAGACTCTTGTGTCCTTGTTGTCACAGTTGTGGAGACTACTGTGGTTTGAGACATTGTTACTGGTGTTATTGTTGTAGCTTGTGAAGTTTTAGTTGTGGCTTGAGATGTGTTCTGTTTCGAGGTTGAAGCTGTCGTCAATGTATCAGTTGTCACAGATTGTAATACAGTAGATGAAGCCGTTGAAGTAGATACAGTAGTTGATGCACTGAGTGGAGTAGTAGAATCAGTTTGGCTTGTTTTTGTAGCAGTTATATTTCTAACTGTTGATGCTGTGCTGGTCCCTGATGCAATAGATGGTAATGCTGATTTCACTCCTGTTGAGGGTGCTACAGTTCCTCTTGTTGTTGGCACCAATAATGTTGTAGTCTCCGTTGATGATTCTGGAGTTCTGGATGTACTTGTGACTGTTGTAGTTTCTTTACCTGCAGTACTTGAAGATGAGGATGTCTCTGTTATTGGTGCTGCTGTGCTGGGAGAAGTACTTGATTTTGGTGTATATGGAGATGTTAATGTAGTTTGACTTGTCAATGAAGCTGTTTCAGCTTGTGTTGTAAGATTTTGTGTTACTGTTTTGACAGTGGTGGAGATTTCTGTTCCATGAGTATTTGATACTGGTGTCGTTGACATTAATGTTGTAGTTTCTCTGTGGGTTGATGAAGGTTCAGTTGAGATGATTTGAGATGTTTCTGGTTTCAAGCCTGAAGATGCAAGTGCTGTTGTTGACTCTGCTATGCCTGATGTTGCTGTTTTCAATGTAGATGAAAGCTCAGCTAGTGTTGTCTTGGTGGTTTCCTTGTTGTTGTTAGCAGTTGTTGATGTAGTTGTGTCAAGTAAAGTTGCTGGCGATGCTGATGAGGCTGCAGTAGTTTGACCTATAGTTGTGTCCTCTGTGGATGATTTGGTATTTTTGGATGTTCCTGCAATTGTTGTCTTTACGTCCTCTGCTTGAGTTAAATGTGTTGCTGTGCTTGGAGACATAGTTTGACCTGTTGATGGAGAACCTGTTTCAGCTTGTGTTGTAGGATTTTGGGTCACTGTTTTGACAGTGAAAGTGACCTCTGAGGTATGAGCCGTTGTTACAGGTGTCACTGGCATAAATGTTGTTGTTTCTGTTAAAGGTTCAGTTGTGACTTGAGTTGTTGGTGAGTTTGAAGTTGTTGGTGCAGTAGAAGATTCTGGCAGGCTTGTTTTTGTTGTCACTACATCTTGTGTTGTATTCATCCTAGTTGTTTCTGGTTCATTTCTAGCAGTGGATGCTGTGCTTGTTCCTGATGCAGTTGATGGCAATGCTGAAGCCACTGTTGCTGAGGCTGCGGTGGTTGAAGATGTACTTGAAGTAGATGATGCCTCTGTTATTGCTGCTGCTGTTGTGCTGGGAGAAATAGTTGATTCTGTTGTTAAAGTTGATGTTAATATGGTTTGACCTGTTGATGAAGATCCTATTTTGGCTTGTGTTACTGTTTCGACAGTGGTGGAGCCTTCTGAGGCATAAGCCGTTGTTACTGGCGATAATGTTGTCGTTTCTTTTTGGACTGTTGAAGTTTCGGTTGTGACTTGAGATGTTTCTGTTATCAATTTTGAAGCTGTATCTTTAGTAGAAGACTCTGCTAGGCCTGTTGTTGTTGTCAATGTATCTACTGCCACAGATTGTGATGCAGGAGAGGAAATCTCAGCTAATGTTGTCTTAGTTGTTTCTACCTCATTGCTAACAGTTTGTCCTGTAGATGTGCCCAGTGCACTCACTGGCAATGCTGATGTCACCGGCACCAGGGTTGATGCTTGGAGTGGAGTAGTAGACTCTTCCGGGCTAGGTTTTGTTGTCACTGTATCTTGTGTTGAAGTAATCCCAGTTGTTTGTGTATCATTTCTAACAGTCGATGCTGTGCTTGTTTCTGATGTAGCTGCAGTGGTTTCGGTAGATGAATCTGTAGATCTGGATGTACTCGTTTCTGTAGTTATTGAAGGTAATGATGCCTCTGTTATTGGAGCTGCTGTGCTGGAAGAAATAGCTGATTCAGTTGTAAAAGTTGATGTTAATGTGGTTTGACCTGTTGATGTAGAACCTGTTTCAGCCTGTGTCACTGTTTTGATAGTGGTGGAGACTTCTGAGGTAAGACCAATTGTCACTGGAATCACTGGCATTAATGTTGTAGTTTCTTTTTGTACTGTTGAAGGTTCACTTGTGAGTTGAGAAGTTTCTGATATCAGTGTTGAAGCTGTGGATGCAGTTGAAGATTCTGCTAGGTTTGTTGTTATTGTTGTTGTCAATGAATCTACTGCCACAGATGACGACACCGGAGATGAAACCACAGCTAGTGTCGTCTTAGTTGTTTCCACTTGATTGCTAACAGTTTCTCCTGTAGATGTGCCCAGTGCACTTACTGGCAATGCTGATGTCACCAGCGCCAGGGTTGATGCTTGGAGTGAAGTAGTAGACTCTTGTTGGCTAGTTTTTGTTGTTACTGTATCTTGTGTTGAGGTAATCCCAGTTGTTTCTGGATAATTTTTAACAGTTGATGCTGTGCTTGTTCCTGATGCAGTTGATTGTAATGCTGAAGCAGCTCCTGCAGAGGCTGCAGTAGTTTCACTTGTACTTGAAGGTGATGATGTCTCTGTTATTGGTGTTGTTGTGCTAGAAGAAATGGTTGATTCTGTTGTAAAAGGTGATATTAATGTAGGCTGTCCTGTTGATGAAGAACCTGTTTTAGATTGTGTTGTAAAATCTTGTGTTACTGTTTTGACAATGGTGGAGACTTCTGAGGTTTGGTTCATTGTTGCTGGCTTCACTGACATTGATGTTGTAGTTTCCTTTTGGACTGTTGAGGGTTCACTTGTGAGTTGAGAAGTTTCTGATATCAATGTTGAAGCTGTGGATCCAGTTGAAGATTCTGCTATGTCTGTTGTTATAGTTGTCGTCAATGTATCCACTCCCACATATTGTGACACAGGAGATGAAACCTCAGCTAGTGTTGTTTTAGTTGTTTCCACTTGATTGCTAACAGTTTCTCTTGATGTGCCCAGTGCACTCACTGGCATTGCTGATGTCACCAGCACCAGGGTTGAAGATTTGGGTGGAGTAGTAGACTCTGGTTGACTAGTTTTTGTCACTATGTCTTGTGTTAAAGTAATCCCAGTTGTTTGTGTATTATTTCTAACAGTCGAGGCTGTGCTTGTTCCTGATGTAGCTGCAGTGGTTTCTGTAGAGGATTCTGTATTACTGGATGTTGTTGTGTCTGTTGTTATTGAAGGTGATGATGCCTCTGTTATTGGAGCTGATGTGCTGGGAGAAACAGTTGATTCTGTTGTAAAAGTTGATGTTAACATGGTCTGACCTGCTGATGTAAAATCTGTTTCAGCTTGTGTCACTGTTTTGACAGTGGTGGAGATTTCTGATGTGTAATCCATTGTTACTGGCATTAATGTTGTGGTTTCTTTTTGGGCTGTTGAAGGTTCGGTTGTGACTTTAGAAGTTTCTGATATCAATGTTGAAGCTGTGGATGCAGTTGAAGATTCTGCTAGGTTTGTTGTTATTGTTGTCAATGTATCTACTGCCACAGATGGTGACACAGGAGATGAAACCTCAGCTAGTGTTGTTTTAGTTGTTTCCACTTGATTGCTAACAGTTTGTCCTGTAGATGTCCCCAATGCACTTACTGGTAATGTGGATGTTACCAGCACCAGGGTTGAGGATTGGAGTGAAGTAGTAGACTGTTGTTGACTAGTTTTTGTTGTCACTGTGTCTTGTGTTGATGTAATCCCGGTTGTTTGTGTATCATTTCTAACAGTTGATGCTGTGCTTGTTCCTGATGTAGCTGCATTGATTTCTGTAGATGACTTTGTATTACTGGATGTTGCTGTGTCTGTTGTTATTGAAGGTAATGATGTCTCTGTTATTGGAGCTGCTGTGCTAAGAGAAATAGCTGATTCTGTAGTAAAAGTTGATGTTAATGTGGTTTGATCTGTTGATGTAGAACCTGTTTCAGCTTGTGTCACTGTTTTGATAGTGGTGAAGACTACTGAGGTATGATTCGTTGTCGCTGGAATCACTGGCGATAATGTTGTAGTTTCTTTTTTGACTGTTGACGGTTCGGATGTAGCTTGAGATGTTTCTGATATCAGTGTTGAAGCTGTGGATGCAGTTGAAGATTCTGCTAGGTTTGTTGTTATTGTTGTTGTCAATGAATCTACTGCCACAGATGACGACACCGGAGATGAAACCACAGCTAGTGTTGTCTTAGTTGTTTCCGCTTGATTGCTAACAGTTTCTCCTGTAGATGTGCCCAGTGCACTTACTGGCAATGCTGATGTCACCGGCACCAGGGTTGATGCTTGGAGTGGAGTAGTAGACTCTTCCGGGCTAGGTTTTGTTGTCACTGTATCTTGTGTTGAAGTAATCCCAGTTGTTTGTGTATCATTTTTAACTGTTGATGCTGTGCTTGTTCCTGATGTAACTGCAGTGGCTTCTGTAGATGATTCTGTATTACTGGATGTTGTTGTGTCTGTAGTTATTGAAGGTGATGATGCCTCTGTTATTGGAGCTGATGTGCTGGGAGAAACAGTTGATTCTGTTGTAAAAGTTGATGTTAACATGGTTTGACCTGTTGATGTAGAACCTGTTTCAGCTTGTGTCACTGTTTTGACAGTGGTGGAGACCTCTGATGTGTAATCCATTGATACTGGCACTAATGTTGTGGTTTCTTTTTGGGCTGTTGAAGGTTCTGTTGTGACTTTAGATGTTTCTGATATCAATGTTGAAGCTGTGGATGCGGTTGAAGATTCTGCTAAGTTTGTTGTTATTGTTGTTGTCAATGTATCTACTGCCACAGATTGTGACACAGGAGATGAAACCAAAGCTAGTGTTGATGCTGTGCTTGTTCCTGATGTAGCTGCAGTGGTTTCTGTAGATGATTCTGTATTACTGGATGTTGTTGTGTCTGTAGTTATTGAAGGGGATAATGCCTCTGTTATTGGAGCTGATGTGCTAGGAGAAACAATTGATTCTGTTGTAAAAGTTGTTGATAATGCGGTTTGACCGGTTGATGTTGATGCTGTGTCATCTTGTGTTACTGTTTTGACAGTAGTGGAGATATCTGAGGCATGAGCATCTGATACTGGCGTCATTGATATTAACATTGTAGTCTCATTTTGGGCTGTCAAAGGTTCAGTTGTGACTTGAGGTGTTACTGGCATCAAAGTTGAAGCTTTGGGTGAAGTGGTGGAGTCTGCTGTTGTTGTTAGTGTATCTATTCCCTCAGAATGTGATACAGGAGATGTAACCTCATCTAGAGTCGTCTTAGTTGCTGGTTCATTGCTAACAGTTGCTGATGTGCTCAGTGCACTTTCTGGCAATGCTCCTGTTGATGGTGAAGTAGTTGCACTTGCTAACTCTACAGATGTAAGAGTCACACTAGATGTTGATGATATTGTTGTTGGATATTCTGTTTCTGACACAGATGCTGTTTCACTTTGTGTTATTAAATCTGTTTTAGGTTGTAAATGCTCTGTTGTGTCTTGAGGGGATGTTTTTGACTGTGTTGACATTGTTGCAGATTGTACTGTTTTGGTTGTCACTGGCTCTTCTGTAGATACTGTCTGTACAGGCTGAAGTGTTGACATTGTTCCTAAAGGTAAGTCAAAAGAGAATGGAGTTTGTGTATAGTATCGACATTGTAATCATTTAGTGTAACAAAACTAAACTCAGAAACCATCTCTGGTGAATTCTGCTTATACTTGTATTCAATGAATTGCATTTACTGTTCATGTAAAGAAAACTGTTGCTGCGTCCAAAATTTATACTTCCATACTATAAAGTACCAAAAGCAATATGCAATCCGAGTAGTACAGGGTGTTCAAATTTTTTAAATTCAAAAAACAGTAAGCGAGAATTACCCTGATGACCTACTACTTCCGGCGAGATTCTGAAGTGCACATTCAATGGCTGCTACTCTATCCCATAATGCACCCCAAGAAAATTCATGAATTTGAGTAAAACGACGCAACTGACGCAGGTAGGTCCCATGGTGATGACAAAATGGCGGAAGCAGTACGTCCAAGTTACCTTCATACTACTCACATTCATACTTTATAGAACATACTTTTCTAATGGTCGAGTTGTACATTTAAATTCATCTGCAGTACCTACTAAGTAGTATGCAAATTCAGACTCAGCCTCTTTCATTTAAAAAAAATCAACATAGCATCAAATCTACTCAAAGCTATGCAAGTGATCTGAGTTCTATTCTTCATACCTCACTTAAACAATCTAAGATGATTTGACTGATCCTGGATCTTATAATCTTGATAACTGAGCTCTGGCTAATTTGGTTATGCACAGCCAAATTAAATAAGATGCGCAAAAACTTTCTATAATTGCTGTTGACTGCTAACATTTTCATGCATCTTTCAAGTGTTTAGAAATTTACTTATTTTTATTTTTGGAGTGGATTTTCTTTGGAATAGTATTCAAGTTTAATCCTGTGACATGAGGCATAACAGTATTACCTTTGCTTGAAATGACATGATCTAATCTTGTTAATATGAAACAGTTCAGGTAAATGAGTAATCCACTTACGAAGATTGGACCACAAAAAGGGAGAGACATGTTCAAGGATCTTAAACTTGTTAGTGCCCACATGAAAAATACAATATTATTATAAAGTAAATAATGTGTTGGTATTGAACCGTACTTTAGTTAAGTAGGCTACTTACTTAGGCTACCTAAATTTTGTTGTGGTTATTTTACACTAACCAGCCGCTTTATTAGGTACATGGTGTGGGGGATATTTAAGTAAGAATGATTGATGAAATCATATGAAACAGTCCCTTAAAAGTGACATTGCATCTTCAGTTTTGGGCTCAGGCGCACTTTGCATTCATACTACAAGCGCACTATGCCAAATCCCAACTGAACTGTGCTTTGGCACACCTCTGGCACACCTAAACGCACCAGGGCATGGTTTGGATAGCCTAGCGTGACTGAGTGCACCCTTATAGACTGACATAGTCATAACTTATTTTGTCAAACCTGTTTCGAGTATCACATTCGCCTCTGTTGATCCTGCCTCCACTGTAGACTGTAAAAGTGTAGTGGAAGCCAGTGGTGCAGTTCTGGATGTTATTTCAGTTGTTGTACTCATTGTATCTGATGTAGGTGGTTGATTTGTAGATGAGATGGTGGTTTCTGTTTGTGAACTTGGTGTGTTTGTGCTAGTAGGTTGTGTGAGGATTTTTGGTTGTCTTGAGTTGATGGTTGGTGAGTTGAATGCTGTTGTTTGAGTGGTGAATGTTTCTGGCCGAACTGAAGTTTGTAAATCAGTTGTGGTTTCTGTTCCTACATCTGGAGTCTTCTGTTTGCTTGAATGTGCTTGAATGGTGGTTGTTAGGGGCTCTGTTGAAATGGTAGAGTTTGTTGTTCTGCTTGTTGATTCTTCTGAAGTGGTTTCTGGGAAAATTGGCATCGTAGTTGTTGTTGCTGGTATTGAGTTAAAGGTCTCTGTTGAATATGAGTCTGTTGGTGTTGTGGCGAATGTGACAGCAGGAGATATGGGATTAGATTTTTTAAGGGCTGCAAAATAAATAAATAAATAAATACATTTATTATGATTAAAATATCAGAACTTTCTGAGAAAATATGTCATACAATTGTATAATAAAACTTAGAGTGTTATTGATTTCTTACATATTTCTAAAAAGGGATACCAATATTGTCTGGAAATAACAAGTGCTCCTTTCCTGAAAGATGCAAAAATTACAATTATATCATTTTTTCATAGAAATGTTAAAAAAAAACATAGTTATCAGTGAACTTTTATTCATTAAAAAAATAGATCCCTCAAATGAAAAACTCACACTCAAGTGTTTTAAAAATTCTGTTGAAACACAAAAGAAGATATAGTGAAGAACGCTGGGTAAAAACCAGCCATTGAACAAAAATACCATGGAAGGTAATGGCTGTTTTCCCCAACATTCTTCACAATGTTTACCTTTGTGGTCAAGTGGAAGATGAGTAAATCATGGCAGAAATTGCATTTTTGTGTGATCTAACATAATATCAAACTGGATGCTTCTTGCAAAAGAACATTGCAACCCAGACTCATTATAAAAACATACCCCTATCTACATTTCTGGAGATCATGAAATACGTCCCAGGAGGTATGTTTTTTTGCAGATTTTGTTTTCACGAATCCACCAGAGGCCGCTGTTTACACTTTTTCAGTACGCCATTTGCGCCTGCTGTTCTCGAGTAAATCCAACAGAGGCCGCTGTCATCTGACTGACTGACTGACCGATCAACTTATCCACCCTCCTCCTTTCCTAATTCCAGCCAATAGTGTTTTCAAAAGCACCAATTGACCAGCATCCACCCACTTTCCTAAACCCAACCGACAGCCCTCACCTGATTTTGACCCCATTTTCAGATTTTACCACATTCTCACTCTGTTATTTACTTGTTTAATTTATTTTTTGGCTTCTGTTTTTGTCTTTACTGCTTTCTGGAACCAAACTCAAACCCTGCCATCTTGGTCAGCTCTTCTCTGCATTTCAAGTCTGCTGACATACAGTTGAAGTCAGAGTTATTAGCCCCCTTTTGATTTTTTTATTTCTCTTTTAAATATTTTCCAAATGATTTTTAACAGAGCAAAGAAATTTTCAAAGTATGTCTGATAATATTTTTTCTTCTGGAGAAAGTCTTATTTGTTTTATTTTGGCTAGAATGAAAGCAGTTACATTTTTTAAAACCCATTTTTGGGACAAAATTATTTGCCCCTTTAAGCTAATTTTTTAGTTAATTTTTTTCGATAATCTACAGAACAAACCATCGTTACACAATAACTTGCCTAATTACCCTAACCTGCCTAGCTGACCTTATTAACCTAGTTAAGCATTTAAATGTCACTTTAAGCTGTATAGAAGTGTCTTGAAAAATATCAAGTAAAATATTATTTACTGTCATCATGGCAAAGATAAAATAAATCAGTTATTAAAAATGAGTTATTAAAACTATTATGTTTAGAAATGTTCTGAAACAATCTTCCCTCCATTAAAGAGAAATTGGGGGAAAAAATTTACAGGGGCGCTAATATTTCAAGGGGGCTAATAATTTTGACTTCTACTGTACATGGCGAATTAACTGAACAAACTGGTAACAGCAGGAAAGCCTCCCATATGGGGATAAGTGGTCAGCTGGTGAGCGCAAAAAGGAATATTGTCATACCTCTCCATAGCGTTAGTTTTAAAGACGAAATGCAGGCATAGGTATTTCTGGCTACATAATTTGCGATCTCCAGAAACATATATAGGGCTACGTTTTCAGAATGAACCTATATTGTGAACATTGTCCTGTAGGTAGATTATAACTACTACACAGCAGGGACCAACCTAAAAAATCTAAAATAGTCCCTCAAAACAAATAGTGCCACTTATAAGGTTCAACAGGATTCAAGAAACCACCTAATGTGCTCCGTCATTACATACATTTGAAAATCAGTCTCCAAATGTTGTTCACCTACAACCTAATTATTTATCAGACTTTCATCAACATTTGTTCACTATCTGATTATCTGCACTTAGCTGCCAATAGATGTGAAAAAGCTAGAAAAGATGACGCATTTATATTTTGGAAACCTCTTAGAATGAAAACAATATTCCCTCACTTACCTAAAAATTTTAGTTTTTGTACGATTGGCCACAGGCCAGTATTCCAGTGTCTTGTTCTATAGAAAAAAAAAGACATGCCAGTTAGTGAGTTCAATGAACTGAGAAGAACCCTAAATGTACCGTGCCTTACATTTAGAAGGGGTCTTTCAATAATTCTTCGATATGTTGAGGGTTTAGGATGTGAAACTGCTGAAGAGGCAAAGAGAAAAAATATGTTACCGAAAATATAAATGAACTCAAGTTTCATCACACTTTGTTATCACAAATGCATCACACTTGTTATTCTCAAATAAAAAAGTTGATTCTGTTATAATTGTAACTGTTTCCTGTAGAATTCCTCACTGTAGACAAAAGCAGATCACTAGATTTTACCTGAATCTGTCACATTATATGTATTTTCACATGCCGGCCCCAAAAATGCTGGTAAAAGAGATATAACTAGTGTAAGTTTGTGAATATCAACACATCTTTAACAGTCCTACAATATATTTTGCACAAATGTTTAAATCATGAATTTATTTTTACCTATAATAATGAATAGAAGCACTAAGGGAGACATCATCCTTTTTATGTCACCCTGTGTTCCTGCAAATAGGTTAAATGTTAGTGCATGACAATACAACAATACAAGACATTCCTTAGCAGATGGATCTTGTGACACTGTATATCATGTTACATTATTCAGAAAGCACCCTTATATTTATAGTTAGCTTAATATTTATGCTTGCAATGTTGTTTGGTGACTTCATTTAGTATTTGCAAAATGTTAATGTCTGAATTGCTGAGGAAACACATTGTTTTCTCATTATTTTAAGAAAAAATACTACTTTCGTTTGTAACAAAACAAACCGGTTTAACTGGCATTTCATGTCATTTTAATCGCAGGCCGGATTGTAGATTTCAGTCTAGATTTCAGCTGATCAATGTTAGATTCTCAGTGAACTGAAATATACACCTGTTCTTGGGATCCTCTCTGAATTTTAACCTTCTGAGTATATTAGGATAAGCAATTTTCAGACATATCTTTAACCATAGCATCAGAAGTCATAATAATTAAAGAATCCCTGTTGAAAAATCCAGCTTAAACCAGCCTAGGCTGGCTGGGTGGTTTTAGCTGGTTGACCAGCCTGGTTTTAGAGAGGTTTGGGCCATTTCCAGGCTGGTTTCCAGCCATTTCCTGCCTGGTTTAGGCTGGACATAGCTGGTTTTAGCTGGTCATCTCCCAGCCTGACCAGCTAAGACCAGGCTGGAAATGGCTGGAAGTGTCCCAAACCCCTCTAAAACCAGCCTGGTCGACCAGCTAAAACCAGCCAACCAACCTAGGCTGGTTTAAGCTGTTTTTTCAGTAGGGATGACAAGGCAAAATAAATAATAAAGCGTTTAGAAAAAAGGCTGTGATTTTTAAAGGTAAACAAACTTCTACAGTAAAAATGCTACAGTAAAAATTTGTATCCTGGTTAACAGTAAGTTGTCATTTGAATAACTGTAAATTGACCTTTTCAGAGTTTCACCTGCTTTTGGTTGCATTATTTGCAATGATGGTATGATAGGTATGATGTGTAGATGTTTCAAAACATTGTAATATAACACTATATGGTATACTACCATAAAATATTGACTTTTTTTTACAGTTTCTGCTATAAGCAATCCACAGCTTCCTTTTTTTACTGTGAATTTTACAGATTTAATTTTTTACAGTGCACAGACTTCAGGTTTCAACATTACATCTTGATTTTTGGATTGAAATAAATTGTGTATTAAACATTGTGGAGAATAATTTCATTCTCATACACGTAACAATTTTGTACTTAGTGTCTTTAACTAATAATCATTTGAATATTAATTATTAATCAGTTGATATAATGTACTTTATATCCAGTGCATACATGTTATTACATTGCGTACACAAAAAAAAAACTTTTTTTTTTTTGCACATAGTAACAGTTCTTACACCGAGTTCTAACCACACATGAAGCGACAAGATTCCTAGGACAAGCAATTTGTCTCTCTGCACCAGACACATTATGACAGACAAAAATTAAATAGCCATCAGAAGAGCAAAATAGTGCACGACATTCCTAATGAAATGGTAAAGTTTACAATCAAATTAACATTATTAAAAGTACATGCTGAGTGACATATTTGTTGGTTTGATATATTTAAATATATGTCATCAAACTCACATTAGCATTTAACACCGAATAAAGCACATAATCAGCACATGAGGTGATCATTGTCGTAGTAGTTTATCCTGTTGTGCAGCCATGTCATCATAGAAATAGACAAAAAGAGAAGTTTTAGGCACCACTGTCACAGATATTTAGGACAAAATCAAATTTTAACATGGAAAACATTGTTTATCTTGTGTCATGGTATTCATGGCATCTTTAGTTAGGAAACAGTGTTTGTTTTAGGGTTCGTTATTTCTCACCTTTTTGTTTTTCAAACCTCATTGCTGGTTTTCTGGAGCTCAGCCATCAACTACACAGACTGCCAGCACTCTATTAACAGGTAAGTGAATTCTTTCTAAAAATATCTTTAAATTTGAACTTTTAAAAGCTCTGTTCAGTTGAGGATACCACTCTCCTTTTCTCCAATGTGTAATTAACAGAGATATTGAACATACAGTATGATTATATCTATATAATATTTAAAATTATTACTTGGGCTTATGTATAAATAGTCAGCAAATATAAAAGACATCTTGTTGTTTATTTATTTAGTATTTATCCATTTTTGCTACTGCACACTGTAACTTGTTTGTGTATTTCTGATGCTGTGCTGGTTTACAAAAATGAGACTCAAGTTTACCAAGATGAACTTAATGAAGGCTGTAACTGCAACATAGACAGTGTGAAGACATTTCATTGGAACTTGGACTTTATTGCATAAATTTAGCATTTCTGTTTTTTTTTTTTTTCAGTTTTGTATTAATGAATTAAATTACTAATTTTTGCTCATATATATTTGCTCATATATATTTGTCATAACTGGCTTGTGTAATTTTTTGTTTTTTATTACCACAACAAAGCATGTAAAATGTAAGACCAGACTTATGCACAGTACATACATATATTCATTCATTCATTTCCCTTTAGGTTAGTCCCTTATTTATCAGAAGTCACCACAGCAGAATGAACCGCCAACTATTTCAAAATATGTTTTACACATTGGATGCCCTTCCGGCCGCAACCCAATAGCCTACTGATACATCTATACACTCACATGCACACACACACACTATATACACTACGGCCAATTTAGTTCATGCAATTCACTACCGCATGTCTTTGGACTGTGGGGGAAACCGGAGCACAGGGAGAAAACCCACGCACACACAAGGAGAACATACAAACTCCACACAGAAATACCAACTGATCCAGACAGGACTCAAACCAGTGACCTACTTGCTGGAGGCAAGTGCTAACCATTGAGCCACTGTGCTGCCTACATACATACATACTAATAAATAAAATAAAAAAAATAAAAATATCAATAAATAATTTGTAAAAGTAATGTTATAATAAATAAATACAGACTCTTAATATACTACTAATAATGAAAATATTAAAATAAAACCCTGTCTAACAATGAACTGTAAAAGGCACACACTAAAAAACGCAAAAAGTTATTTTAACCCAATACTGGTTGTAATACCAAACTCAACTCACTATTGATGTTGATATTGAATTAAATTATTAGGACCGAATTTAACCGAATGTTTGGGTTAGTCCATATTTTACCCAATTAGGGTTTTAATAACCCAGCATTTCTTAAAGTGTAAATAACTCTATTTACTGTTTATAATCCTTGCCCTTGATTGGCTCAATGTTCTTAAGAAAGTTGCTGTGCATTAAATAAAAGCTGACTGTGTTACTTCATTTAAGAATATTTGACATTTTTTTTCATCATTTATGTCAAAGATTTCCTTAATTATAACTAAATCTTATAAAATATTGGATGAAATCTGTTTTATGATGCTTTGTGTAATTGAAAACCTACACTGTAAAAATGATGGGTTCAACAATTCATTTGTGTTCGGACAATATAAAGGAATTATGTTTGCTTATTAGTTTTCACAAATTTAAGTGGATTGAACATAAAACAATTAAGTTGTTTTCCCCAAAAATCTTGCAAATCGGGCTCATTTTAAATAAGTAGTTTGAACAACCAGCAAACATCATGTTTTTGAGTGTACGACTGATGGTCAGAGCATATCATGAGATTATGGTCTGAGTACAGTTTGTTTTGCTTTAAGGATCTTAATTTGTTTGGATGTGTCAAGCAGAGCACAATATAGCCTTTAACTAAACTGTCAAAACCCAACATGTGTCTCTAGCACATAAAAATCCCTCACTTTTAAATAATGATAATAAAAATTTTTTTGGCATAAATGCAATTTTATTTTATTATTGTTATTATTGTTGTTGTTGTTATTATTATTATTATTTGACTTCCTCAAATTTGCTATTAAAAATAAAATAATGTATAATCTTCTAGCACAAAATCATTTTCTGTTAATTTACAGACTTTATGTAAAACATGACAGTATATTGTATAATTTAAAATAAAATTATTTTGAAACATATGATTTACAAACAATTTAAATTATAGTATATATTTAATTATAATTCTTATTTTGCATTATCATTATAAGTCATCTTGGGATTCCCCAAATCTCTGATGATGTTACAGATAATTTTAAAGACAATCTATAATCAGTATCAAAAATCTAAACTTTTGAAATAAATAAAAAATTTTGTGAAGACATTTGTAGTTTTGAAAACATTTAGTTTTTTTTAGCTGCTGACTATATTCCAACTCGCTTCTACTGTATATATTTCTGTTATTTTAATTGTTGTTGCTGCTGTTTTTGTAAATAAAAGCCCAAATGATTAAATAATGGCAGAACTGAACGATCTGCACACGGAAATGTAAAATAAATAATTGCAGATTTAAAAGAAACGAAAGAAATGTGATGAAACAATAGGACTAAAACCAGTTTGGCAGAGTTTACTGTAAATCTACCTAAGGAACACGCAGTGAGCGCAGCCTTTGGCTATTAAAGAGACATTACACGAATAAATAAATCCATCAATAACGCTTTCAGGAAAGAAAAGAAACACAGACCCTTCTCTTTTACAAACTCAATTCTTCTGACAATTCATCTGCAAACTGATCAAATCAACCAAGCAGTAGTTTGAATCGAAACTAATCTATTTAATATTGTGTGTACAATTTATCAGCCGCGTATTCTTACCTATTATTAGTACTCCTGATCTTCAGGTTTCCATAAATGTAATACAATCCAGAACATATTATAAAAAGAAAATAAGTGGTAGAGATGAAGCGAGTCCTCCTTTGTCCTTCCGAGTGATCTAGTCAAGTGTTTCCATTTAAAGTTCAATGGATTGATGCAGTTTTGTTTGGTGCTGTCGCAGGTGGAGCCGCGCACACGCATCTTTGAAATGTCAAGCATGTTCCCGAATTCATGGATTCATCATTACCTGAATTTCAGCATTGCATCTCTTTATAATGCTTCGAAGAATCTGAGCTGATGTCTGGGATTGACTAATGGAAAGATTATTTCAAGGTATAACTAACACTGCTTTTACTAAACACTGAGCAGCACGACGTTTATAAACTTTGACAATTATAACACTATCAAACACAGATGGTCAATTTCTTATTATACGTTTGGAGGAAATGTCTCCAAAATGTCATGGGTGACATGGTGGCACAGTTAGTACTGTCGCCTCACACCAAGGTCGCTGTTCTCCCCAATGTTGGCGTAGGTTTCCGGGTGCTCCGGTTTCCCCCACAGTCTAAAGACATGTGGTATAGTTAAATTGAATAAAGTAAATTGGCCATAGTGTGTGTGTGTGTGTGTGTGTGTGTGTGTGTGTGTGTGTGTGTGTGTGTTTGTGCATATTTTTAGTACTGGGTATCAGCTGGAAGGGCGTCCGCTGGATAAGTTGTCGGTTCATTCTGCTGTGGCGACCCCTGATGAATAAACGGACTAAACCGAAGGTAAATGAATGAGTAATTTATATTAATATTTTAAACCAAAATTGTATGTTGACATCACCTAATACACCTTTAATAGTTTATGAACAACTTAAATAGGCATTAAAGGGCATCCTGTTTGGATGCTATTTAAAGCCTTAAGTTGTTCATATGCCAGAGTAATTGGTGGTTCATTCCACTGTGGCCACCCCTGATAAATCAGGGACCAAAGGATAGTGAGTGATTAATATAAATAAAATAAACTTAACATTTTGTATCAAATGTAATAAATGATTAGTTAGTAAGTTTACAAATATCAGCTGTGTCCCAATTCACATTCTTGTTAACTTTATGCTGTTTTTGTATATAAAGTGAAGTCGTGCATTCATACAGAAAATTATAAACAGAACAAGTTCACTGAAAATCAGGATGGGGCACTGATTTAACTGCTGAAGAGACGACCCTTAAATACCCTTAAATTGTGCACTTTTAGGCAGCACAGTGGCCCAAAGGTTAGCACTGTCGCCTCACAGCAAAAAGGTTGCTGGTTCAAGTCCAGACTGGGCCAGTTGGCATTTCTGTGTGGAGTTTGCATGATCTCCTCGTGTTCGGGTGGGTTTCCTCCAGGTGTTCCGGTTTCCCTCACAGTCCAAAGAAATGCAGTACAGGTGAATTGGTTAGGTTAAATTGTCCGTAGTATTTGAGTGTGTATGGATATTTCCCACAGATGGGTTGCAGCTGGAGGGGCATCGCTGTGCAAAAGATATGCTGGATAAGTCGGCGGTTCATTCCACTGTGGTGACCCTATGTTAATAAAGGGACTAAGTTGAAAAAAAATTGATGAATGAATGTTTGCGCCCACACTGACAAATGATAAAATGTGCTTATTTTTAGTTTATGATTTTCATAAACATTTATCAGTAGATGTCCTCAGTATATTAGCACATCTGACCAGTGACTTTCTATTTTAAAATGTAATAATTTAATTTTAAAAAAGCATCATTTGTAAACAGTGTAGTGAAAGGAAAACAACAAACTATTTTGCCCGGCGTTTTTAAAGGATGCAGAAAGACGCTGAAACTAGAACTATACTTTAATTTGTTAGCCTGGCCTGCATAACTTCCTTGTTTTTTATTGTTCTTTCCCATGTTATAACAAATGGTTTGTAGATAGTCATCTTTAAATAACATTTCAAAAGAGGGCTTTACATCAAGCAGTGCTTGAAGCGTGGAGAACACAATGTCATCTGTAGCTTTAAACTGCGTGAGCCCTTTACATTTCAATGGATTTCAACTGTTTAATCTTCTGTTAGCTGAGAAAAAAAATCTGAAAGTTGTGGTCTGAACCCTGCTGCTGTTGTTTACATTAAGAACAATTATTAGAACTCACCTTTATTGTAATCTTCATACTTACTGTGTGAACGGGAACTGTATTGTTTTTTTTTATCTCTTCATTAGACGTGTATAAAAATGTGGTTACACTTTTTTTAAGTGTTAAGCTTTGAGCTGGAAAATATGCTAAACCTGTTTTTCAAGACACTTAAATAAATAAGCTTAATGAGTGCGGTGAAGAAAGCTGTATCTTGAGGTCCAAATATCTTACTACACTATAGCACATTGCTATATTAATGTACATTAGCAATGTAAACATGTAAAACATTAAACATTATGAACAGAAGAGATATCTGGAGTGGAATAATCTGATTATGTTAAGTTTATTCATAAACTAATTTCGAGAGGATCACGTGATTATGATTGAACATGGCTGGTTCTGCATTAGCATGCATGATCCACCAATCAGGCCATTCCTAACCCACTATAAAGAGCCATGGTTTTTTTACTACAGTCATCTTCGATTTGAAGAATCCCCCCTTCCACCTCTACCTTATCACCTTTCCCTCCATAGGGCAGCACGGTGGCCCAGTGGTTAGCACTGTTGCCTCACAGCAAGAACACCACCGGTTCTAGTCCTTTAACAAGCCGGTGGTCATTTCTGTGCGTAGTTTGCATGTTCTACCAGTGCTCACGTGGGTTTTCCCCGGGTCCTCCAGTTTCCTTCCACATTCCAAAAACATGCACAACAAGTGAATTAATGAATCTAGATTTAGCATCACTGTCAAACTCTCATCCAGTAGCATATCTCTTCATATCATTTTAGTCATCAGCTCTTATCAAAAAGGGGGAGTTCTCGTGATCTACCTGAGCTCAAAACTTCCCTCTCCCTCTGCAAACGGGAGGAAGCCCAGGGCTCAAGGACCTTTTGGGCTCAGGGCTTTCTCCCGGGACAGCATGCCAAACTTGCTTATAATCAATCATCAGCTAAGTGTGAACTCTTGAAGTGATCAAGAGTGTTCTTGTTATTCAGAAACCGCATTCTTCTTCATATACTATATCATAAAGTATATCTTATCATAATATAAGAATTAAAATAGTTGGGTGAATGTCTTTTTTCTCTAAATGTACCATGCAGTTTTAACTCCTTACTTGAACTTTCTTGAGGTAAAAACAGCCAAGTTTGTTTATTTACTTAGCTTGGGTGCTTTCGTTTCTTCAAGGCTATTGTTCAGACTTGTTTCCTTAAGTTCATGTCTTAATGAACAAATCTAAAAAAATGATGGTTATCATAGAAGTCACGCAAACACACACGCTCGCACGCTCAATCACACGCTTGTGCATTTGTCTTATTGTGAACTTTTAAGCACACACGTAAGTAAATGAAATATAAATTACACTTAAAGCCGAATTTTTGGAAACATTCCGGTCTGATTTAGTGTTTGGTGATTATTATTAAATACTATTGAAGTTCAATTATTAATGATGAATATCATTGTTATTTTGTCATTATCACCGTTAAAATGTTTCAGCTGCTTTTTGTACCTGATTCTATAGATTATTAAGAGCCCTTTAAACCTAAAAAAAGTATTTTAACTGTTCACTTAAACAAACCAAAATATTTGAAAAAACAATTTTAAGTGTTAAAACTAAATTATTATTTAAGAATGTCCATTATAATCATCCCGGGCTCATTCTGATTATGTACCTCTGTATACATTTCTGGAGAGCGCCAAGTATCCCAGGAGCTATGCTTTTTTTTTTTTGCAGTTTTTGTTTTCACAAATCCACCAGAGACCGTTGTGCACACTTTTACAGACCCCAAATTTCTCTTTCGAGTGCTATTTGCGGCTGCTGTTTTCATGTAAATCCACCAAAGGCCGATGTTGACTGACTGACCGATTGACAAATCGACTGACCCACCCTCTTCTTTCCCTAATCCCAACCAATAGTGTTTTCAAAAGCACCAATTGACCCGCCCACCCACTTGCCAAAACCCAACCAACAGTTTTAAAAAGCACTTCAAAAAAAGACAAACCCTCGCCTGATTTTTACCACATTTTCAGATTTTACCACATTCTCATCTTGTTATTTACTTGTTTGTTTTATTTTTTGCTTTCTGTTTTTGTTGTACCTGCTTTCTGGAACAGTTCTTCACCAAACTTGAAACCCGTCGTCATGATCATCTTCTCTGTGCATCTTAAGTCCACCGATGTACTGAACAAACTGGTAACAGCGGGAAAGCCGATACGGAGGTTAACGGTCAGCTGGTAAGCGAAAAGGAATGGTGTCATACCGCCACATAGCCTTTGTTTTAAACAAAATCCAGCCATACGTACTTCTGGCTAAATAATTTGCACTCTTTAGAAATGTATATAGGGATAGGTTTTCAGAATAAGCCTATGCTGATTGTAACAGATATACAACTATATGAATCTGGTTTTTGTTTTGTCTTTATGATTTATGGGGTGTGAACAGACAGATGTGGGGAGAAAACTCATACACTATGGCCAGGTTAGTTTACCCAATTCACCTGTACCGCATGTCTTTGGACTGTGGAGAAAAATGGAGCACCTGGAGGAACCCATGCCAACACGGGGAGAACATGCAAACTCCACACAGAAATGCCAACTGGCCCAGCCAGGACTTAAACCAGCGACCTTCTTGCTGTAAGGTGACAGTTCTAACAACTGAGCCAATGTGCTGATGCTGAAATTAAAGTCTCAACAATTCTGCTAAAAAAAGATTTTAAGCTCTAACATGAGAAACAACATTTGAGCAGAGTGATATAGTTATATATTATATATTGACCTTATTCTTCGCCGACGAGCGGGCGCTGCCATTTGAATCTTTTTGGCTCAAGACTTCCGATCTCATTCACTTCCATTAATTTTTAGACATTAAAAACTGCTTGTTTCGCTGTTTGATGTTGCAAACTGATATTTACTTGTTATATTATTCTACTTGGTCTGTATAGTCATGCAAACATTTTTTTGTAGAGCAAGTAGTTTGACAGTTTTTTGCCGTTTATTATTCCTTGTCATTTCTCCCATGGGTGACTGAAACGGAAGTTCTAAGACAATCACGAAAACAGGCGCACTTCCGCATTTTAGAAAAAGGTCAATAGAGAGAGTGATATATTATTATATTACAGATTTAAATAAAAAATCTGATGTTTTATAAATATTTTACTAACCGAAAACTTCAAAAAGGCTTTGAGCAATAGTGTAATACAAAGGTTCAAACCAAAAGTATTTAGGGATTGTGATTTAATCTTTCTCTTAAAAAGGCATGTGTAAATACAAAAGCAGCTCTTCACGGTCGATGTACTGCAGTCTTCATGCCAGCAATGTAGATTGCAGATTGCCACATTTGCCATTATTTTTCAGCTTGATGATGTTACCTCATTTACTTATTTTATTAGCTGTGGTTTACAAAAACTCACATTTAACACAATGCTTTAACTGCCGTAAACATTGAGGAGCATAAATGATGCAGGTCTTGTTGTCAGTGTCAAAAGAAAAATTAAATTCATCCATTCAATTCCTTCAGTTTAGCCCCTTTATTTATCAGGGGTCGCCACAGCAGAATGAACCACCAACTTATCCAGCATATGTTTTACGGAGCGGATGCCCTTCCAGCTGCAACCCAGTACTGGGAAATACCCATTCACTCTCATTCACACACATACTACACTACAGCCAATTTAGTTTATTCAATTCACCTACACCACATGTCTTTGGCAGCCCAGGCTTATTCTGATTACATACCCCTATATATTTTTCTGAAGAGAGCAATGTACGTTTTTATTTTTGCAGTTTTTGTTTTTTATAGATCCACCAGAGGCCACTGTGTACGCCTTCTCAGATCTCAAATTTCTTTTGCGAATACCATTTGCACCTGTTGTTCTCATGTAAATCCACCAGAGGCCTCTGTGAATTGACTGACTGACTAACTGACTGACTAACTGACTGATGCAAGTTGGTAGCACTAACGCCTCACATCAAAAAGGTCGCTGGTTTAAGTCATGGCTGGGTCAGTTGGCATTTCTGTGTGAAGTTTGCATCTTCTCCCCATGTTAGCGTGGGTTTCCTCCGGGTGCTCCGGTTTCCCCTACAGTCCAAAGACATGTGCTAGGTGAATTGAATAAGCTAAAATTGTCCGTAGTGTATGAGTGTGAATGCAAGAGTGTGTGGGTGTTTGTTTTACAGTGTTGGGTTACGACTGGAAAGGCATCCGCTGCGTAAATATCCTGGATAAGTTGGCGGTTCATTCCGCTGTGACCCCTGATTAATGAAGGGACGAAGCCAAAATGAATGAATGAATTCATGTAGCCCATAATTCAAAAACGCATATTACGAAAAATTATTTTGTCGTTTTGCCTAAATGAGTTGAATTATTTCCCAAAAAAATGTCCCTACAATTACTAATTTAACACTAAAATAAAACATAATTCAGTTCATCTTTATTTCTGTAGTACTTTTACGATGTAGATTATTCAAAGCAGCTTAACATTGAATTTCTGGTGAACTGAAACTTCTTGAGTCGAGTTTTCAGGGTTAAAATTCTGTTGTTCATAACGTTCAAGACATGGATACAGCGTTGCCAAATCAGGTATTTAAAATTAATACATCACTATTTATCTCTGAAAGACAACATAAATGAACACATTTTGACTTAAAAGGGGGGTTTGTCAATTAAGACATCATGACAAATGATTCAAATGAGTAATTCTGTAAGAATTACTGTGTAGTTAATAATGCTTGTGCTAAACATATTAAGGCTGTCTTGTTTTTAGTTGTTGTTTTGCTCTAAACAAACAGCAGTCTTGACACTTCTGTCACATCAGAAAAAACTTTTGACTGATCGATATGTCTAAAATGAATGTCAAAGCCATAGCGGTGACCTTCCTGACCTGGGCAGATGCTGTGGAATGCTGCATAGAAATCCTTCTTTTCTCTTGTTTCTTTGATGTGACAATACTTTCTGTGCTGTGTAAAGGTCAGTGCTATTTTACAGAAATTTACTAAATACAAGGTGAAATTGGCAATTTGCTGTGTTCAAAGAGATGCATGCAACAGTATTTTGGAGAGAATGTTGAGAAGGTCAAAAATGACACTAAGAAATCAAGCTTAAATAAAACTGGTCTGATCGGTTTGTCTACAGAGATGAAATTGAAATTTAAGATGTAAATACAAAAGTCTTGAAGTGCCATTGCTTGTATAGCAAAGCATTTATAACTCTCTCAGTCTCCATCTGAAGTCATATTTAGAAAGAAAAATTATGATTCAATGGCCTTATTATATTGCTTCTGTTAGGTCTGGGGTTGTGAAATATTTATAGGAGTATATTTATTCCTTCATTTTCCTTCAGCTTAGTCCCTTACTTATCAGGGGTCACCACAGCGGAATGAACCACCAACTATTCCAGCATATGTTTTATGCAGCGGATGCCCTTTCAGCCGCAACCCAGTACTGTGTAACACCCATGCGCTCCTACGTTCAAACACCAACCCAGACTCATTTTGAAAATGTACCTCTGTATACATTTCTTGAGATCGCGAAATACTTCCCAGCAGCTACGTTTTTTGCAATTTTTGTTTTTGCGAATTGGCCAGAGGCTGCTGTTTACACTTGTTAAGATCTCATCTCTTGCGAGTGCCATTTGTGCCTGCTGTTCTATTGTAAATCCACCAGAGGCCACTGCCGACTTACTGACTTACTGGCCGATCGACTGACCCACCCTTCTCCTTCCCTAAACCTAACTAATAGTGTTTTCAAAAGCACCGATTGACTCACCCACCCACTTCCCTTAACCCAACCAACAGTTTTAAAAAGCAATCCAAAAGAAGCAAAGCCCTTGCCTGATTTTTACCTAATTTTTAGATTTTACCACATTCTCACCCTGTTATTTACTTACTACTTAGGCTTCTGTTTTTGTCTTACCTGCTTTTTGGGAACCATTTTTCTCTGGACTCAAACCCCATCATTGTGGACAACTCCTCTCTGCATCTCAAGTCTGCCGACATAAAATGCGAGCCACTGGACAAACTGGTAACAACGGGAAAGCCGTCCATATGGAGGTAAGTGGTCATCTGGTAAATGTAAAACCAACGATGTCATATCGCTCCAATAATAATAATAATAATTCCTTACATTTATATAGCGCTTTTCTGGGCACTCAAAGCGCTTTACACACAATGGGGGGATCTCCTCATCCACCACCAGTGTGCAGCATCCACCTGGATGACGCAACAGCAGCCATTTTGCGCTAGACCGCACACCACACACCAGCTGATTGGTGGAGAGGAGACAGTGATGAAGCCAATTGGAATATGGGGATGGTTAGGAGGCCATGATGGACAGAGGCCAGTGGGCAGATTTGGCCATGATGCCGGGGTGAAACCCCTACTCTTTTCGAAGGACATCCTGGGATTTTTAACGACCACAGAGAGTCGGGACCTCGGTTTAACGTCTCATCCGAAAGACGGCGCTCACTGAGCAGTATATCGTCCCCATCACTATACTGGGGCATTAGGACCCACACAGACCGCAGGTTGGGCATCCCCTGCTGGCCTCACTAACACCACTTCCGGCAGCAACCCAGCTTTCCCATGTGGTCTCCCATCCAGGTACTGACCGGGCGCAGCCCTGCTTAGCTTCAGTGGGCGACCATGTGAGAGTTGCAGAGATCTAGCTGCCGGCATTTGTTTAACAGATGAAATACTTCTGACTACACAATTCACAATCTCCAGAAATGTATTAATGGCTACGTTTTCAAAATAAGTCTATGTTGTCACACGCATATACTACAGCCAGTTTTGTTTACCCAATTAATTCAAATATATAAATATATCTAAAATGAACTGCAATAGTTCTATATATAAGTTTAAACTGAAAGTATTTGAAGCTTGTGATTGTTAGCTTTGTTTAGAAAAGGCACGGGCCAATACAATAGCATCTCTTCAAGATGTTTCTCTTCAAGAAGTTTTCTTGCCAACAATGTGGATTGTGGTTTCACTTCATTTGGGGGCACCTTGTTTTAAAATATGAGCATGTGGCAAGATTATCATCAGTTTATGATTCAATTCAATTCATGTTCATTTCTATAGTGCTTTTACAATTTAGATCGTGTCAAAGCAGCTTAACATAGGAGTTCTAGTAAATTGATACTGTGTCAGTCCAGTTCTCAGTTTAGTTCAGTTTAGTGTGGTTTAATTTTCACTGCTGAAAGTTCAAACAAGAGAACAAATCCATCGATGCGCAGCTCCACAAATCGCAAACCAAGCAAGCCAGAGGCGACATCTGTGAAGAAAAAACTTCACCAATCGATGAAAGTGAAGGAAAAAACATTCAGAGAAACCAGGCTCAGTTGGGCACGACCATTTCTCCTCTGGCCAAGCTTCTTGTGCAGAGCTGCAGTCTAGGTGCTGGAGGCTGGAGAATGCTGGATGTCTATTGTGGAGAAACTGCAGGTGTGAGCAGGTCACTGGCGGGTGTTCAGTCTGCCCCACGGGACCAATGCAGAGATTCGTCTGACAATGGGATCTTGTAGGAATCAGTCTCATGCTCTCCACACTTACATGACCATCACAGCATCTGCTCAGGATACAACCTGGTCCAGGATTATGGAGAGCTCGGATAAGGAAAAACAAACTAACGTAAGCGTAGATGGGTTCAAATTATAATGTCTTTTAGAAAGTGTTACAATGCAAGACCTGACTTTATTCTTTATTCAACCCAGGCTCATTCTGAAAACGTGTCACTAGATACATTTCTGGAAAAAGCCAAATATGTCCCAGGAGATACGTTTTTTTTTTTTTTTGCAGCTTTTGTTTTCACAAATCTATCAGAGGCCGCTGTGTACACTTTTTCAGATCTCAAATTTCTCTCGCTAGTGCCATTTATGCCTGCTGTTCTCGCGTAAATCCATCACAGGTATATCCGTGAATCCTCTTTTCCTAAACCCAACCAATAGTGTTTTCAATTGCACCAACCTTGTCGTTGTGGTCAACTCTTTTCTGTATCTTAAGTCCACCAATGTATGTGGCAATCTACTAGATAAACTGGTACCAGCAAGAACGGCATCATACCGCCCTGTAGTGTTTGTTTTAAAGACGAAATACAGCCATACATACTTCTGGCTGCATAATTCGCAATCTCTAGAAATGTATATAGGGCTACATTTTCAGAATGAGCCTGTGTTGTCTTCATTTGTGAGGGAAAGATTCAAAAAAGAATAAAGAACCTTGAGAAAGATGCAAAAAGCGACATTATTTTTCTGCAATCTCAAAACTGAACCACAGCAGGTTTTTGCTCTCCTGCTTTTGTTCATTTTGTTTATTTATTTTTTCAAACGGATGATGTTTCAAGCGTATATTAAAGTAGTCTAAATTATATCTTTATCAGATTATTTTATTGGCTGCCATTTAGAAACACTCATGTTTCAAATATCATAGACCTTAAGGAAGAAATGATGCAGGTGACATCAAAATGACTGATTTTATTTACTTGTTCATCCTTGTAATTTGGAGTTCATCCTTGTGATTTTGCCTACTTTGGCAAAATCTAAATTGCATAACGCTTTAAGTAAAGGTGACTAGCTTGACCTTTTAACAGTGTGGCACAAAATGGGATAAATATTTAAAAGGGGGGTATCATGGAATGTTAAATATGACAGTGTTAAAGAGTTAGGATTCTTGTGCAACTCAAAAACCAAGTGCTAAAATGATTATGACAGAGCCTTGCTTGTCAAAAGTTACATCCAGGTTGAACTAGATTGGAAAAGGTTTTTTTGAGCATGGCTCTAGCTGACATTATTAAGGGTGGAACTCTTTATATGGCCATATTTTATGGTACAGCATGTACGAACACAATGGCAACAACATGCCCATCAACACACATCAATCAGCATAAGAAAGTGAAAGAAGTGTGTTTTTGGTTGTTGTTCAGCCATAGTTCATTTAAGAATGCAAAGTTTCCACCCTGTTTTATTTAAAGCAATATCACAGGCTGTATTCAGTTGCTAAGCAGAAGTCTCACCTCACTTGTTCCAGAGACAATAGCAAAGCTATATCTTTCTCGTATAAGTATTACATTTCATCACCTTGGAATTATAAGGTTCTATCTGCGTTCTGAATGATTTTGAGATAATGAGCTTTAAAGTTTTCGCTTTCCATAGCAAACAGTATGTGTGTAAATTTTTTAAATAATCAGTCTTAAAATGTAAACAACTTAGAAAAAAACATCCCATAATGTAAATGTTGTCATTTAATAAGAATATGTGAACTCAATTTTGACAAAAATGTCAGATAGAACCTTTTAATTCTAAGGTGATTATTTACAAAACTAAATATTTTTCAGAAAAGATGGATGTAGTACTGTTTTATATAGGTACCCATATTAATATGAGATTGGGCAAAATGATCATGATATCCCTTTAAATGTGCCATAGACTGAAAATTTGTGCTCCTTGTCATAGCTACAGTAACATAAATATTAACATTATATATGTTCAATGGACTCGTAAGGTCAATTTGATTAAGCTTAAAAATTTAAGACAACCAGGATTTTTTTAAGTGACTTAAAACAGCTTGCATAACTTATAAAATTAAGTTAGAACATGACTAACTTAGTTTAATGAACTAAAAACATGCTGTCATGACTAATTATTCATATATATGTTTAACAGTGTAATTTAAAGTAAAGTTGGTATATATTTTCGGAAGAAAATTTATTTGTTTTTATTTGTTTGGAAATTTAAATGTCTTCATGGAACATGATTCAAGGATATTCTAAGTGAAGCTTATTTATAAACTAATTTCGAGAGGATAATGTGATTATAATTGAACATGGCTGGTTCTGCATTAACTATGTATGATCCACCAATCAGACGATTCCTAACCCACTATAAAGAGCCAGGGTTTCTCACTACAGTCAACTTCGATTTGAAGAATTCCCCTTTCCACCCCCACTCCTCTACCTTTCCCTTCATAGGGCGGCATGGTGGCCCAGTGGTTAGCACTGTTGCCTCAAAGCAAGAACGTCGCTGGTTCTAGTCCTTTAACAGGCTGGCTGTTGTTTCTGTGCGAAGTTAGCATGTTCTTCTCGTGCTCGCGTGGGTTTTTCCCGGGGTTCTGCGGTTTCCTCCTATGCACATTCCAAAAACATGCACAACAAGAGAATTGATCAATCTAGATTTAGCATCACTGTTAAACTCTCATCCAGCAGCATATCACTTCATATCATTTTAGTCATCAGCTCTTATCAAAAAGGGGGAGTTCTCGAGATCTACCTGAGCTCAAAACTTCCCTCTCACTCTGCAAACGGGAGGGAGCCCAGAGCTCAAGGACGTTTTGAGCTCAGGGCTTTCTCCCGGGACAGCATGCCAAACTTGCTTATAATCAATCATCAGCTAAGTGTGAACTCTTGAATGATTTTTAGTCAATAGTGTTGGCTATTTCTACAAAAATAGCTGTGCCAAATCGATTAAGTTAACTTGTTTTTACAAATTGAAGTGGACTAAACATAAAACTATTAAGTTGTCTGCAAAAAACTTATGAATTGTGAAGATTCAGCTCATTTTAAATATACTTACAGCCTTGCCAAACCTGAGCAAATTAATCAGTTGATTCATTCATTCATCCATTCATTTATCATTCATTCATTCACTGCCTACTGCACAACTGCACCCTCGGCTGATTCAAATAAATCTTAGAAGGAATCTGTTCGATGGTAATATTTGCAGGTAAATTTGGTTTATATGCAATAGATGTCCACTCAACTGTTCACTCCAACAGCCGTATTTTTGTTGTTCCTAATTTTATATTTTTCATATTTATATAGGTGATCTATTCAAATGATCTATTCAAATAATTAATGTAACAATTAGTGCGATAATAATAAATGTGCTATACATATTTTAGGTTGTCGTGTTTTATATTGTTGTTTTTTTTGCTCTAAACAAACTGCAGTCTTGACGTTTCTGTCTCATCAGAAAGGGCTTTAGACTGACTGGTATGTCTAAAAATGAACGTCAAAGCCATAGCGGTGACTTTTCTGACCTGGGCAGATGCTGTGGAATGCTGCATAAATATATGTTTTTTGTTTGTTGTTTGCTTTGATGTGACAATCAATTCTGTAAGAGTGCTAGTCGCTCAAGGATAAATGCAAAGGTCAGTGACATTTCACAGATTTTACTAAATACAAGGTGAAATTGGAAACTCCCTGTACTTAAATGGGTGGGAAGAGCTGCACGCAGAAAATTAGTACATACACAGTGAAATTGAGAATTTACTGTACTGAAAAAGATGTTAAACACACAACAGTTTTGCAGAGACAATGTGGAGAAGGTCAAAAATGACACTGACAAATCAGGCTCAAATGAAACTGGTCAGATTGGTTTATATAGAGAGACAAACTGAAAGTAAAGATATACATATAATTGCCTTGGCATGCCATCGAATAATTCTCTTTATAATTTTCTCTGTCTCCATCTGAACTCAGGCTTGGAAAGACAAATAGCTGATAAAACACTAGTCTTATTAAATGACCTCTTTTGAGCCAGACCAGAGAGCGCATACAGAAATAAAACTAAATAAAAACACATAAATAAAAATTGCCCAGATCTAAAGCTGGACTTGGGAAGTGCTGAAACAAGCCTGGAATACTTTAGAAGATCTTATCAAGGATACCAAAACATAAATATAAATGGTCATTATACATTTATGTATTTTTTTTCATCATTTACTGTTTTATTTTTTATTTAATTATTAATTTTATTTATTTTACAGACAGATGCATTGCCTAACTATAACATAAATAAAAACATACTTATTAAATGCCACATATAGAAGCCTACTAATCCTTGTCTGACTAATAAATTGAATTCCAGTAAGTGACCTTTTTATAGCGTGAGCAACTGTGTGTACATGTATATACAAATCAGCCTAGAAGTGAGTTGAGAGGGTGTTTGCTTTTAAGGGGAAAGGGAAAACTTTTTCAAGTAATATATATATATATATATATATATATATATATATATATATATATATATATATATATATATATATATATATATATATATATATATATATATATATTTATACAACAGTTCTGTCTGGTTCTCAAATCTGATTGGCTGATAGCCTTGCGATATTCTGCAATATCAGAACTCCTACAGCCTCTTTACCCGTTGTGTATTACTCCGCCCACATACAGCCAGCAAAAAGCAGACACTACAGATCTAAAGTTTAAAAGATGCACGCTCAACTTTTTAACTGTCAGCTTATGATTTGAATCTGGAAGAAAGTAGTTCCTCATACAAAAGGGTTTTTGAGACTCTCCATGTTTGATTTTATTTTTATATACACAATCATGCCGTAAAACTGTTGTATAAATGCAATATCACACTCGTAGCAGTGCGATATGGCTGTATATCGGCACTGGTTGGGGGCACTGAGGCACTCAGCCTGCGGCCTCGTGCCAATGCACGCCTCCCACCAGTGCCGATATACAGCTGTATCGCACTGCTACGAGTGTGACATTGCTCATATATATAACAACAAATAAATATTGTTTGAGTAAGGTGTTTACATTTTAAAGTGAAGCTCCCTCTAGCAGATTTAAAAACCTTGACAGCTTCGTGTTGCATGCGTCATCATGATATTACATGTGATTTACATTTATTTATTCATTCATTTTCTTTTCAGCTTAGTCGCTTTATTAATGAGGGGTCAACACAGCGGAATGAACCGCCAACTTATCCAGCATGTGTTTTACGCAGCAGGTGCCTTTCCAGGCACAACCCAGCACTGGGAAACACCCCTTGCATTTATACCAACACAGACACTACGGCCAATTTAGCTTATTCAATTCACCTATAGTGCATGTCTTTGGACTGTAGGGGAAGCTGGAGCACCCGGAGCACCAAACTCCACACAGAAATGGCAACTGACCAAGACCGGGCTCGATGGAGCTTGCTTTTAGGGGACATCTAATATATACTGTTTTTAATGCACATATGATATATTTATTATTAAAATTATATATTTATTATAATACATATGTATTATAAATTGGCTATTTATTATAAATATTATATTATAATTAATCATAATATAATAGTAATATAATAATATAAATGATATATTTACTATATACACATTAGAAAGAGTTTGCAGTTCATTCAAGGCATACATTTCACTAATGCAGGTTTCCTGTAATCTAAGCATTATTTTATTTAACAACCTGCAAATTCCGAAAAGTGGCAAAGGACACCAAGTAGAAAATATTTTATCTATTTGTTTAAAGTTTATTTAAGCTCCATTTATTCATTCATTTTCTTTTCGGCTTAGTTCCTTTATTAAATGAACTGGCAACTTTTTCCAGCACATGTTCTACACAGCGGATGCCCTTCCAGCTGCAACCCATCAATGGGAAACATCCACAGCACCCAGAGGAAACCCACGTGAACACGGGGAGAACATGCAAAATCCACACAGAAATGTCAACTGACCCAGGCTCAAACCAGTGACCTTCTTGCTGTGAGGTGATCATGCTACTCACTGCCCCATCGTGCACCGTGACGCCCATGCAAAGTTTTTTTGAAATTGCTTTTTAATTTTTTTTTTACAATACAGTTGCTGCTTGGGAGATTCAAAATTGGTAAGAGCAAATCTTGATATTAATAAACATTCACACACATAAATCACCCATCTAAAAAAAAATTATATTTTTTGCAAAATAGCAAGTGCAAAATTATTAAATATAATATAAAGTCTTATAATATTAAAATCTTAATATTCCATTTCAGCATGCCACTTAAATTTAATATGCGTGTGAAAATGTCTGCTCTGACCACTTCTGGGAAACACCCCTGATCACTTACATTTTACATCATATCAGAAATGAGCATGAAGCACAAGTATGAGCAGCAGCGGCTCAGCCAATGAAAACACAGTCCTCTTTGCTGATTCCCAGACAAACACAGGTGACTGAACTTAAACTGAAGGTCGTGCATTCTTGCCAGTAAAGAGTGTCTTACCGTCTGTCTAACAAAAGCGCAAAACAGGTTCATCGAGGAACATTTCAATAGAAAGAAATAGTATTTCCTCATTACAAAAGTACTTGTTATGACGTTGAAGGCTTTCTTTTATGTTTGTATATGGTCACCACCTTATTTATAGTCATATTTATGACCATAAATACTTCAGGCAAAGGGTTTTTCATGTTAATTCTGAGTTTAACAGCTCTTTTTATGTGTTTTTTTTTATCCATTTAATGTAAAGAAAACACCTCAAATGTGTTTTTAAGTGTGGTTTTTTGTCTTTTGGTTTGATTTGATGTTTTTTTTTTTCCTGGCATTGAGCCAAAAACCTTTATTTAAGCAGAAGATATCTTCATATCTCCATCTTCAAGAGGGATTCGTTCATTATCCACATATGTTTTGAAATTGTCAGCTTTTTCTGGCTGTTAGTATTCTTTTTCAAGGTAACATTAACATGCAGCACCTTTTGCTTGGAATAATCTGCAAACACAGTTGCAGTTCAAAGAATTGATTTCAATACATGCTTTTAAAAAGACTATAAAAGATTTAGAAGCTGAAACAGGTTTGTAGATGTTTTGAATAGTTTGTCAGTGTGATTCATGTTAACTGTAAATTGTTTTATGTTTGTTGCCTGTTGGACTCATGTGACTTGTGTACTGCCAAATCTTGGCCAGGACGTTTTTGTAAAAGAGATTTTTAATCTCAATGTGTCTTTCCTGGTAAAATAAAGGTTATAATAATAATAATAATAAAGTATTTTCGGAATTACGGAGGGATTAAAAAGATTCCTCACATCACATCCCTTTTATAAAAACTCTAATATGTCATTAAATGTTAGCCCTCCTGTCATGTTCACCTCTCACCTCTTACATGTTAGTGTTCCTGGTTAAAATTGACCGGCCTCTTTCAAAATTGCTCAAAAAGCATTTTTCACTATTGAGTTTCTAATTCAACATTCTTTAGCTGTGAACAATGTCTCAAACTACTGTTTAACATGAATTTATAGAATTAAACTTACAATAACTACAGTGAAAATAGGCACTAAAAATGTATACAAAATGAGCATGTAATGTGATGAGGTGATCACAGGAGATCAACACATAAGCGTGTGCGCACACCAAAGATATCATTCAGTCTGAAATGTGTGCGTGTGAGTGAAGTATGGGGGTGCTTTCTGTTTGCAGGTTGAATAAAGTCTGGATATCCATTCATTTTCTTTGGCTGTCACTTTTGACCGGGAACACCACAGGTGTACCATGGTTGACTAAAACACTCAGAGTATACCGACAGAGGTGATCATCACTTTTATATGTTCAAGTGCACAGTGTGGAGGACATCATGAGGCCTGAGGCAATCAGATGGAAAACACAATAATTATGAGTATTTCAAGTTGCAAATTGGTCAGATTTGACCCGAATACGACAGGAAGGTTGTACAATACAAAATGTGACCTTTATTAAATAATCTGATTTTTGTGCTAGACATGTGTATGCATTTCATTAAAGAATGCCTTTTTTGAAGAGAATTGTCATACAAAAATATATATATTTTTTTATAACTCTTAAATGTCATCTACAGTATAAACTGTGTTAAAATTATGTTTTTTAGTGTCTTAAAAAGGGATGAATGTTATGAAAAGGTATGAAAAACAACTTATTTTTCATAACAAAATTTTTGGTCGGGAAATGTTACACTGGTTATTCTTAAAAAACGTTATAGTGTATTATGTCACAGAGTTTAAATCGTTCATTATTATTTATTTATTTGTTTTTGTAAAAATGCAGTGCTGTAACCTCAAATGATTGTAAATAAAGAAGATAAAAGCTGTTTTGTAAAAAGCTTTGTGGGGGAAAAAACTGTGCTGAAATGATTCAGCTGCCTTTCTAATCTTTTTGTTTGTTTGTTTTACTCTATTCAAGTATGCACTTCCTTATATTGTCAAAACATTCAGAACCGCAGAGCCAGTGTCAGTGTTAGAACACAATGTTTATGAATATTGGGATTGGGCAAGAGTGACAGATTGGTTTTCAACATCTTTTGGTCAATTAAAACTATAAGCGCATTTCACATCAATATATACAGAATAAAATCATACAAACACTCAATATTATTTTTACAGTTCTCTGTTTGTTTGTTTGTTTGTTTGTTTGTTTGTTTCTTTCTTTCTTTCTTTCTTTGTAACAACGCAGCCAGCAGCGCCCTCTAGTGTAGTTAAGGTGCTAGTCTATATCTTGCTTCTTTCTTTTTTTCTTTTTTAAGGCAACACATTATCCTTTAATCAAAGCATTATGTGTGATGCTTTATATACACCACAAACAATGGAAAACCTCTGGAAAAATACATTCAAATCTGAGATGAATGAGAGCTAGGCTATATTTTGAATACATCTTACTGAAATTTGCAGCTGTACTTCAGAGTGTCACTCATCACGTGGTTTGCTTTGACATATTTCAAGAAAAATACCAGGATTTACCAAATATTTTGGTGGCACTTTCTGAAAACAAATTATTAAAGGTTTAGTTTATCCAATAATTTAATTAAAATTGGTTGATTAAAAAGTAAATTCCCTTTTAATGTACTTACCAGGGGCGTTGCTAGGATCGAAAGGGATAAGGGGCTTAGCCCCAAAGAAGTTGTTTTTTGAAAATGTAATTTTCTGCATATCTTCAAATCTGAAAATATAATTTATTTTATAATGTGAGTTGTTATCCAATGTGATACAAAGCTACAAACATGTTCATTTGGACAGAGTGATTAACTGAGGTGAAGTGTTGTTAATATACTGGAATTTCTAAACTTGCAAAATATTGATATTCAATAGGCTACTATTTTTTTATATAATAACAACTCTATCAAAAATAGTACAAAAATACAAATAAAGATCCATATGCTAGAAATATGTTTACTTTAAATTTCTTTAGAGGGAATTTCTTTTCAGTTTTCCTCAAAATAGGGTGATGTGGGCATTGTAGCACTTTAAATGCATGTAATGCCTGTTTTATTTATACTTGAGCAGAAATTCCATATATGCCTCACAAAAGTAGTAGAACATTCCAGGAAATCCTTAACATGGATGAAGGCATCCAGCTATTGCTGCAGTAGAATGAAAATAAGATCTGAATAAACATAAAAAGGCTTTAACTGATCATTTACACGACTGAGACAATAAATGTTTTATACAGTTGAAGTCAGAATTAGCCCTCCTTTGAATTTTATTTTCTTTTTAAATATTTCCCAAATGATGTTTAACAGAGCAAGGACATTTTTACAGTACCCTATGTCTGATAATATTTTCCTTTTGAAGAAAGTCTTATTTGTTTTATTTCAGCTAGAATAGAAGTACTTCCAATACTTTGAGAAAATTACCTCTATACTTAATTTTCCACGGTGACTTGTGAGATGAAAATGTTACAAGTAGGCTACTTTGACAAAAAAAAAAAAAAACCCACAACAAAATTGTTATCTGTGCTTCTGGCTTTATTTTTTGAGTCACAAGGACCGCAGTTTCAGCTTTAAATCATATTTAAAGTCAGTGTGAAATTAAAGTATCTGAGACTTTTATTTCAGTGTGTTAATGTACTAAAGGGGGCGGGGCTTTCTATTCTTACATACGCGGGGGCGTGGTTAAAATATTGTGGTTATTGTGCGTCAAACTGACGTCAAGAAGGAAACACAGATTACACAAAAATTCATTCATCCAGCAAAAGAATTTCTAAGGTTAAAACTCAATATTTTTCACTCAAATGTATGACAGTTTGTAATTTAGATACGGAAACAACTGAACACTTGTTTTTCCAATGTAATTTGCTACAAACATTTTGGGATGGATTATTAGTTTGGATACAACAGAAAATATCTGTAAGACTTATCTTCTTATGGGAAGTTATTAAGTTTGGATTAACACTTAAGGATAAAAAAATATCTTATATAATAAAACATTTGTTGATATTATAAAAATTTCATATTCATGAATACCAAGACAAGTGATGTTTAAAAAAGAAATTGTGATATATTTGAAGACATTAAGAGAAATAAAAAGCCAAAAAGCAAGATATTTATATTTACCATTAGAGGATTTTGGTTTCATATTTTGAGAACTCCAACTCCCCTGCTACGCATTTTTCTTTCTTTTTTTTTCTTTTTTTGTAATTTGTTTATTTTTGTTATTTTATTTATTTATATGTTTTATTATTATTAATGAGGATGGGAAGATTGTGAATGTAAATTGATTGTCATCTAAGTCAAAGACTATAAAATAAAGTTTCAGTCTTTTGTGTACTTTTAAATAATATTAATGCCTTTCTTTTATTGTTTAAGCATTGTTAATTAAAACAAAAAGATTAGAAAAAAATCACTTAATTAACTTGCACGGATTAATTGTTCACCTAAAAATAACAAGCACTAGCAAAATAAACAATGTAATGATTTCACAAGGAATCTAAAGGTAGTATACCAAATAATTAAACAAAAAATAGTCAATCAAACAATAAATACTATGAACATATTCAACCATAAGAAAAGAAAAAAACATCTTAGAGTCTAAAATTTCCATTTTTGTGAAATGACAATCAAAGACTATAAACATTAAAAAAAATCATTCATTCGTTCATTTTTCTTCAGCTTAGTCCATTATTCATCAGGGGTCGCCACAATGGAATGAACAAACTTTTTATCCAACATAAGTTTTACACAGCGGATGTTCTTCAACTACAACATGGGGAGAACATGCAAACTCCCCACAGAAATGTTATTTGAAGAAGTCATTTGAAGTGTTAGTCTCTTATTTCTCAGAGGTCACCGCGGAATGAACTGCCAACTATTCTGGCATATATTTTATGCATCGGATGCCCTTTTAGCTGCAACTTAATACTGGGAAACACCGTACGCTCTTGCAGTCTCACACACACACTCATACATGGCCAGTTTACCCAATTTAACTATACCGTATGTCTTTGGACTGTGGAGGAAACCGGAGAACCTGGAACCCATGCCAACATGGGGAGAACTTGCAAACTACACACAGAAATGCCAACTGGCCCAGCCAGGACTCAAACCAGCGACCATCTTGCTGTGAGGTGACAATGCTAACCACTGAGCCACTGTATAATATATTGACCATATAGAAACTGCCAAAACTAAATGATTACCTGTGCTTTCGACCTTATTTTACGAATCAGAATGACCACAGTTTCGGCTGAAAATCATCTTTAATGTTCTGGTGAAGAAAAAAAAGCCATCTACATCTTGGATGGTCAACACTTAATGTAAGTAAACAGCAATTTATTAATATATCTATATATTTATTTGAGGTGAACTATTCCTTTGAGAATACAGTTGTGCTTGCATTAAATACAACACCCATATTTAACCAGTCAACAAATGCTGTATTTAGGGCAGTATTTAATGTTATCAACAAATCTCGTGGAGTTGAGAGGGAGTTTGCTTTTAAAGGGAAAGGGGAAACTTTTTCCAAGTAAAAAGAGAAAAAAAAAAAAAATATATATATATATATATATATATATATAACAACAATAAATATCGTTTGAGTAAGATGTTTACATTTAAAGTGAAGCTCCCTCTAGCAGATTTAAAAACCTTGACAGCTTAGTGTTGCATGCGTCATCATGATATTACATGTGATTTACATTTATTTATTCATTCATTTTCTTTTCAGCTTAGTCGCTTAATTAATGAGGGGTCAACAAACCACTGTATAATATATTGACTATATAGAAACTGCCAAAACTAAATGATTACCTGTGCTTTCGACCTTATTTTACGAATCAGAATGACCACAGTTTCAGCTGAAAATCATCTTTAATGTTCTGGTGAAGAAAAAAAAGCCATCTACATCTTGGATGGCCAACACTGAATGTAAATAAACAGCAATTTATTAATATATCTATATATTTATTTGGGGTGAACTGTTCCTTTGAGAATACAGTTGTGTTTGCATTAAATACAACACCCATATTTAACCAGTCAACAAATGCTGTATTTAGTGCAGTATTTAATGTTATCAACAAATCTCGTGGATTGACTGATGATTGATGTTGATGGGAGCAAAGTATGTCGGCTATAGGATGACACATAGCTAGATATAATCATGCATAGTATACAGTGTATATTATGCACACGATTATATATTCCACAGGCATTAATATAATGAGATGCAGTTCATAAATAAAGCAGGCGGAGTGTTCTTGAAACGCATCTCAGTTTAACACAGTAACCATCTAAGCTATATTTGTTTTCGTTCTTGTATAATTACTCTAACAAGGAATGTTAGTCAGTTAGTTATTAATCACATTCAGGCTAACAAACATCACACAGCTGAACTAACATGTGACATATCCTTTATCGGAAGCCAAAAGCATTGGTATATTGCTTTACGCTTTTCATTGCTTTTCAATATAATTCTACTATAATAAAATTCCATCATCTGTATAATCTGTTCAAAACTAAAGTTGAGTTAGTGATATTATTGGTGGTCAGTGTTGAAGCTGTGATTGTCCAGGGTGTTCACAGTCTGAGGTACATTCACACGGGCATTCATTATTCGTATCATTTACATCTATACTTCTTCTTTGTCTGATTATTTTGTGTGTTTTTCTTCACCAACACATCTCACTCCATCAAGTAACATCGGCGTCCCATGGTGGCGCTCTGTGGAAGACAGTAACACATTTTCTTATTATTTTAGTGATCAGTTTTTAATAGACATTTTATAAATTGAGCCCAAATTGCCTTCGTTTTTGCAGTATGTAATTTATTTCAGTATCTCATTCATTAATGAGAGGAATTTAGATACTACATCAATGATTAGATGCTCTTATTTCACAGTATTTAACAGGATATTGTACTATGGTTATCAAAACAGACTAAAAGGTGGTGTATAATATTACATTCATAGAGGTACTCAACACAGACTTAAATTCTCTCCTCATTTGTTGACCTTCATGCCATCTTATTTATTTGAATTTCATCCTTTGTTTTAAACTATAGATTAATCCATCGTAACACACACACAGCAAACATGGTCATTCATACAACAATGTCTTGTGAAATAAAACTGAGGTTGAGATTAGAACAATGCTAATTACTTAACTTTTTAAACGTAACTCACTGGCCACTTTATTAGGTACACCTTACTAGTACCGGGTTGGACCGCTTTCGCCTTCAGATCTGCATTAATCCTTCATGGTATAGATTCAACAAGGTACTGGAAATATTCCTCAGATATTGAACCGATATTGACCTGATAGCATCACGCAGTTACTGCAGATTTGTGGGCTACACATCCATGATGCGAATCTCCTGTTCCACCACATCCCAAAGGTGCTCTATTGGATTGAGATCTGGTGACTGTGGAGGCCATTTGAGTACAGTGAAGTCATTGTCATGTTCAAGAAACCAGTCTGAGATGTTTAGTGCTTTATGACATGGCGCGTTATACTGCTGGAAGTAGCCGTCAGAAGATGGGTACACTGTGGTTATGAAGGGATGAACATGGTCAGCAACAGTACTCAGGGAAGTTGTGGTATTGACACTATGCTCAATTGGTATTAATAGGCCCAAAGTGTGTCAAAAAACAAAAAAAATCCCCACACCATTACACCACCACCAGCCTGAACTGCTGATACATAGCACGATGGATACATGCTTTCATGTTATTGTCGCCAAATTCTGACCCTAGCATCCGAATGTTGCAGCAGAAATTGAGACTCATCAGACCAGGCAACGTTTTTCCAATCTTCTAATGTCCCATTTTGGTGAGCCTGTGCCAACTGTAGCCTTAGATTCCTGTTCTTGGCTGACAGAAGTGGCACTCTGTGTGGTCTTCTTCTGCTGTAGCCCATCCGCTTCAAGGTTGGACATGTTGTGCGTTCAGAGATGCTCTTCTGCAGACCTCGGTTGTAACGAGTGGTTATTTGAGTTACTGTTGCATTTCTATTAGCTCAAACCAGTCAGGCCATTCTCTTCTGACCTCTGGCATCAACAAGGCATTTGCGCCCACAAAACTGCCGCTCACTGGATATTTTCTCTTTTTTGGACCATTCTCTGTAAACCCTAGAGATGGTTGTGCATAAAAATCCCAGTGGATCAGCAGTTTCTAAAATACTCAGACCAGCCCGTCTGGCACCAACAACCATGCCATGTTCAGTCACTTAAATCACCTTTCTTCCTCATTCTGATGTTCGGTTTTAACTGCAGCAGATCGCCTTGACCATGTCTACATGCATGAGTTGCTCCCATGTGATTGGCTGATTAGAAATTTGCATTAACGAGCATTTGGACAGCTGTACCTAATAAAGTGGCTGGTGAGTGTATGTTTCCTTAAAGCTAACCCAAACCTAACATTCTAATTTGTGTGGCACTTCACATCATAGCGTGCTTCCATGCACATTTTATAAATTGGCAGATTTGTGTGTGTGTGTGTGTGTGTGTGTGTGTACACTGAAAAAAATTATTCATTGGATTTATAAAGGTTGTAAAGGTTGTAAACAATTTATTTAGGCTGAATTTAAACAATCAAATTAAATTTAGTAATGTTCAAGCTTATTTGTTTGTTTAAATTCAGCTTATATAAATTGTTTGCAACATTTTGCAATGAACCATGTTTTTCAGTGTGTGTATGTGTCAGTTTGTATCTCACCCATGACTCTGGCCTGTAGTCTGACCCGGACGCTGCTGTCGCGTCTGCTTCTGTTGACCAGGGTGAGCTCCTCCTGCACCACTCCCTCCTGCTGAGCGATGTACTCACAAACCACCCTCACGCCACCTAAAACCACACACACAAACACACACGCAAACATTCAGGATGCATAAAAAGACAAAAAAATAAAGTGCCTGACAGAAAACACACCAGTGACCAGAATAACATTATAAAACTGAAACCATCATAAACAAACAAACAGTCACCTAGATGTACAGAGTGCTCGCATCTTCTTCTAGATTATAAATTGTATGCACTGATACGGCAAACCTACTAAGATTTCCCCGAAGATTCAACTGCGGGAAAAGTGACACTACTATAAATGTGCAGAGTGAGTTTGAGCTAATGGAGAGATCGATGATAGCTTGAAATAGGAGTGAGATTATTGATCGCGACATGACATCTCACATTTGGCTTGATGTATTACCAGTTAGGGCTACAAACAGTTTTATATCCACATTGACTGCTCTGGCAGCAGGTTTAAAATACCTTTTCACATTATTTATATGGCATATTACTGCTTCATTTAAGTGATGCATCAAATGACAAATCAAGACAGGATGCCTTATTTATGGAAAGGTTGCTTATTTATTAAAGGGATAGTTCATTCATCAACTAATAATAATTGTCACAACCTGTTTGAGTTTCCATTTTTTTTCAAAATAAGGTTGGAAACCAGTAACCATTGAGTTCCATAGTATTTTTTTGTTCTACAATGAACGTCAATGGTTACAGGTTTCTTATATTTTTTAAAAATAACTACTTTCATGTTCAACAGAGGGCGCCATGGTGGCTCAGTGGTAAGCACTGTCACCTCACAGCAAGAACGTCACTGGTTCGAGTCCCGGCTGGTGTTTCTGTGTGGAGTTTGCATGCTCTCCCTGTGTTGGTGTGGGTTTCCTCTGGGTGTTCCGGTTTCCCCCATAGCAAAATGTGCTATAAATAAATTAGGTAAACAAAACTGGCCTAAGTGCATGAGTGAATGTGAGAGTGTATGGGTGTTTCTCTGTACTGGGTTGCAGCTGGAAGGGCATCCGCTGCATGACACTTATACCGGAATAATTAATGGTTCATTCCGCTGTGGTGACCTCTGATAAACTTAGTTAAATGAAAATGAATGCTCAAGAGGAAAAGCAAACTTATATCATAAAGGTTTCTCATTTTGCCTGAACTATCTCTTAAGCATTGCACCCCTGAGATGTGCACTTAACACAGGCTGCTCCAGTCTGACTGCTGTAAATAACTTCAGCTGTAAAGTGTCTCATTAACTGCTCAACCCCTCTTAATAGGGGTCGTGTGAATATATGAACACACATGGGAGGATGAATGACACATAAGACATTGTATAATCTGTAATGGTAAGAGATGGTCTAAAGGTTCAAGTGCTCATGGGAAATTTGCATTCATAAGCTGGGAAATCATAAATTTTATGTAAGATGCATTCAAAAAGTATTCTCAGAAAAGTATTGTAAAATCTGATGGCAATGTACTTTTTTTTTTCCGGAAAATTCTAGTTTTTATATATGATGTCAGGATCTATGAATACATTTACAATTACTAACAATTATTCAATTTATGAAGATGCTGTCATTTAAATGATTATACATTTTCACAATTTTACAACACTGTGGCATTTTGTTAATAAACCCAACTGTGAATGATAAGAAAATTATTCATTTGAAGATATTTACCATTAATAAAGATGCTGAATATATTGCATCTGAGGCTTTGTCCATACTAATACATTTTTTTTTAAAGTATTTTTATTTCCTAAATTTTGACCTTCCATCCAAACTGATATGGAAATTTTTATGAAAATAAAGCTTTTTGAAAATGGTCTCGAGTTTGATAAATGTTCCTGGCAGAGGTAGGGGACTCAAGTCACATGAGTCAGACTTAAAGTGGTGGTCCAGAGTGTATTTTTAGGGCTTGGTTGTGTTTATAACATGCAAAGCAATGTGTGCTTATGCTTCATTTGTAAAAAGTCATGTTATTTTTTCATACATCTCACTTTAATTATATATTGCTACTCAGTTAACATGAAAACGAGCCCAAATACAGAAATAGAACAAGCTCTGTGGAAAAGCAGCATTTGGATGGCATTTTAGCTTTTTCTGCTATAACATTACAGCTCCTCTGGTCACGCCCCTTTGCTGCGTGGGTTGTATGGGTGTGGTTAATGGGCACAACCTGAAGCATTTGTGATCACACTAGCCCAGATGTATTTTTTATAGTCCCCAAACTTTGTTCGCTGTAGGCTTTGCTAAGCTAACTCAATGGCTAAGCCAATGTCTCTCTTTGCATTGAACTTTGAGCATATTACATTCAGATATGTTGTTTATGTTCACATACCTACATTACACATCAACTAATTTTAAAATAGGATATTATAGTGGACCTCCCTTTTAACTTGCATAATATTGATTTGCTTGACAAATATTCATAACTTGACTATCACCAAAGAATAAAGAATACACAAGACGTGTCACTCACATACTTTTGAATGGGGAAAAATGTAACTGTAAATATAGCAAATGAAGTCCCGCCTACTAGCCTACTAGCATAGGACACAATCAGCGATCGCTATAGACTGAAGATTCTCTAAAGGAAGGGTCGATGTTGTCAACTTAGCAACTCTGTCGCCATATTTAGCAACTTTTCAGACCCCCTTTCAGAACTTTTCTGAGTATATTACGTATAAGAGATTACTACAAATTCCCTACAAATCTATACTAATATACTGTGTTCAAACAGCAATAAATGTAAATAAATGGACCCAAATATTTTGGATAAAACAAACAGAAACGGTTAGACGTGATGACGTCAGTAATATGTAAATTGATGTATGATGTAATCTAGCGATATTTAGCAACTTTAAGGGCAGAGTTTAGCGCCTTTTCATTGAAAATAGTTGGCAACACTGGAAGGGGTTCAGAATAGACGTGAGTTTATACAGATATTGTGTGATTTGAACATTTAGAAATTAAACTCAAGAGAGACAGTTGTTGTTTAATTTTATTGGTGATTCCTAATATAAATTTAATTGTAAGCTTGGCAAGCAATTTTGAAGAATTTGATGATTCCCCATTCAATCAGAATGCCTGAGCGTACTTCAAGAGGCATTTCAAAGATGGCCGCCGAGTAAAATGACTTGCTTTAAAGGGACTTTTTTATCATGATTCGAGACTTGACTCAGACTTGAAGTAAATGACTCGAAATAACTTGTTTTTGGCTACGTCAAATATAATAAAGGGGCCATTTACATATTGTGTCTTTTGCAAGTTCAAGTTCCTTATTTGAAATGGAGTCTTGTGGCCTATTCAGTTAAAAGCAAGATGTTGGATGACATTGCGCAGTCATTATGTTGGCTGCTCACCAGTTGGATAGAGTTGCTAATATCAGTTTGCACATAATTCAGCTTGCCTTTTTTCAAGGGCATTTGAATATTCTTGAATACTTCAAAATGCTTTCTTGCAGTTGTTGTAAGGCAGTGCCACGCAAGGATAGATTTACTTGTACGTAGCATAGAGGTGTTTAGTGTTTTCCAATGTTTTAGTGTGAATGAGAAAAGTTTGTATAAAGCTTTAACTTGATATTGTGAACAGAGGGCACTTTTACATAAATACACTATTTACAAATGCATCTGGATTAGTGTAGATGTTGCCTAAAATTTTTATTTATTTATTTATTTTTTTTTGCTGACATTCCCCAACTCAGAAACTCAGGACCCAGTTTGTAAACTCAATCTTTCTGGCTTAATTTGATGCATCATAATACCACCACAAAAAGCATACCCTCTGCCCGTGGTGTGATGCGTGTTGCACGTAGCCGTGGTTTGGCCGTGGCACGGAGTGCAGGGGAAAGGGTGACATCTTTGCCCAACGTTGGGACTTGCGGCAAAGAGAAGACGATTTCATATTTGTGATGACTCCTTAAAAATCCGGCCTAAACAGAGAATGCAGCAGTCAGTGATTTCAGCTTACAACACATCTTGCACTGGCAATGCAATTTTTGTCAAATTAAAATAAACTATTTAAAAGGAAATTCATTATTTGCTGTGCTTGTTTAAAGCTCCCATAGAATAAAATCATGGATATACCCAGAAATAGCTCAATAATAAGAGTTCAGTACATGGAAATGGCATACCGTGAGCCTCAAACACTTATTTTTGAGTGTAAAATCATGGTGGAAAACAATTAGAACAAAGACTCTGATGATCCACACATATCATTAATCAAGATTCTTAATGTATTTAGCATTTCTGTGGGTCTGTTAAACTCTATCTTTTGTTAGTTTAACGTGTATATTGTAAAATATGCCCCAAATGTTTGTTTTGAGGCTCCAAACACATGTACACTGCTGAGTATAATGTTTCACTCATGTTCATGCATCGTGTCATATCACTGAGCTCTGACTGTAGTTGACCTGCATTGAAAGGATGCCAAAATACCTCTAAAATCTCATGTGTTTATGCTGAGGTTGATATTAATTCCTGACTCTGTTTTCATGTATGTTATAACTTCAAAATAAAGCTATAAATACATCTCTGTCTATCCCTTTTTTGAACCGGTAATAATTTAGTATTTATTTTAACCACAACACAAATAAGAGGCAAACTTTTATTTCACATTTATTTACTCACTCCTTCTAGCTAAAATAAACCACTCTACCACTTCAGTGAATGATAGTCAGTTGACAAGGAATGTACTGAATGAGTTTTAGTTCTGTGTGTCTGTGTCTCAGGCACTGACTTGAGCTCTGGAGCTGCTCTGGAACTTTTTATTCCAATGGTAATTCCAACAGTTATAAATGAGCATATAAAACCATTTCCATATAGTTTTATAACTTACCTAAGCAAATACAGCATCAAATATATACTGTATATTTTTAAAAAGGTGAAAAAACACAAAAAACATTCTTTGAAGCAGACTTGCTAAATATTTTTCAGTTTACGTTGATAAACCCACTCTGGTGGTCAATAACTGCTACACACTCACATATACAGTTCATTTTTAAATGTTTTTACTGATTTTAGAAATGTATTGTGATTTATTTTGTAGCTTATGATACTTATTATCAATTAGGCTAGTGTGCCAGCTACAGTAGATATCAAAGAACACTGTAACATATTGAGTCAATGCACTCCATGGCACCTTTAATGTTTGGTAAATATAGAAAAAGACGTGCGTTTTTCTTTCACCTTCACAAGATATGCGCCATCAGACTCTGGAAGAGCAGCAATGACTTGATCCTGGAGATTCTCATCACAGCTGTTGTTCATGGGAGCATCTTCCTCTTCATCAGGGAAACGTACTCCACCTTTTGAAGTGGAGCCTGGAGAAGAGAAACAGGAGCTGAGTTAAGATCATTACAGAGATGGAAACTGGACCAGACGATGTGTGCTGAGATGATTAATCCAGTGTGGGAGAGCTGTCAGAACAAACACACTCTGCATGTGTTAACCGCAGAACATATAAATACACACGGCACATTTAAATACAATCATAATCCACAAGCTTTCTTTATAATGCAGAGTTGAAGGTGAAATTAATAGCCCTCTTGTTAATTTTTTATTCATTTTAGTGTTTAGCACAACAAGGAAATTGTCACTGTATTTCCTTTAATTTTTTTCATCTGGAGAAAGTCTTGTTTCAGTTTAACAGAAATAAAAGCAGTTTAACTTGTTTAATAATTTAAGCAGTTAAACTTGATAGTAAGGTCAATATTATTATTAGAAATCATTTTATTCAACTGGCTACAGAACTAACAACTGCTGTCCAAAGGTTTGCCTATTAGACCTGGTTAAGCCTTTAAATTGCACTTTAAGCTAAATAGTATTTTGTAAAATATCTGGTAAAATATTATTACCTCTCGTCATGACAAAGACAAAATAAATAAGTTATTAGAAATTAGTTATTAAAGCTATTATGTTTAAAAATGTGTCCAAAAAAATGTCTAGGAATTAAAATTTTACAGGAAGGCTAATAATTTTGACTTGCGCACTCTCAGAAATAACGGTACATGAGCTGTCACTGAGGTGATACCTGTTCAGAAGGTACATGTTTCTTAAAGAGTACATATTGGTACTTCAAATATATATATATTGGTACCTAAAAACTTTAAGAGGAACACTTTTGTACTTTTAAGGTGCTAATATGTCCCCTTGAAGTATTAATATGGACCTTTTAAGTCAAAATTTGTACCCTTTAAAAAGCTACTACCCCAGTGACAGCTTGCGTACCTTTATTTCTGAGAGTGCATGTACTGATATATTCACACATTATGAACAGAAAACACACTGACTTTTCCTTCCTGTTGCCATGTCGACATAAGGCCAGGGAAATCCAGGGATGATTATTGGCACCGAAGTGTTTTCATCTCTAAAGAACAGACACCGAGTCACAGAGAACGACCCCTGCAGAGACAGAGAAGATGCCTGTGAAATATAACACTCTTATTTATTTAATCGTGATGTTTTAGATATGAAAACAAAGACAAAATAAACTACTGAGTGTTTGGTTTCCTTTTGATAACAGTTCTTCTAAGGATGTAAAGATATGTGTAAAATAGTATGTAAATGGCATTTAGATATTAATAAAAACCAAATGAAATGCTGCAAATGCCTACTAAAACATGTTTCTTGGTCATTTTTGTAGCTCGTTCTAACATTCCATTGCAATCAGGTGCAACACTAATTTTATTGAAGACTTTAAATTCATGCATGTTATTTCCCCAAGATCTAAATTATTAATTGCGCAGCCCATAAGCACGGTTGATTTGCATTTCATTGACTTTGCAGTATAATCCTGCTGGGTTAAACACCACAGGACGGAGCTTCCCCACAACTGTAACGCTTTATCACCATCATTAATTCCCAGTAGTAACTGGAGTTAATATGGCAAATCCTCAGAGTAATCATTCATGATGCCTGTTATTTGCCCTGCCAATTATTATGCTCCAGTATCCTACATCGAATACTGAACTGGAGTTTAAGATCAGTTCTCAATTGCTTAATTTCAGATTTAAAATGCCACCAGTAACAAAAATACATTGATTATGTTGATTGCTGATTTACTGTATACTTCATACTAAAATCTTTTTTGCCAATGATAATGCACAGTTACTTATATACCCATAAATGTATATATACTAGGTATATTAACTACTGAAGCTATTGCTATACTACTATAGCTGATTTTTTTTTGTATATACAATTATATAAAAATATCTATTTTTTTCATTCATTCACTTTCTTTTCGGCTTAGTTCCTTTATTAATCAGGGGTCACTACAGCGGAATGAACCGCCAACATATCCAGCATATGTTTTACGCAGCGGATGCCCTTCCAGCCGCAACCCAACACAGGGAAACATACACTCTTGCATTCACACACATACACTATGGACAATTTAGCTTCCCCAGTTCACCTACACTGCATGTTTTTGGACTGTGGGGAAAACCGGAGCACCTAGAGGAAACTCATGGCAACAAAAGGAGAACATACAAACTTTACAGAGAAATGCCAAACTACTCTGCCAAGGCTTGAACCAGCGACCTTTTTGCTGTGAATCAATCAGGCTTCCCTCTGTGCCACTGTGACGTCCTATATTTTAATTGTGTATCATATTAATGTTTTAACCCCAGTAGTTGTTATCGTTGTCGTTTTTGCCAGTTTTAAAAACATATTTTGGAAAAACAGCCTAAAGCATTCAAGATTTACAAAAGTGTACGTTGAAAACTTTACTGTCTCTTTCATTCTCAAAATCTAGTGACTGCCACTGCATAACTACACAACCTGACAAAAGTCTTGTTGTCCAACCAAGTTTTAGGAACAACAAATAATGGCTTGACTTCTAGTTGATCATTTGGTATTCGAAGTGGCTTATATGAAAGGCAAAGGTCTCTAGATCATACTTGTTCAACCCAAATAAAATATGATCATGGCTCGATTTTTATTTATTTAATTAGAACAGTAAGGTCTGACTTTGCCTAGACAAAACTCTTGTCACTTAGCAGAAATAATGTACAGTATAAAATATAAGCTTGGAGGACTGCATCTACATCTCTGCAATACTCTAACTTATTAATAAAGTCATCTGGAATGGCAAAGAAAGCATTCTTGCAGGACTCCCAGAATTCATCAAGATTCTTTGGATTCAACTTCAATGCCTCATCTTACCCCAGAGATGCTCAATAATGTTTATGTCTGGTGACTGGGCTGGAAAATCCTAGAGCACCTTGACCTTCTTTGCTTTCAGGAACTTTGATGTGGAGGCTGAAGTATGAGAAGGAGCGCTATCCTGCTGAAAAATTTGCCCTCTCCTGTGGTTTGTAATGAAATGGGCAGCACAAATGTCTTGATACCTCAGGCTGTTGATGTTGCCGTCCACTCTTCAGATCCTTCGCACAGCCTCATACTGAATGTAACCCCAAACCATGATTTTTACTTTGCCAAACTTGACTGACTTGGTGAGAATGTTGGGTCCATGTGGGTTCCAATAGGTCTTCTGCAGTATTTGTGATGATTGGGACGCAGTTCAACAGATGATTCATCTGAAAAAACTACCTTCTGCCACTTTTCTATGATCAACTACAAGTTATTATTTGTTTCTCTTACAACTGAGATCAATGACAAGATATTTGTCAGGTAGTGCATAATTTTGCACCGTAAAATCCCATAAAAACAAAACAAAATTAAATTAATACTTTACTAGAATAAACTGTATTCAATCCATTTCACAGAAAAAAAATTCTATATATTTTTCAAATAAAATAAATAACAATTAAAAAATTTGTAAAAATCTAGAACATTTAAATATGACATCACAATAGTTGACGACATGGTGGCTCAGTGGTTAGCACAGCAAGAAGGTCTCTGGTTCGAGTCCCGGCTGGGTCAGTTGACATTTCTGTGTGGAGTTTGCATGTTCTCCCTGTGTTGGTGTGGGTTTTCTCTGTGTGTGTAACCCCGCCGGTCCTACGCCACCCAACTCGCTCCGAGCTGGTATCGAACCTACGACCTCCTGTATGGGAGTTGGTTGTTCTACCAAGGAGGCTAAAGACCATGACCTCTAGCAAGAGCACCTTTAGAGGTCAGAGGAGTGAGGTTTAGCTGCACAGCACACACTAGCTGGCCTCCGTTACACTCACCCCCCTAAACCTCACTCCCATCCGGGTCACGGCACCAATGTAACCCCACCGGTTCTACGCCACCCATCCTGCTCCGAGCTGGTATCGAACCGGCGACCGTCCGCATGGGAGTTGGTTGCTCTAACAAGGAGGCTAAAGACCATGGCCTCTAGCGTCTGTCGCTAGAGCACCTTTAGAGATCAGAGGAGTGAGGTTTACCTGCACAGCACACACTAGCTGGCCTCCGTTACACGTGCTCCGGTTTCCCCCACAGTCCAAAGACATGCGCTATAGATGAATTGGGTAAACTAAATTGGCTGTGCATGGTTTATGTGTCTGAATGAGAGTGTGTATGGATGCTTCCCAGAACTGGGTTACAGTTGGGTTACTGGAAGGTCATCCACTGTAAAAAAAAATTGGATAAGTTGGCGATTCATTCCTGATGAATAAAGTGACTAAGCCGAAGGAAAATGAATAAATCACAATAGTTCATTCCTTTAAACATTTTAATATATAACATTTATAAAACAATGAACAAAAATGTCTTGGCATGCATATATTCAGTAATAACTGCCAATTTAATCAAATAATCAAAATTTTATACCCTGTTATCTTTGATTTAGCGCCATAAATGATGTTGGCTGACTGTAGAACTCCGTGTACCAACCTGCAGAGCTACACCTGCCCCTGATTGCTCCCCCTGTAGACCAACGCAGATGGGATTTCAGAGCCCTTCTGATTAATAATGACCAAAACAAGCGATTTCACATGAAAATCTTTGGCTTAATCGAGGTCATTACGGCAGTCCAGTCAAGGTTATTTCAGAGAATGACACTCACATTCAAACTAAGAGGCTTATGATGCCGCTCGCTCTCTCATCCTGACTGACTTGTTCCCAGCTATTCTTCCGAAATCGCGTCAAATATGACGATAAGAAAAAGCGGCTTAAGCAGCTATAATCACTCTGAAGTTACCGGGGCTGTCGATAAAATAGGGCGTCCCCGAGAAACCTGCCTTTCGCCGGATAAACAAACCCTTCAAAGCCACAGCCTCACGACAAGGCATCTCCCCTTCATCAATTATTAAAGTACAGCGCTTTATGCTCCGTGTAAAAATGGGGCATCACTGAGCATCGCGTGCCAGTGTCCCGTACGGCGCAGCTGTCAGGAAAAACACAATATCAAAAGAAGACTGATTTGCACAAAATGTGAATTTCTATCATAACTACAGGCTATTCCTTGTGTTACATTTGGCACAGACAGAATACACCTGGGAGGAATGTTATCTTGTGATGCGGTAATGAAGAACTGTTAGGGTTCAGGGTGGAATTGTGATGCTTCTATTAATAGTTCACGCTTTTAAATAAATAATAAATGCATAAATGAAAAACAAATACTGCAATGCAACGAGGGTTGCTTGCACACACTGACTATATTAGCCAAATTCACGTGTGAGTATCGAAATTTCAATAAACTGAAATGAACTGGAAATCAAACTTACCTATGTTGGGTGTAGTGCACGGGGGAGCGGGTCTGTGGCGTCGCCTGAAGCGTTCACTTCTCGGTCGCGAGCGCAGCAGGTCTGACGCCGCGCGCGGTCACAAGAAACAAGCTGCAGTCATTGGTTACTGTTGGTTACTTAACGTCCATCTCTCGTTTTCTCCCTCTCCCTCATCATATAGGCTACACACCGAATGTGTTGACAGGAGAAGCAATGCAAGGATGGATTAAGGTCCTGGCCAGTGCGCATATAGCAAACCTGAATGAGCCTATAGGTCCTTAAAACGTCTGTCTGACAATAAAACTGCATAGAAACACAACCAGTTATTTAAGAAATGATCAAGATAATAAATTGATACATTTAGTTTGCAGTAAAGAATAAATTTGGTTTTGAGTTGACTTGATAGGATGAGGATGCATGATACTGCAATTACATTTAGGCTAACATCAATGTGAGAAAATCTAATCAATTCTTAGCCCTTGTCAAGGTCATCCAAATGTATACAGCACTTTTTTTTAAAGTATGTTTTTATATATGAATGTGATTGTATTTTGCTTTTTTTTTTTACTTGTCAGTTTGTGTTGACAGCAAATTGCTTGTTAAATTGTTTAAAAATTGATGGGTTTTTTTTGTTTTATTTTCTTAAGATTTCAAGACAGTCCAGTAACAAATTTGCTTTTGTTAAAATGGCACATTGATTTAAGATAAAATCTTTTTCCCAGTAGACAAATTGATTTAGGTTGACTAAACTAGGAAATAATATACAAGTTATTTTCCTTCCACTTCGTCCCTTATTTATCAGGGATCACCACAGTGGAATGAACCGCCAACTATTTCAGCATACGCTTTTATGCAGCAGATCAACACATCAACAATAAACAAGTTTACAATAACATTTCTGAATTGAGATTCAAAAATCCAAAACGTGCCCTGTGTTCATAACTGTCCAGGCATGTAAACAAAGAATTAAGTGTCATTTAAAGACTTCTAGAAAATAATTCTCTCTGTACTGTATATATATTCATTTATTTTCTTTCGGCTTAGTCTCTATACACTATGTCATTTTAGTTCATCAATTTCACTTATACCACATGTCTTTGGGCTGTGGGGGAAACCGGAGCACCTGAAGAAAACCCACCAGAACACGCGGAGAACATGCCAACTCCACACAGAAACGCCAATTAGTCCAGCCGGAATTTGAATCAGTGACCTTCCTGCTGTAAAGCGACAGTGCTAACCACTGAGCCATCGTTCCGCCTTATAGCTGGACTGAAAAAAGTTCATTTCAACAAGGTATTTTTAAAAATGGAAATAAATTGTTTTTACAGTGTAATCATATATACAGCTCTAAGCCAGTTTACAAAAGGAATTTTATCATATAAAACTGATATTTTGAGGAATGATAGTAAGCAAAAATGTAATAGTTCCTATTAATATGAAATATACTGTGGAAGTCAAAGGGGATTCAAACATTTATATTGTATACATTTTGTTCAGAAAAAAAGTCTGTGACTGTATACATGCAAAACCTAAATTAACATCCTTATTTACATATTTGCAATGTCAACACATGGCTTGTTCACATAACAGTTCTAGTGCTGCACATCATACACTGTAAAAAGGAATTAAATCCTTTACTATAAAAAGTGAATAAACCCGTTGTAACTGTTACGTTGACCTGATTATTTTTTTAATTCATGCACATAATTTATTTATTTAATAATTATAAAGCAACATGTTTACATACATTTTAAAGCAAAGTCAGCTAATCACCTTTTACAGTGTATATTATTTCAAACCATGGTGTGTTTTTTCCTGAATGACACTTTCACTGACTATAAAGGTGAGAATGAAATGGTCTCGTTTTACCCTGGATAGCTAAAACCATTGTTTACACTAAGCCCTGTGTATCCAAGACTGTACAAAATAAGGTACATTATCGGTTCTTACAATCTAATCATTGTAACACCACATTGTTTTACACATGTCTGGCACCACAATGGAATGTTAAAGGGTTATATCACGCAAAAATGAAAATACCTTTATCAATTCCTCAGCCTTTTATTGTTGCAAACTCCTGAGATGTTTTGTTTTTCTTTTTTAAATACTAATTAAGATGTTCTGGATTAAATCTGAGAGCTCCTTCATTCATCTTAGATAGCAAGGTTCCCAACTCATTCAAAAAACATATTCAATACAGACCATATGCCTTCATGGACACTTTTCAAAAGACTGTTATGAAGCACTTAACGCTCATCAGCAACTTAACTCCTTGAAGGTTTTGAATACTTGGATTTTTTTAAAAATGTATGTATATTTATAAGTATTTACGTATTATATCATCTTCGTATGGAATTACAAAAAAACGAATTAGCACTTGTGAGAGGGGTTTCTAATGCAGCGTTTATGGACAGGACAGCAAACTTGATGTTTTTCTCTATTCTGGCGGCTGTTATCAATCTCACAATTTTTTTTCCATTTTATGAAATTTGATAACACCATCGTGTAATTTTTCTTGTATTATTTCAGCAAATAAGATTGTAAAAAAATATTTGTTGTACTCTCTGCGCTCCAAGTTTACCCTACTATGATGCCTTGTGCTGCTGAGACACCCAGAAATATGTAAAGGGTCTATTGGTTCAACCGTAATGTTATCAAGCTGCAAGAATACTTTAACAAAAAACTTTTAAAATAACAACATTTCTTCTTTTCAGTGTCAGTATATTGCACACATTCACTGTGCACTGATGTATACCCCCAGAAAACTTATAGAGGATGAGAGAGCTCTCAGATTGCTAAAACGTCTTAAATTTGCAATCCGAAGATGAATAAAGGTTTCAGGGTTTTGGAATGACACAATGCTGATTTTACTAATTGCAACAACATACAAATTAACTAATTAGCTCTGAAAGGGCAAGTTCACAGTTTAGAGTCCGGTGCTTTACTGATATTCAACCATTTCCATCTGATTTCAGGAATGATTTAGACAAAGGGTTAGGTTAAGGGTAGGGATTAGGTTTGGATTAAATGTTCGGACAGACAGCATGTTCCAGCATCAGCAAATTATGTTGACCATGGAACATGTCGAAATCAGACAGCAAAAGCTATTCAAACCCTCCAGAGCAGGCATCCATAAGACTGAACTGGCAATACTAAATTACAGGTGTTAACAGCAGCAGAAGATATACAGAAATATAATAGATGCTGTCAACTGTGTTTGTTTTTGCTGAATGTAAAAAAGACATTTAAATATTATATATATATATATATATATATATATATATATATATATATATATATATATATATATATATATATATATATATATATATATATATATATATATATATATATATATATATATATATGCTTTGGTTAAGCTAGATAAAATAAAGATGTTATTTAAAATCATTATGTAATTATTTAATCAATAAAGGCTAACAGTCATCAGAGAACAGATATTGTTACAACACAAAGGGAAGATACATTAAATAAAGGGTATGCTGGCATGTAAAAAAATGAGACATTAATAATTTACAATAAACATTTCAATCTTATGCAACATTAAGAAGTTTATGATAAATAAGTGGGAAAGTTCAGCCAAAAAAGAAAAATTCTGTCATCATATACTCGTTTTTTCCTTTTTCCTTTCCGAAGATGAGGAAGGCTATGGAGTCAATCTAGGGTCATATATACTTGCAAAATAAATGAAAGTTTTGCAAACAAAGAATAAAGTATGGAGCAAAAAATAAATAAATAAATGCAAATCTCAAAAAATCGCTAAGCAAAAACTTATTTTTGAGAAATTAAAAGACATTTTGCTAATAAAAATAAAGAACTGCAGAGGGAAAATTATGTGTTGAGCAATAAAAATTAAATTTGCAAACAAAAAAAGAAAAAAAATCTAAAATATTTGCATATAGTCAACTGTGATCAGCGATGCTGTTTTCACTTTGCACTTCACCTTTCTGCGTGTTTTACTTTGTGGCCCTGATTTGACAAAAAGGGCTGAGTCAAGGGAACTTCATCTGCCTCCATTTGAGCATCATCTCCTGGAAACACAGTATCATAGAGGTGCTCTACAGCCCAGTAGGTCTGGGCCTGCCGTAAACGGCCAAGTGCCCTTGACTCAACCCCTTTGTCAAATCAGGGTCACAAAGTGAAAAGTGTTGGATATGTTGACGGTTCATTCCGCTGTGGTGACCCCTGATTAATAAAGGGACTAAGCCGAAAAGAAAATGAATGAAGGAATGAATCAATGTTGGAAACCAGTAACCATTGACCAATAGTAAGAAAAACAAATACTATGAAACGCAATGGTTACAGGTTTCCAGCAGTCTACAAAATATCTTCTTTTGAAATTTAATTCTTTAAAAAAATTAGTAAATAATGAAAAAATTGACATTTTGGGTGAACTATCCCTTTAAAGGTGAGGAATGCTTTGCTATTTATATATATATATATATATATATATATATATATATATATATATATATATATATATATATATATATATATATATATATATATAAAACCATTGAGATGATGAAATGATCACATGAAGTGTAACTTAAACTACATCATTGTTCGTAATTTGATATAAAAAAGTCAAGAACTAATAAACCCTGAGCAAAACAGTTTCCGTCCCACTATTCTAACCAGCTTGGGTCAGCCACAAAAGGAGGACAAATAATAAGTGGTGCTTCGTTTTTGCCAGATTTGTTGGTGCACGGGCTAAAGAAAGGATATAGAGTCTCTGAAAAGGAGTCTGTGTAAGTAAATATCAACGTCTTTGTATCTGCATTATAAAAAGACAACTGGCCTCTCTCATAGTCCACACTGACAGTGATCCGCTGCGGTTTTGGATTTACGATTATAGGTGTCGATGGCTCTGTGCGGAAGACATAATCTTGCTTGTCACGTAGACTTAAGAACCAGAATCCATTAGCAGGGTTGGCGGCTATTTTGCCTTTCCTGTTGATGGTGCGAGCAGCAATGCCCAAATCCCAGTCCGTCTTGTCACTCACCAGGACCTCCCAGTAATGGCAGCCGGAGTTGATACCTTGGCGGCCCAGAACACACACCACACGGTCGAATCGCTCGAGTGTGTCTGGCACATTCTGGTATCGGTCACTGCACAGCACCTGCTTCCCATCCTCCGAGATGACCAGACGGGGGTGAGCCGAGTCTTTGTCTAGGGTCACGTCCACTGGGAGACAAACAGAAGGAGCTGTTGGCTGGCATACAAATGAAAGCGCTCATAGAGTGGGGGAAATAAGTATTGAACATGTCATGTTTTTTCCTGGGAATAATATTTTTAAAGGAGATGTTGATGTAGAATTGGACCAGATTTCGGTAAAAACCCAAAGAATACGAACATTAAAATTACACAGAGTAAAAAATTTGAAAAATGAGTGTGTAGTAACAATGGATGACACAAGGAGAAAGTGCTGAACTACTGAAATGTATTTAACACTTTACATAAAAGGCTTTTTTGGTGATGACAGCTTAAAGATGCCTCTTATATGGAGAATGAATCCACATGCATTGCTCAGGTGTGAGTTTTTCACAGACTTCAACAGAGTGTAAAAATCTTGATGGTTATGCGGGTCTCGTCTATCAAAGCTGAGCTTTATTTTGTATTTTCTATTGGATCCAAGTGAGTTAATTGGCTGGGCCATTCTACAGCTTGATTTTCTTTCTCTAAAAGCATTTGAGAGTGTCCTTGGCTGTGTTTTAGATCCTTATCACTGGTTCCATCCTTATGATCATGATAATGTAGATGTTGGACTGAAGCAGCTAATATTAATTTACAATGATGAAGATGCAATGCTTGCTGAAAATAGAGATTTCAGATGCTGTCTGGGCATTCACTGCCTTTCTTCACCTCCCTTTCTTCATGTGTTCAATGTTTTTTTGCTGTGTCATTTAATTTTATTACACAAAACTTCATTTGTAAACTGATTTGTTCTGTTTTCTTTGTGTTATTTGATTGTTACAAATGTCAAGTCAACAGCACCTTTAGAAAAATGTTTTCTGAGAAAAATGGTGACGTGTTGAATACTTATTTCCCCCACTGTAGAAAGACTGTATAACACTGTATAAACAGGATTCCCACTCTAAGCCAAATAATAAATTCCCTGTTTCCCCCCTGATTTCATCCGAATAAAATCTGCATTTCCATGATCTACAATAAAAGGAAAAACAGCTGTAGTTCTCAGTGGTTTTAGCTTGAATATCATTTATAGGAGAACAACACTGAATAATTCACTTCAGATTTTGGTAAAAATAGAAGGTAACTTCTGTTTACGTGCACGGCTTCAAAGTACTCCCTCTATCATATTTGAAAGCTCAATAGCAGTTTTACAAACATTATATTTAACTTTTATGTCATTTACTTTTTAACACCCAGTTTTTGGAGTGGTCATTTTGAAGCCAAAGCTTCTAAAGCCTATATTATCCGAATATCTATTTTGACACACAGTCTTATAACTACATTTGACTTCAGTGACTGCCATTGATGAGCATAAAATTAATAACATAAAGCTGAAAAGTAGCCTAACCATAAGCATTTTGTAAATAAAAAATATGATGTAGAAAAAAATTTGATCAATGAAAATGAACTCTTTTAAGTGACAAACATATTTCATATGATATTCCATGTCTTAGACAAAAAAAATATATTATTATATTAATATATTAATATATTAAAACTTCCTGACTTTCAAAATCTAGAACAGATATTTCTAAAATTCCATGTTATGTCATAAATTCCATGATACGAGGGAACCCAACATAAACATTTGGAAATATGTTTGGTCTATGTTATTTAGAAACATAAATAAACACATACTTGCAAATCCTGGTGCTCTCCACACACCTAGAGTTAAAGAAAAGTTACAAATATTGCAGGATTAAATGCTTTTGCAGAACACTTAGTAATGCAAACATATACACTACCGGTCAAAGATTTGGGATATCAAGCAGCAATTTTCAACAGTAATAATAATAATAATAATAATAATAATAATAATAAGCATTATTATAACAAATAGTTCAACCCAAAAATTTATTCTGCTATCATTTACTCACAGTCAACAACAAGAAAAAATGACATTGTTAAATATATTGAACAGTATTATAGAAAATGCAGTTACATGTAGCGACATTAACTTTTATCTTGAAAAAAAAACTTACTTTGTTGATACACTCCCAGCGATCTTTCTGTGGAAGGGTGCAAACCTAAAACCACAACAGACACAATTAAAATAAAAAATAAAAAACATTTAACTTATGCATTTAATATAATATTTGTGTGTATAAGTGCTACCAATTTAACCCAAAAAATCCTTTTACGAAAATAAAAATATTGTCATTGTTTACTTATCTGATTCGTTCTATGATATTACTGATTTAATATTATACTGTACATTATGCAGAATATTAAGGAGAAAAATTGCGGAAAACATCTGTCATACACCAGGAAGCGAACACAGAACACAAGTAACACTTTTAGCTAATTGTCAAACTAATATGTTTTGTTTAAACTAAAATATTAGATTAATAACATTTATGTCTTAACATTTTATTGAATTCTTAAGGTTGTAAGTGTAATCAAAACAGACAAATGGTGCACATGTCAAATAAAAACAAAGTTGTAAAAAATTCAAGGACCAATTCAAGAAGCAATTTTCACTTTTAACTAGTGGCTTATTTCCTGCCTATTATTGATATTGGCAGTTTAGTGCTAATAAAGTATAAATTCAGCATAGTTATTCTTATTTTATACTTATCTCTAATCCTACCTAAACCTAACTACCTTAATAATAAAAATTAAGCAGCAAATTAGGAGTTTATTGAGGCTAAAGTCATATAATTTGTTGATGGAGTGACCGTGAAAACGTACACTCAAAAAATATTTTTGTTGCTTGTCTAAACTACTTATTCAAAATGAGGTAAAATTCTTGAGATTTTGTTGGGACAACTTCATTGTTTTAAGTTCAATCCAATTTACATTCAATTTGTAAAAACTATTCAGTTAACTTAATCGATTTGTGTTGACACAACATGAAGGAATTGTGTGAAACCCAGCACTTTTTACAGTGTAGGTTGCCACGACCTATTGATCACATCATGTTTTACAATGAGTTGAAGAGCAGTTTCTCTTACAGATCTCCGAGAGTCTCCTCAGGCCTTGTCGAACCTCCTCCACCATCTGAGAGACGTTTCTTAGCACCACGCCTGCCGTGGGGTCAGGAGTCAGAGCCACCTCTGCCCAGCTCTTCATCACTGGTAAACTAGTGTGGGCGGAAAATGTCTGAAAACAAACAGCAAAACGCGAAATATTGGCTACTTATTGGAGTAACAATGGTGAAAACAAAGTAGGCAAGCTTATTTATGTAAGGATAAATTCTCTTAGGCAAGTCTATCTTTTTTTAACCGCTAAAAGTGTTTTATTCGTGGTGTTATCTCTACTTGTAAGGGAACCATTATAACACAGTGATTTCCTCAAATATGTCAATCACTTTCCAGCTCGACCAATACCATAAGATTGGGACGTGGCTGCTATAGCAGGCAGATTGTGTTTAGGCATGTACAGTTAAAGACAGGGATTAGCCCTTCTGTGTGAATTTTTTTTTTCATATGCATTTACAGGGGCGGCTTGGTGGCTCAGTGGTTAGCACTGTCACCTCACATCAAAAAGCTCGCTGGGTCGAGTCACGGCTGGGCCAGTTGGCATTCTATGTGGAGTTTGCATGTTCTCTCCGTGTTTGTGTTGATTTCCATTAGGTGCTCCGGTTTCCCCCACAGTCCAAAAACATGTGCTATAGGTGAACTGGATAAGCAAATTTGGCCCTAATGCGTGTGTAAATGTGAGAGTGTATGGGTGTTTCCCAGAACTGGGTTGTGGCTGGAAGGGCATCTGCTGCATAAAACCTATGCTGGAATAGTAGGTGGTTCATTCTGAGTAGATTATTTTTAACAGGTTTATTTACTAATTTTACACACTGTTAACAATTCTCGAATCCACAGTAATTTACTGGCAGTGGCTCACCAGTAATTTACTGTAAATCAATACAGCAAAAATACTGTCTTGCTGCTTATGTATTTACAGGATTGTATATTTTTACTGTAAAATGTACAGTCTTTTTCACGATGCAACTTTAAGTTAGCCAACTAAAAATATCACCTGATGGAGGAAAAGTGATTGACCTTAGCAGCATTTCTTTCTCTTTATTTCATTATTTTATTTATGATTTTAGCCAAATTAAAGGAAATTAAAGTTTCTCCAGAAGAAAATCTAATAGGCAATACTGTGAAAATGGCCTTTTTCTGTCAAACATCAAAATATTTGAAAAAGAATAAATATTCAGTAAAGAGCTAGCAATGTTTTCTTCAACAGTATAAGATAATGATTGAGGTGTTACATTGGGGGAAACTAAATCAAATCTGCTTAAACAATGCAAGTCAAGCTTTCAAAGTATATAGAGACAGACACCAGGGTTAAACAGGACACATTTCTTTCTGACAGGTAAGCTAAATTCAAGTGTTTGCCACATGTTCACTGTTTACTGTCAAGCCACATTTAAAGCAGGACAATTTTGCAAGGATAATCCTCAGATTATGTCTCTTTATGTGAGAGGACGCTGTGAAGGTTGCAACAGTCGTTTGTTTAAAAATATCATGTTTGTAATCCTGTTAAATAACATAAACGGAGCAGAAAATACATGCGTCGCCTGCAGATTTTCATTCAGTCTATTTATTTACTTATAAAAATGTGTGTAAACATATGTTTACTCAGTGTTTATATTAATTTCAGTAAAATTACTGAATAATACGCAATTGTTTAGATGATATATGTGCTATACAATTACTAAATCAATATTTTCTGTCTTTTAGTGAATGTATTACACAGTGAGATACCTGCTGTAGCTTTGTTTACCAACTAGTAGCTCTAGTTTATAAAGTTTCTAATAAAGTTAGTTTGATTTATTTTATTTTTTTACACATTTCTTTGCAGAAATAGCTAAAAACTGTTTGCAGATTCTGTCTGGCTCTGATTATATCAGTAACTACACTGTAAAAGGCAATTAGTTACAGTACATTCCAAAAAGTGAGTAAACACCTTGCCATGAAAGCCACATGTTGATTTTACTCTTAAAAAAAGGCAGTAAACTCACTGATCTAACTTTATGCAAATAGTTTGTTTACTTAATAATTATAAAGCAGCGAGTTCACTCTCTTTTTCTATGTAAAGTCAACTTATCCCTTTTAAAAGTGTAAAGCAGTTTACCTTGAAGAAAGTAAGATGGTCTTGGGATTGGGTCAGCTGATTTATGGTGCTGCATCTGTTTTTCAGGTCTGAGATCTCTGTCTGCACCTCACGAATGAAGGCCTGAGACCGCAGTTCGGCGGCCCGCTGTCCCATCTCCACCACCTCCAGCAGTTCAGCCTGCGACTTCTCAACCGATTTCATTAATTCAGCAAACATACTGATGGTGCCTGCTTTCTCTCGTTCCGCATTCACCTTACAGCAAGCGAAAGACATAAAACAGCTATAAGAATTAAGAGAATGAGGAAACTGTAAAATGTGTTTTATTTCTCTTTATGAATCACCCATCATCAAAAACAGAAAAATAGCATCATTAAGTCACCATCATGTTTTTTAAACCCATATGGCTTTTTTTTGTAGAACCAAAATCTGAAAAGAAATTCACACACATCTTGTTTAACCTAAAACCTTTGTCAGACTTTGTGTAAAAGTGAACTGCTGAAAAACGTGTGTGAATCAACAATAACATTTTGTCAGTGTCTGTCAGGATATAGAAATCTGATATATTTGACAATATATGCAAATAAAAGTTTATGTTTGGATTTCACCGACATAATATGTGTCATATATGTACATTTATACAACATACCCTCACCAGCCACTTTATTAGGTACACCTTATTACTATTGTTTTGGACCCCCTTTTACCTTCAGAACTGCCCTACTCATTTGTGGCATAGATTCAAAAAGGTGCTGGAAATGTTCCTCAGAGACTTTGGTCCTTATTGACATGACAGCATCACACAGTTGCTGCAGATTTGTCGGCTGCACATCCATGATGCGAATCTCTCATTCCACCACATCTCAAAGGTGCTCTATTGGATTGAGTTCTGGTGACTGTGGTGGCCATTAGAGTACATTGAACTCATTACCATGTTCAAGAAACCAGTCTGAGATGATTCACGCTTTATGACATGGCACGTTATCCTGCTGGAAGTAGTCATCAGAAGATGGGTACACTGTGGTCATAAAGGGATGGACATGCTCAGCAACAATACTCAGGTAGGCTGTGACGTTGACACTATGCTAAATTGGTGCTAATGGGCCCAAAGTGTGCCAAGAAAATATCCTCCACACCATTACACCACCCTCACCAGCCTAAACCGTTGATACAAGGCACGATGGATCCGTGCTTTCATGTTATTGATGGCAAATTCTGATCCTACTATTCGAATGTCGCAGTAGAAATCAAGACTCATCAGACCAGGCAACGTTGTTCCAATCTTCTATTGTGCAATCTTGGTGAGCCTGTGTGAATTGTAGCAGGAGTGGCACCCGGTGTGGTCTTCTGCTCCTGTAGCCTATCCACCTTAAGGTTGGTCGTGTTGTGCTTTCAGAGATGCTCTTCTGCACACCTCAGTTGTAATGAGTGGTTATTTGAGTTACTGTTGCCTTTCTATCAGCTCAAATCAGTCTGGCCATTCTCCACTGACCTCTGGCATCAACAAGGCATTTGCACGCTCACTGGATATTTTCTCTTTTTCAGACCATTCTCTGTAAACCCTAGAGATGGTTGTATGTGAAAATCCCAGTAGATCAGAAGTGTCAGAAACACTCAGACCAGCCTGTCTGGCACCAACAACCATGCCACGTTTAAAGTCACTTAAATCACATTTCTTTCCCTTTCTGATGCTCAGTTTGAACTGCAGCAGATCGCCTTAACCATGTTTACATGCCTAAATAATTTGAGTTGCTGCCATGTGATTGGCTGATTAGAAGTTTGCGTTAAAAAGAAGTTGGACAGGTGTACCTAATAAATTGGCCGGCGAGTGTATATTTCAAAATATTGCAAAAACTACCATTTACATATAGAAATGTTCAATGGTTAAATTCCCAGTATGTGAATTAGTATTATGCACAATCAAATATAATAAATATTCTAATAAATATACTGTACACATTGTAAGAGCCAATTATGCATAATTAATTTGTGATAATAATTTAGTTAAAAAGCTTAAAACATTATAAAAATTGATATTTAATTAGAATAAGAATTCATTGTGATTGTATTATTTAAAATGCATAATTTAATAAATGATATAATTTAAAAACCTTTACTTTGGTATTGTGGCGTCCGACAGCAATACTTCATGAGGTCATTAGTTCATACGTTTAAGTCAGATTGCAGTTATGGATGTTGGAAGCAACACAGTTTTTTGACCGAGCTGATCGAGTCTATTGTAACTTTGTATTTTTGTTTGCATTTCTTCAGTAAACCTTTTTTAAAAGAAGATTTGGTTTTACTCGTGTTTTTGCAAATACTGGTTGTTGGAATTGAAGCTGCAAAAGGTGGTACATAAGGATTTGCACGAAAGGTGTGCCACTACACACGTTTATATGACCTATGGCTTTCTGTTTGGGTCACAAAACTTGTGTGGCTTCAGAAGACTGCAGATGAATTTCACTGTTGTTCGTAGAGTTTTTGTTTTTTTAATTGGTATCCAGACAACATATAATTTGCACATGAGGATGAAGAGTTTTAACCAAGTAACAGGTTTATTATTCATTATGTAGACGGTCAGAAATCTGCTTGGTTTGAAAGTGACCTCCGTGTGAGCTGCGCTTCATTCTACAATACACTATTGACAACAGACAATTGGCTTTTTTGTCTGTGAAATTTCACTACCATAACCTCCTCTTTAGACTGTACTGCACAACGTTTATGCCATTTTTGTATTTGTAGAAGTCTTAAAAGACTTAGCAATAACACTTTACAATGCAAAACAGCAATAACACAATACAATGCAACATTAACATTAACAATGAACAGTATGTATATTACACTATTACTTAATCTTTTAGCATTTATTTAACACAACACAAATATTTAGTACAAATTAAGATTAAGATGCATTTTTCATTGTTAGTCAACATTAATAACATTTCATGGTTAATGGTAACAAATGAAATCTCATTATAAAGTGTTATCACAGTTCTTCAAAACATCCTCTTTTGTGTTTCATGGGACAAAAATAACAGCATATGGGTTTGGAACAACATGAAAATGAGCAAATAATGACATGTTTCTTTTTTGTTTTGGTTATTCCTTTAAAGCATAGACCTCAAACTCAAAACCTCAAAACAACTAATTGAGGTGTTCCAAAGAGTCACAAACATCTTTGCTAGTTGCATCAGCTGTGCTTAATTAGGGTAGGAGCAAAACTGTGCAGTGCTGCAGCCCTCCAGGCAGGCCCGGATTAGCTAATCGGGAGGACCGGGAGAATACCGTGTCCCTAGCTCGAGAATCTGTTGCTCTCAGCAGTCACACTTTTTAAATTTATTTATTTATTTACTTGACCACAGTCTTCTTATTCATTATTTTACCTTATTTAATTCATTTATTTTATTTTACCGCAGCTCTGCTCTTTTCATCTATTTTCTCGCAGCCTCGTGAGCAAGATGCAGCCTGCAGGTTAATGATGATCTAACTCAGATGAGTTACCATTCAATGTACAGCTGTTGTGGTCTAGTGGTTAGCACGTTAGGTTACGACGCCACCAACCCGGGTTTGATCCTCTTATGAGTAACTTATTTTTTCATATTTAATGTTAAGACATACAATACTGTTAGGGTTGTTGAACATTTGAAGTTCTAAAGCAGCTGTTTTCTCAAAAAAAGACGTGATAGTGTAATTAGAAACTGAATTGTAAATGACCTTATTTTAATATAGTCAGTCGTGAACTGAGGTGGGCCGGTCTGAGGCTTGAAACTCCAGGGCTGAAAAGGAGTCCCACTCCGGCCCTGCCTCCAGGAATTAAGTTTGAGACCTATGCTTTAAAGTCTGTGTGAACCAGAGGCTCCTAAGACTTTTATTTCAGCATGTTGTTAATATACTTAGTATATAACAGGATATTGAGTAGGGGCAGGGTTTTTTTTGTGCATCATTCCCTCATAGCAAACTTATGGTAAGAGGGGCGTGGTTATGACTATTGTTGTCAAACTGACATCATCAGAGAGGACCGACACTTTAAACATAGAGGCAAAAGGTCAAAATTTGATTAAAGATCATCAAAAAAAATAGTTTTTTTTGTGGATCAACTTGCACAATTAATTGTTTACCTACAGAATAACAATGACCACGTTTACATGGACATCGGTATTATTTGCCTTAATCTGAATAAGAAAATAATATGATTAAGGGGTTTAGATGAATTCCTTTTTGAATGTTCCTTTCATGATCCAGTTTTACATGTTACATTAGCACATAAATTGATTAACTTCGTTGCATCACCACGTTATCCATTTCATGTAATTTCGGCCGTTTCGTTTTTAATTTGTTTGATATTAACTGCAGTTTGGCGCTTTCACTTTCATTCAGGAACATTTCATGCATGCCCCCATGACAAACCAGATATTGGATGCGAGTATGACTTTCTGGAAGAGTGTAGTTTTAAATAAACTTGATACTGCACGCCGTATGGGAAAAAAACTCTCCGCATTTCACAATGCTGGTGTCTGTGGTCCTTCACTGACTCGGTAGGTGCAGTAAATAGTGTCAAACAGCAGTGTGTGTATAGAATATGTTTACATATCTGTACAGCGCTTCTATAATGTAACTAAAATCGGCATACTCCACGTCTTAATTCCATTTCTGTTTAGTTCGATTTTGACCTTAATCGAATTAAATTAATTTTAAAAAATAGCTGTTTACATAGTAGACTCTTAATCAGATTATTGTCTTAATCGTATTAAAATCGGATTATTGCTGGCGATGTAAACATACTCAATGTGTGCTACCAAAATAAATATTGTAAGTTTTGATTCCACACGGACTTTAAATCTTTATGATGGCATAAACACACATACTTGAATTTCAGCAAGTGATGTCTGGATCTCCTCTATTTTTCTCTCTCTGACTGTTATCAATCCTTGAAGCTCCACCTCCAGGATCCGCAACTGAGACTAAGCAGAGATACAAAATGAAGCTGTACATAAATAAATACTGACAATACTGAGCAAATCCAACATAAAGTCAGATTTATTTTAGAATATTTTTACATGTTTAAACATATTTAAACATAATTGGTTTAATAACTCATCTCTTATAACTGATTCTTTTATCTTTGCCATAATGACAGTACATAATGTTTTACTAGATATTTTTCAAGACACTACAGGGTTTCTGCAGGTTTCAATGAATTAAACTGAAGACTTTAAGACATTTTTAAGACCATTATAAAGGAAACTTTAGACACAAAAAGGGCCAACAAATTTTTTAAATGGCCCAGATGTAAAAGATTTTTATTTGCCCTAGCAAAATTTTTTTAGAATTTAATAATACAATAATAAATTAATATAAAAATGTAAATATTTGAATTTTTATTTTTCAGAAAATATTGTAAAAACAAGCAAGCTCTAGTTGTATCCATACACATTTTTTACAACATAAACTTTCTTTAAAATAAAAGAAAAAAGAACAAGTATTTTAAAAGTTTTAAAAACTATAATAAACTAAATTTATGCACAACAATTGGTCCAGGTCGATGTCCTCAGCAGTAAATACATGGAGAACTTTTAAACAATTGTAATTGTGAAGAAAATAATTAAACCATTATGATAAATAAAGTTAAAAATTACCTTTTAAAATAAAAGTTTAAGGTTTTATTGAGATGACTGTTGATGATTGTATGGGTTTTGGCCAGATTTGGTAGCAATACATGAACAAAAGAAAATTAAGACCTGTTTAAAAAAAGAGTAAAGACCTACAACACAATAGTTTAGTAAATTTAATACAATTTGAGGCCTAAAATTTGGATTTTGAGATTTAAGACATTTAAGACCCTGCAGAAACCCTGTACTAGTATTCAGCCTAAAGGGACATTTAAAGGCTTAACATTGTTATTTAGGTAAGTTTGTGTAATTAGACAAGTCATTGTATAATGATGGTTTACATACTATCGAAATAAAAAACATTGCTTAAGAGAACTAATAATATTGACCATAATTGTTTTTTTTTATTATTATTATTATTTAAAGCTGCTTTTATTCTAGCCAAAATAAAACAAATAAGAATTTCTTCAGAAGAAAAAATACTACATGAAATACTGTAAAAAAATGCTCTGTTTAACATAATTTGGGCAATATCTGAAAAAAATGAAAATAATAATTTTGACTTCAACCGTATAAATGTGCTTACCTTCCGAATATTCATCTCTCTCTTGGCCTCCGTCACAGTATGGCCGTAATGTTCGCTCTCTGCACACACTGCGCAAATACACATCAGGTCAGTCTTGCAGAGCAGCTCCAAACTGTAGCCGTGATTGGGACACTGCGGCCCGTTGGATCCCGCTGCGGTCACGCTAAAGTTTCGTCTCGGCATTTTGACATTGGGGAGGGACTGAGGATCGCCGGATGCTAAAGGCTCATTGGATGAGGATGTTGATGAAGATCTCTGCATGCGGGTCTTCATCTCCTGGAACAGGCCTTTAGGCAGCTCAACCGGTCTTTGCTGCACTCCAGGCTTCTGGGCAGAGAATGGGTTTGGAGGTGAATCTGTTGTTGCAGTTTTAGGCACGCTCACTGTGGTCTCGGCCATCCGCTTGAACTGCTCCGTGATCTCCTTGAGCGTGTGATTGACGTGGAGCTCGGGGCGCTTACGGAAGCTTTCTTTGCACAGAGGGCAGAAGCAAGTCTTTCCTTGGCCCTCCCAGTAGGAGGAAATGCACGAGGAGCAGAAGCTGTGGCCGCAGGGCGTGGAGACGGGATTGGTGAAGATGTCGAGACATATGGAACAGGTGAACTGCTCCTCTGACAGGAATTCACCAGGAAATGACATCGTACACCTGAGTGCGTGAAGACGGAAAAACACACAGAAATTCAGACACATCGTCTCCAGCATGTCAGACCAGAGATGTTTGTTTTTAGAATGTCTCTTTAAGATTGTGAAATTTGAATATTGATCATTTTTTCATGTTTTTTAATGTGTTTATTTAGGCTATATCTATGAAGGTAAATCCGTTGCGAAACTCGAGAGCTTGCAAATGTAAATGTGAGCACTTGTGATAATAATATTTGTATGTGTAGGTTGAAATGTACACTTACAGCTCTGATGTGAACAGCTGAAATCCTCGATTTGCACACACACACAACAACCCACACACTTGTGTTTTAAATTGGAAGTTGCAGATTAATAGTTGTGTATTTGTAAAATGTCATTCACAAATACAAAGTGACAGACACACGTGTGCAAGGCAAATTTGATTGCATCTTTGCTCTACAACCACAGGTCGGCACTCACAACCTCTCAGATTGGTCAGTACAACTACAAATCTCCCGCGCTCTGACTTTTGCAACACATCTCCCGCGATCTCTGTAGCAGAACTCATCTGTGCACTCGCAGATGCAGAGGCGTGAGCAGCGCGGGGCGGGGGAGGGGCGGGGCAGGTGTAAAGCTGTTTGATTGGCTGAAGCCTGACCAATGAACAATGCCAGCAGCCAACATGACTGAGGTGCAAAATAATAATTTCCCACGATTATTTCATTAGTTAGGGTTTATTTAAACTCTTTTCTGAAGAGATTCTTGTTAAAAATCATAAATTCTACTGTAATGTACATACCAGTAAAAGAGCAGCAAAGCCAGTTTATTGGCTACAGCCAGCCAATGAGATGGGGTGTTTCTGTTTGTCAGGACACAGGGCAGCTCACGTTGTTGGAGGCCTCGAGCAATCAGAGGGTAAGTTAAGATTTTTTAATAATTATCTATATGTTCAATACTGTTAGCTAAGCTAAGGACTGTGCTGGGTGCTTCTCTTGTTTGTTTCTTATATAAGAAAACAGTTATGAGTTATCTAGGAGCTGCTTTCAATCATGTTATATGGTTCTAAAGATACGATTCAACCCACATGAAATAAGAAGTTGTAATAGCATTTATAGTAAACAATATTACGTTTTTGAACCATACTAACTATAATAAACTGTATTATACTGTATATTTTGCAGTATCTACAACTTTGTTAATGAATGCAACAGCACACTGTAGTATTAACTAGCATGAACTTTAATGAATTGAAGTATATTTACACACACGCACACATTAATAGCAATTAAAAATAACACTAGGCGTTTCAGTTTCTTACAGATCATACCGGTTTTTGTTATTATAACCTGCATCATATCTATCTATCCATCTATCTGTTTACATGTTTGTGTACAGTGTGTCCTTTATGTCACTTTTTTAATTATGAAAGTTACTACCTTTATTTCTCAGTTTCCTGTAAGGATGGAGTGACAGGAGAGATCAGGATGTTTCAAGTCGATGAGGAACTCAGAGAAGCTGCATAGCTTGAAAAGGATGTTATTTATGCTAAAGATGACATGATGATCCAGCTCATCTACAAACACTTCAAAATAATTCAGATCATTCAAGAGGAAGCCGACCATTTATTTTCTCTTTTTACCTGCCAAGATGACTACAGATTTGAACAAAACACACACTCACCCACACACAACTTTTATTTTGATAATTGTTTAATGTAGTATTTTTACACTTTACTGTAAGGCAGGGGTGTCAAACTCAGTTCCTGAAGGGCCGTAACCCTGCACGTTTTTAGTTGCAACCCTGCTTCAAAACACTTAAGTGAAAGTTTCAAACAAACCTGAAGGACTCAATTAGTTTGATCAGGTGTGTTTAATTAGGGTTAGAACTAAACTTTGCAAAGCTGCAGCCCTCCAGGAACTGAGTTTGACACCTGTTCTGTAAGTGAAATGTAATTTGTCAAATAAAATTTACAGTCCAAATAAGTGCAGTGCAAATGTCTAGTTACTTGTATTGAAATATTTCAGGGTTTTTCCTTGTTCGTAATGAGATGGAGGTGGTAAATCCAACTTCATCATTACCCATCAAATGTTATCTCCTCTTTAATCCTTTGCTCAAGCCTATACTAATGGTCAGAAAGCAAGCCATTGTGTAAAGCTGGTTGATGCTCGCTGTAATAGAGAGAGATGATGACTGTTCAGCTTATGTTGCTTAACCCTGCAGATGAGATGCTCAAAGTGGACCCTCTGCTGAGCGATGGACACTGTCTCCCTCACCTAGTTGCTCTTCCTTTGAACACACATATCATGTTGAAGGATGCAAGTTGTGGACCTAAATCAGATGTAATGCATGTAGATGTATAAATTAGAAAGAAATGAAACTGCTTTAAAATGTATTAGGTTTTACATATAAAGTATACTTCAATTCATTAAAGTTCATGCTAGTTAATACTACAGTGTGCTGTTGCATTCATTAACAAAGTTGTAGATACTGCAAAATATACAGTATAATACAGTTTATTATAGTTAGTATGGTTCAAAAACGTAATATTGTTTACTATAAATGCTATTACAACTTCTTATTTCATGTGGGTTGAATCGTATCTTTAGAACCATATAACATGATAGAAAGCAACTCCTACATAACTCATAACTGTTTTCTTATATAAGAAACAAACAAGAGAAGCACCCAGCACAGTCCTTAGCTTAGCTAACAGTATTGAACATATAGATAATTATTAAAAAATCATAACTTACCCTCTGATTGCTCGAGGCCTCCAACAACGTGAGCTGCCCTGTGTGCTGACAAACAGAAACACCCCATCTCATTGGCTGGCTGTAGCCAATAAACTGGCTTTGCTGCTCTTTTACTGGTATGTACATTACAGTAGAATTTATGATTTTTAACAAGAATCTCTTCAGAAAAGAGTTTAAATAAACCCTAACTAATGACATAATCGTGGGAAATTATTATTTTGCACCTCAGTCCTGTTGGCTGCTGGCATTGTTCATTGGTCAGGCTTCAGCCAATCAAACAGCTTTACACCTGCCCCGCCCCTCCCCCGCCCCGCGCTGCTCACGCCTCTGCATCTGCGAGTGCACAGATGAGTTCTGCTACAGAGATCGCGGGAGATGTGTTGCAAAAGTCAGAGCGCGGGAGATTTGTAGTTGTACTGACCAATCTGAGAGGTTGTGAGTGCCGACCTGTGGTTGTAGAGCAAAGATGCAATCAAATTTGCCTTGCACACGTGTGTCTGTCACTTTGTATTTGTGAATGACATTTTACAAATACACAACTATTAATCTGCAACTTCCAATTTAAAACACAAGTGTGTGGGTTGTTGTGTGTGTGTGCAAATCGAGGATTTCAGCTGTTCACATCAGAGCTGTAAGTGTACATTTCAACCTACACATACAAATATTATTATCACAAGTGCTCACATTTACATTTGCAAGCTCTCGAGTTTCGCAACGGATTTACCTTCATATATATCTTTCTGAAAAACATAAACGCAACACTCAAAACATTGTTTTGGTGGTTGTTTGAAGTACTTATTTAAAGTGAGTTGAATCAACACAACTTTTTGGGGGGATAACTTAACTGTTTTATGTTCAATCCACTTAACATTGCAAAAACAATTAACTTCATTTTTGCTTAGTAAATGCTTTAGATGTATTTTTTTTTTTATATAAAATCTCTTGTGTGTTCCACGTGACAAAAATAACCACACATGTGTTTGGAACAACATGAAGGTGCGTAATTAATATTGCAGGGTTTTATTTTGTTTTATTTGGTTATTATCTTCTTTTAAAAGTCTCTTAAAGATTGTGTTGTTTGGATATGGATTATTTTTCCATGTTTTTTAATGTGTTTATTTATATCTTTCTGAAAAACATAGTAAAAGCAACACTCAAAACATTATTTTTGCTGGTTGTTCAGGGTACTTATTTAAAGTAAGTTGAATCTACATAATTAGGATCAACACAATTAAGTTAACTAGATCAGATACGCGGCCGCACAGTAGTGCGATATGCACATCAATATAGCAGCATTTTTTATGACACTGTATGACAATAATTATTATTTTAGAGTAATGTGATGGTTGGGTTTAGGATTGGGGTGGGGGTAGGCGTTAAAAATATAATTTATTGGGTAGTTTAATAAATAATAATCGATACAGCTACTGTTTTTACATTACTATGATGGTTGGGTTTAGGTTGCGTTGGGGTATACGTTAATAAAATGCAATAAATGAGAAATTTAATAAATAATATAAATAATTTTCGTTAACTTTGTTAACTTAACATGTGATCTAGCAACAACCTAACTACACTGTAAAATGTGATTACTTGAAAAAAGTGAGTAAATCCATCTGCTTAAAAAATCTAGTTGATTTTACATCAAACATTTAAGTTATTCTGTTGTAACTTAGAACTGTTAAGTTCACTCAACTTTTTTTATTTTATTTAGCAACATAGATCCTTTACCTAATATTTTAATGCAGTTTTATACTGTAAAAAGCGATTAGCTGAAATAGTGAGTAAACCCATTGTCCTCAAATTATTAGGTAAATGAGTTATGTGCATAATTATAAAAATTAAGTTAAGTGATCTTAACACTTCTTCGTTACAACATAATTACTTACATTTTTTAAGTAAAATCAACTTGTCATTTAAAGGCACTAAGCTTACTCACTCTATTGAGTAAATGCTTTTTACATAACTTTAGATGCATGTTTCTTTTTTATTTTACATTAATAACATTTAATAATGGTACCACATAAAATCTCATGATAAAGTGTTATCACAGTTCTTCAAAAAAATTCCCTTGTGTTTCACTGTACAAAAATAACTGTATACGGGTCTGGAAGAACATAACAGTGAGTAAATAATGACGCTGGGTTTTGTTTGCTTATTATATAGCTTTAAAAGTGTCTTAAAGATTGTGTAGTTTGGATATAGATTCTTTTTTCATGTTTTTAAAGTTGTTTAATGTTCACCACCATCTCTGTATTTATTTTATATTTCATGTTTATTATATCTTTTTAAAAAACATAGTAAAAGCAATACTGGTGGCAAAGTGGGAAGCATGATCGCCTCACAGCAAGAAGGTTGCTAATTTTAGCCTAGGCTGGGACAATTGACATTTCTATGTGGAGTTTGCATGTTCTCTGGGTGCTCCGTTTTCCCATACAGCAAGACATGCGCTTTAGGTGAACTGAATAAACTAAATTGGCTGTAGAGTATGTGTGTTAATGCAAGAGTGTATGGGTGTTTCCCAGCGTTGGGTTGCAGCTGGAAGGGCATCCGTTGTGTAAAACATATGCTACATAAGTTGGCGGTTCATTCTGCTGTGGCAACCCCTGATTAAAAAAGGGACTAAGCCGAAAAGAAAATAATAAATGAAAAGCAATACTCCAAAAAATATTTTTGCTGCTTGTTCAAACTACTTAGTTTAAAATAAGCTGAATCAACACAATTCTTGAGTTTTTTGGAGGGAACAACTTGTTCAATCCAATTAAATTCGCAAAAACAACTTCTGCGATTTATATTGGGACAAAATTAAGGAATTGGGTGAAAGCCAGCATTTATTTTTACAGAGAATGATATTGTGAAATACCATTTCATACCATTTATACCAGAACCATTTTATAACTTAATAGAAAATATTTTTTCAGAAGTGGATTTGGTAAGTCTTTTCAGCTTTTAATTGAAATTAAAATATTGTGTAACATTATGAATGCCTTTAATGTCTTTTTATGTCGTTCCAGAATAGATAAGTCCTAATTTTGGTCAAAGAATATTAAGTAATAATAAATATTTACTGTGCAGAAAATCAGCATATTAAGAGAGTTCTGAAGGGCCATGTGAGAGTGAAAATTGACATTATTATGCTGAAATGCAGCTCTGACTCACAGGAATAAATTACATTTTATAAATATACACTACCGGTTTAAAAGTTTGGGATCAGATTTTATTTTATTTATTTATTTATTTATTTGCATTTGTAATAAACTGTTAAATTGTTAATTATTCATTGAAAATGTAAATAACTGCTTTCTTATTGTATGTAGCTTCAAATGAACTTATTACTCCAGTCATTATTGCTTTTAATACTATTACCTTGAATAATAATAACATTAAGAATAACAATAATTAATATTAGTGGGCAGTGATGCCACATCACAGCAAGGTTGGTTCGAGTCCTGGCTGGGTCAGTTGGGATATCTGCGAGGAGTTTTCATGTTCTCCCCGTGGGTTTCCTCCGGGTGCTTCAGTTTCACCCACAGTCCAAAGACATGCACTATAGGTGAATTGGGTAAGCTGAAATGTCCATAGTGTATGTGTGTGAACGATAGTGTATGGGTATTTCCCAGTGATGGGTTGCCACTGGAAGGGCATCCACTGCATAAAACATATGCTAGATAAGTTGCCGGTTAATTCCGCTGTGGCGGCCCCTGATTAATAAAGGGACTAAGCCGAAAAGAAAATGAATGAGTTAATGAATTATTATTAGAGTGATATCTGAATGATCATGTGACTCTGAAGACTGGCTTAATAAAACTGAAAATTCATCTTTTAAAATCACTGCAATAAATTATATATTAAGTGTATATAGATGTACTGTATTTTGATGTAATAAATATTTAGTAAGCAGGAGAAGCTTATTTTAAAACATTTAAAAATCCTACTGACCCCAAACTTCTGACCGGTAGTGTATATTCAAATAGAAATAGTTATTTTAGATTGCAACAATATTTCACAATATTTTTTATTTTTAATCGCAGTGAAACATTAACATTTTTCACAATTATTAACTTGTGTATAGTGTACATGCTGCAGAGTTTTTAAACTTGAATGGATTTCAAGTGAATGTTTACTTTCCCATTAAAGAAAAAACAATTTAAGGGATAAAAAAACGGACGCCCCTCCACCCCCCCAAAAAAGAAGCACTGGAATGAAGTCAGACCAGCTGCACAGATACAAAAAACTGATCTTGGAACAGCCATCTTTATCTTACAGAAAGTTTAAACTATCTAAAAAGGGAGTCATACTCTATGATCATGTCAAATTGCCTAATCTAAGATTAACAGCAAATCAACAGCAAAATACAGTCGCACACTCCACAAAACTTGGAGTAATTACTCAGATGTTTGACAGCTTCCCTATATGGAGAGCATGTAAACACATATAATAATAAAAATGTAGGGTTTCAAAGCAAATGGAAATGTGTGATATCAGTCAGTATTTCACACATTATATAAAGATAAGTAATTAAAATAGCACTCAAACTCCAGCTCATACAACTTACATGCACACACAAACACACACACACACACACACACACACACACACACACACACACACACACACACACACACACACACACAGTAGATGAATAGATCTTAATAAAATCTAAAAGACTTTTGATTACATTTACTCACACACACACAGCTTTAGAAACTAACCTCTTGTCTGTGCTTTGCTTTTCCCTGATGTTGTTTTTGGGCTGCGTTCAGCTCCTCTCAATGTATGTCGTGTAGGACAGCTTCACTATGAAGTGACGACCTTCTGGAAACAGGTGTGTCTGCATACCAGTAGACAACGCACGGTTAAGCCACTCAAACTACACACCTCACTGCCAATCCAACCAGTCAGACAAGTGCACATTTATATTTCAGAAGATTTTACGACATTGTCTGTCATGTACATAAGCCACAAACTGTCTGAAAAAGTTGAAACACAATGTGTGTTTCAATAAAGATAAAAAAAAAACATAAAAAGAAAGTTTGTTTCTATGCTAACACTAGTTATAAATTCACTCAAAATCATTCAAGTGGTCATAAATCTTTCTTTAAGTGCATTTCAGAAATTAAAAGCCAACAAGGAATGTTCTCAGAACTTTCCATAATGTTTCTTAAAAGTTGTGTAAATGTTAGCATGTAACGTTCTGAAAACTATATTTCATAACATTCCTGTAATGTTGATAGACATTAACATTAACGTCACGTGCAATGGAATGTTTTAAAAATGTGTTATGTAACATTTTGAGAGAACTAATAACATGGGACTGAACATTTCTGAAAACCTTTTGAATAACATTAGTGTAACCATTCATGTACTCTTGAGTGTGCACCATAAAAACACCTGATGCCATTTCTTCTGCATATCTACAGTACACTCGAGGAAGTGCTTAAAGTCTTAGAATTTTAGCATGTCAGGATGTGTGTGTTGTCACATTGCATGTCAATGGGGTAATGAATCACAAAATAGCTAGTTACTCTAACTTATGCACTGTAACATAGTAAAGTAAGGGATTTCTGTTCATTTTAGATACGGTTAATTACAGTTTGTTGTATGTCTCAAACACTGTAAAAAGCCTAACCCTTCAAACCAAATCAGAAATCAGAATATTTGTATATACTTTTTGTTGTTGTTGTTGTTGTTGTTTGTTATATAAATTCAGTTTTATACTTTATCAATATGCACTGTAAAAATATTTGTTAATTAACAGTTTATTTTGTGATTAACAAGTGCCATTTATTCATGGTTGTAAACTACGTTATGGGACCTTGATCTCTACTTTTGATGTTGTAAATTCAACTCTACAGTTTAACAGGGTGACTTTATTAATATTTTAGTAGTTTGAAATACGTTGTAATATAATGTATAAGAAATAATATATAGAGAACTAAGTCTGTAAAATAACAGAAAATGTACTGGCAGCTTAATACAAGACAATAAATCACCAACCCTGACAATATATCACTTTAAAATATTCAAAGGTTAATTAAAGTCCCTTTTTTCAACCTTTCAAGGTTAATAGTTGTTGGAACGAAGATCAAAGTCCCATAATGCAATTCAAAAGCATAAATAAACATAAAAAACACGAATCACAAAATATAGAAAACTGCTAAATTAAGAATATTTTTACAATGTGCTTATAGGAAGCAATGAATTAAGTAAAAAAAATAATGACAATTATGGTATGTATAAAACTTATTTCTTTTCATATATATTGTGTAGCTGTGCGATTTATGAGATTTATAGTCATTAAATTACTTACAGAATAAAGTGAAGAGAAAAGCTGCATTTAAACACAATTTTAATGATGAAGTTAGTAATTAGCAAATAAATACTTTTTTGCAGCAACTTATGCAACTCGAAGTGCATCCATTAGACAGAATCGTCAGAAGATGTCACAAAGTGGCTGTTTGTTTGTTTGTTTGTTTGTTTGCTTTGCTTTGCTTGATTGATTTTAAACAGAACACATAAATCAGGCATTTTGATGCAAGACACAGTTTGATGCAAGAAAACAACAGTCAAAAACTTATTTCTGCTGCTTGTTTTACAGTTTTTTAGCTTGTTTTAATTTAAAATGAGCTAAAACAACATAATTCTTAAGATTTTTTGGGCCAACTTAATTGTTTTATGTTCAATCCTACTTACATTTGTTAAGCTAACCTAATTGATTTGTGTCGGGACAACATGAAGGAATTGTGTGGAACAGTGAACACAAAATTCCTGCAAACTATTATTTAAAATGAGCTGAATCAATAATCTTTTGAACAACTTAATTGTTTTATGTTCAATCCACCAAAACCTGTTAAAACATTTAAGTTAATTTAATCTATATGTGTTGGGACAACATGAAGAAATTGTGTGGAACCCAGGGTTTTTTTTACAGTAAAAGCAGGGGCAAGTTTAGTTATTTTGGGGCCCTAAGCAATTCCAGCCATAGGGCCCAAGTCCTGAAATGCATCCTTTCAACTTTTATTTAAAAAGTATTCATATTGCCGTTTTTTAAATCACTCAAACGTCTTTTCAACATTTTAAATTAATGTAATCTCTACATTTTAAATTATTAGTTTTCTTAAAATGAATTTTTAACTGAAAATAATATATATATATGTATGTATGTATACTTTTTTTTTTACTGCTGGGTTGCTTCATAATGGATATTTTATTTTGTAATATTATTATTGCATACCATTACATTATTATAATAAAATTATATCTGATTGTATATTAAATAATATTTAATTACATTAAATTTGTATTTGTTAAACGCTTACCATACAAAATATGGTATAAATTATGTTATATATAGTTTATAAGTATGATTTATACTTCTAGATATTTACTGGGGGCCCCCAGATAAATTATCTGCCGCTTAACCTCACTAATTGTTTAAATCTGCCCGAGTGAACGATGTACATCAAATCACATTTCTGTTGTCAGCACTGTCAGCTGCATTACTATGAAATCTGCTCTGAGGCCGTACAGTGATATTTACAGGCCCTGATGACTTCAAGTCACTTTTTTTCATCACTGATAAAGACCAACGTTGTACCTTGAACAGAGCATGTCGTTTCAATTAGAAAAATCAATGAGAAACTGACCTTTTTAATTAAAGGTGCTGCTCATCTTTTAGTCAGCTGTCTACCCTTTGAGATGCATCGATGTGGACTAGTGATCCTGTTATTGTTCTGTTATTGAAAACCATCTTTTGGTTTCTTCTTTGCGACTGTCAATCTTATCTGAAAGACGCACAATTATGGGGATGTTGGTGTGTCGCAGGCTTTAGTTCAGATTCTTTGACAGACTCTTGAGCATGTATGGGTCTGGCGCAGCCTCAAGACAACTTTTACATTTGCGAATCCTGACACAAATCAGCAGTTCTGAAGGAAATGTGAGGAACAAACTGAACCTCTAGTGAAAATGCAGGACATTAAAAAATGAGAAGGTGATTCTGGGTTTCAGAATATTAAACACATATGAGTGCCAAAAAATCAATTATATACTGTAAAAGGCACAGTGGCTCAGTAGCACTGTCATCCACCTCACAGCAAGAAGGTCTCTGTTTCTAGTCCTGGTTGGGCCAGTTGGAATTTCTGTGTAGAGAAGCATGTTCTCCCCAGTTGGCTTGGATTTCCTACAGATGCTCCAGTTTCCCCCCCAGTCCAAAGACATGCGTTATAGGTGAATTGAATAAGCTTGCAACTGGCTGTGTGTGTGTGTGTGTGTGTGTGTGTGTGTGTGTGTGTGTGTGTGTGTGTGTGTGTGTGTGTGTGTGTGTGTGTGTGTGTGTGTGTGTGTGTGTGTGTGTGTGTGTGTGTGTGTGTGTGTGTGTGTGTGTGTGTGTGTGTGAATGTGAGAGTGTATAGGTGTTTCCCAGTACTAGGTTGTGGCTGGAAGATCATCCGCTGTGTAAAACATATGCCAGAATAGTTGGCAGTTCATTCTCCTGTGGCGCACTCTGAAACAGAGACTAAGCCAAAGTAAAATGAATGAATGTAAAAGTAAAACAAAGACAACTAAAGTAAAACGACCAAAATAAAATATTAATTTAATTAACTGTCTTATAGATTTATGAAATTTGCAAGTAATTTCTGTGTGAAAATTGGTTATACACCTTTTTTCAGTGAATAAAATAGAAATTATAGATGCAAAGAATTGTATTATTTTAATTACATGTTGTTGTCAAACTATCATCTAAATATGTCCTGAAACTTTTTTTTACTTCACAAAAAAGCTGCAATATTTACGAGCAGACTTTTTCTCTTTTTCACACCATACAAATATCGAAACATCCAAGATACATTTATGTGAGAACAAAATAACTTATGATTATGAACTGATACGTAAAAAGTTATTATTTACCCCAGCTGCGGGGCAAGTTGTAACTGACAAGGTTATTTGTAGCACATGCATCTCAAGTCAGATTTCACACAATTAATTTAAATTGACTTTAAAATATTCCTCAGTATTTAAATGTGCAGTAGGTGATTGTCTTCAGAAACATTTTTTTTTTGTGCTGGTTGAAAGTCTCTTCACAGCTCAATAGTGATGATTAAAGTAAACGATCTAAATGTGTTTATATGTATTGTTATATTCTGGGTAAGGTATAAGACAAAAATGTTCATCCAATTAAAATTTGTCCGCTAATGTTGATCCTGGACCATCATCATCATTTAAAGTGTAAATTCACTAATGTTGATCCTGGACCATCATCATCAATTTAATACAGTGTAAATTCACTAATGTTGATCCTGGACCATCATCATCAATTTAATACAGTGTAAATTCACTAGTGTTGATCCAGGACCATCATCATCAATTTAATACAGTGTAAATTCACTAATGTTGATCCTGGACCATCATCATCAGTTTAATACAGTGTAAATTCACTAATGTTAATTCCTGGACCATCTTCATCATTTAAAGTGAAAATTCACTAATGTTGATCCTGGACAATCATCATCAATTGAATACAGTGTAAATTCACTAATGTTGATCCTGGACCATCATCATCAATTTAACAATGAAAATTCACTGATGTTGATCCTGAACCATCATCATCATTTAAAGTGAAAATTCACTAATGTTGATCCTGGACCATCTTCATCATAAGTGAAAATTCACTAATGTTGATCCTGGACCATCTTCATCATTTAAAGTGAAAATTCACTAATGTTGATCCTGGACCATCATCATCAATTTAATACGGTGTAAATTCATTAATGTTGATCCTGGACCATCATCATCAATTTAAAGTGTAAATTCACTAATGTTGATCCTGGACCATCATCATCAATTTAAAGTGTAAATTCACTAATGTTGATCCTGGACCATCTTCATCATTTAAAGTGAAAATTCACTAATGTTGATTCTGGACCATCATCATCAATTTAAAGTGAAAATTCACTAATGTTGATCCTGGACCATCATCATCAATTTAATATAGTGTAAATTCACTAATGTTGATCCTGGACCATCATCATCAATTTAATACAGTGTAAATTCACTAATGTTGATCCTGGACCATCATCATCAATTTAAAGTGAAAATTCACTAATGTTGATCCTGGACCATCATCATCAATTTCATACAGTGTAAATTCACTAATGTTGATCCTGGACCATCATCATCAATTTAATACAGTGTAAATTCACTAATGTTGATCCTGGACCATCATCATCAATTTAAAGTGTAAATTCATTAATGTTGATCCTGGACCATCATCATCAATTTAATACAGTGTAAATTCACTAATGTTGATCCTGGACCATCAACATCAATTAAAGTGAAAATTCACTAATGTTGATCCTGGACCATCATCATCAATTTAATACAGTGTAAATTCACTGATGTTGATCCTGGACCATCATCATCAATTTAATACAGTGTAAATTCACTAATGTTGATCCAGGACCATCATCATCAATTTAATACAGTGTAAATTCACTAATGTTGATCCTGGACCATCATCATCAGTTTAATACAGTGTAAATTCACTAATGTTAATTCCTGGACCATCATCATCATTTAAAGTGAAAATTCACTAATGTTGATCCTGGACCATCATCATCAATTTAACAATGAAAATTCACTAATGTTGATCCTAAACCATCATCATCATTTAAAGTGAAAATTCACTAATGTTGATCCTGGACCATCTTCATCATTTAAAGTGAAAATTCACTAATGTTGATCCTGGACCATCATCATCAATTTAATACAGTGTAAATTCATTAATGTTGATCCTGGACCATCATCATCAATTTAAAGTGTAAATTCACTAATGTTGATCCTGGACCATCATCATCAATTTAAAGTGTAAATTCACTAATGTTGATCCTGGACCATCTTCATCATTTAAAGTGAAAATTCACTAATGTTGATCCTGGACCATCATCATCAATTTAATACGGTGTAAATTCACTAATGTTGACCCTGGACCATCTTCATCAGTTAAAGTGAAAATTTACTAATGTGGATCCTGGACCATCTTCATCATAAAAGAAAATTCACTAATGTTGATCCTGGACCATCTTCATCAATTTAAAGTGTAAATTCAATAATGTTGATCCTTGAGCATCATCATCAATTTAATACAGTGTAAATTCACTAATTTTGATCCTGGACCATCATCATCAATTTAAAGTGAAAATTCACTAATGTTGATCCTGGACCATCTTCATCATTTAAAGTGTAAATTCACTGATGTTGATCCTGGACCATCATCATCAATTTAATACAGTGTAAATTCACTAATGTTGATCCTGGACCATCTTCATCATTTAAAGTGTAAATTCACTGATGTTGATCCTGGACCATCATCATCAATTAAAGTGTAAAGCCACTAATGTTGATCCTGGACCATTTTCATCATAAGTGAAAATTCACTAATGTTGATCCTGGACCATTTTCATCATAAGTGAAAATTCACTAATGTTGATCCTGGACCATCTTCATCATTTAAAGTGAAAATTCACTAATGTTGATCCTGGACCATCATCATCATTTAAAGTGAAAATTCACTAATGTTGATCCTGGACCATCATCATCAATTTAATACAGTGTAAATTCACTAATGTTGATCCTGGACCATCATCATCATTTAAAGTGAAAATTCACTAATGTTGATCCTGGACCATCATCATCAATTTAATACAGTGTAAATTCACTAATGTTGATCCTGGACCATCATCATCAATTTAATACAGTGTAAATTCACTAATGTTGATCCTGGACCATCTTCATAATTTAAAGTGAAAATTCTTTAATGTTGATCCTGGACCATCATCATCATTTAAAGTGAAAATTCTTTAATGTTGATCCTGGACCATCATCATCAATTTAAAGTGAAAATTCACTAATGTTGATCCTAGACCATCATCATCATTTAAAGTGAAAATTCACTAATGTTGATCCTGGACCATCATCATCAATTTAATACAGTGTAAATTCACTAATGTTGATCCTGGACCATCATCATCATTTAAAGTGAAAATTCACTAATGTTGATCCTGGACCATCATCATCAATTTAAAGTGAAAATTCACTAATGTTGATCCTGGACCATCATCATCATTTAAAGTGAAAATTCACTAATGTTGATCCTGGACCATCATCATCAATTTAATACAGTGTAAATTCACTATTGTTGATCCTGGACCATCATCATCAAATTGATACAGTGTAAATTCACTGATGTTGATCCTGGACCATCATCATCATTTAAAGTGAAAATTCACTAATGTTGATCCTGGACCATCATCATCAATTTAATACAGTGTAAATTCACTAATGTTGATCCTGGACCATCATCATCAATTTAATACAGTGTAAATTCACTATTGTTGATCCTGGACCATCATCATCAATTTAATACAGTGTAAATTCACTAATGTTGATCCTGGACCATCATCATCATTTAAAGTGAAAATTCACTAATGTTGATCCTGGACCATCATCATCAATTTAATACAGTGTAAATTCACTAATGTTGATCCTGGACCATCATCATCATTTAAAGTGTAAATTCACTGATGTTGATCCTGGACCATCATCATCAATTTAATACAGTGTAAATTCACTAATGTTGATCCTGGACCATCATCATCATTTAAAGTGAAAATTCACTAATGTTGATCCTGGACCATCATCATCAATTTAATACAGTGTAAATTCACTAATGTTGATCCTGGACCATCAACATCAATTAAAGTGTAAATTCACTAATGTTGATCCTGGATCATCATCATCAATTTAAAGTGTACATTCACTAATGTTGATCCTGGACCATCATCATCAATTTAATACAGTGTAAATTCACTAATGTTGATCCTGGACCATCATCATCAATTTAAAGTGTAAATTCAATAATGTTGATCCTTGAGCATCATCATCAATTTAATACAGTGTAAATTCACTAATTTTGATCCTGGACCATCATCATCAATTTAAAGTGAAAATTCACTAATGTTGATCCTGGACCATCATCATCAATTTAATACAGTGTAAATTCACTAATGTTGATCCTGGACCATCATCATCAATTTAATACAGTGTAAATTCACTAATGTTGATCCTGGACCATCATCATCAATTAAAGTGAAAATTCACTAATGTTGATCCTGGACCATCATCATCAATTTAAAGTGTAAATTCACTGATGTTGATCCTGGACCATCATCATCAATTAAAGTGTAAATCCACTAATGTTGATCCTGGACCATCTTCATCATAAGTGAAAATTCACTAATGTTGATCCTGGACCATCTTCATCATTTAAAGTGAAAATTCACTAATGTTGATCCTGGACCATCATCATCATTTAAAGTGAAAATTCACTAATGTTGATCCTAGACCATCATCATCAATTTAAAGTGAAAATTCACTAATGTTGATCCTGGACCATCACCATCAATTAAAGTGTAAATTCACTAATGTTGATCCCGGACCATCATCATCAATTTAAAGTGAAAATTCACTAATGTTGATCCTGGACCATCACCATCAATTAAAGTGTAAATTCACTAATGTTGATCCTGGACCATCATCATCAATTTAAAGTGAAAATTCACTATCGTTGATCCTGGACCATCTTCATCATTTAAAGTGAAAATTCACTAATGTTGATCCTGGACCATCTTCATCATTTAAAGTGTAAATTCACTAATGTTGATCCTGGACCATCATCATCAATTTAATACAGTGTAAATTCACTAATGTTGATCCTGGACAATCATCATCAATTAAAGTGTAAATTCACTAATGTTGATCCTGGACCATCTTCATCATTTAAAGTGAAAATTCACTAATGTTGATCCTGGACCATCATTATCAATTTAATACAGTGTAAATTCACTAATGTTGATCCTGGACCATCATCATCAATTAAAGTGTAAATTCACTAATGTTGATCCTGGACCATCTTCATCATTTAAAGTGTAAATTCACTAATGTTGATCCTGGACCATCATCATCAATTTAATACAGTGTAAATTCACTAATGTTGATCCTGGACCATCATCATCAATTTAATACAGTGTAAATTCACTAATGTTGATCCTGGACCATCTTCATCATAAGTGAAAATTCACTAATGTTGATCCTGGACCATCTTCATCATTTAAAGTGAAAATTCACTAATGTTGATCCTGGACCATCATCATCATTTAAAGTGAAAATTCACTAATGTTGATCCTAGACCATCATCATCAATTTAAAGTGAAAATTCACTAATGTTGATCCTGGACCATCACCATCAATTAAAGTGTAAATTCACTAATGTTGATCCCGGACCATCATCATCAATTTAAAGTGAAAATTCACTAATGTTGATCCTGGACCATCACCATCAATTAAAGTGTAAATTCACTAATGTTGATCCCGGACCATCTTCATCAATTAAAGTGTAAATTCACTAATGTTGATCCTGGACCATCATCATCAATTTAAAGTGAAAATTCACTATCGTTGATCCTGGACCATCTTCATCATTTAAAGTGAAAATTCACTAATGTTGATCCTGGACCATCTTCATCATTTAAAGTGTAAATTCACTAATGTTGATCCTGGACCATCATCATCAATTTAATACAGTGTAAATTCACTAATGTTGATCCTGGACAATCATCATCAATTAAAGTGTAAATTCACTAATGTTGATCCTGGACAATCATCATCAATTAAAGTGTAAATTCACTAATGTTGATCCTGGACCATCATCATCAATTTAAAGTGAAAATTCACTAATGTTGATCCTGGACCATCTTCATCATTTAAAGTGAAAATTCACTAATGTTGATCCTGGACCATCATTATCAATTTAATACAGTGTAAATTCACTAATGTTGATCCTGGACCATCATCATCAATTAAAGTGTAAATTCACTAATGTTGATCCTGGACCATCTTCATCATTTAAAGTGTAAATTCACTAATGTTGATCCTGGACCATCATCATCAATTTAATACAGTGTAAATTCACTAATGTTGATCCTGGACCATCATCATCAATTAAAGTGTAAATTCACTAATGTTGATCCTGGACCATCTTCATCATTTAAAGTGTAAATTCACTAATGTTGATCCTGGACCATCATCATCAATTTAATACAGTGTAAATTCACTAATGTTGATCCTGGACCATCATCATCAATTTAATACAGTGTAAATTCACTAATGTTGATCCTGGACCATCATCATCAATCTAAAGTGAAAATTCACTAATGTTGATCCTGGACCATCTTCATCAATTTAATACAGTGTAAATTCACTAATGTTGATCCTGGACCATCATCATCAATTTAAAGTGAAAATTCACTAATGTTGATCCTGGACCATCATCATCAATTTAAAGTGTAAATTCACTGATGTTGATCCTGGACCATCATCATCAATTTAAAGTGAAAATTCACTAATGTTGATCCTGGACCATCTTCATCAATTTAATACAGTGTAAATTCACTAATGTTGATCCTGGACCATCTTCATCAATTTAAAGTGTAAATTCACTGATGTTGATCCTGGACCATCATCATCAATTAAAGTGAAAATTCACTAATGTTGATCCTGGACCATCTTCATCAATTTAATACAGTGTAAATTCACTAATGTTGATCCTGGACCATCATCATCAATTTAAAGTGAAAATTCACTAATGTTGATCCTGGACCATCATCATCAATTTAATACAGTGTAAATTCACTAATGTTGATCCTGGACCATCATCATCAATTTAATACAGTGTAAATTCACTAATGTTGATCCTGGACCATCATCATCAATTTAATACAGTGTAAATTCACTAATGTTGATCCTGGACCATCATCATCAATTTAAAGTGAAAATTCACTAATGTTGATCCTGAACCATCATCATCAATTTAACAATGAAAATTCACTAATGTTGATCCTGGACCATCATCATCAATTTAACAATGAAAATTCACTGATGTTGATCCTGAACCATCATCATCAATTTAACAATGAAAATTCACTAATGGTAATCCTGGACCATCTTTATCATAAGTGAAAATTCACTAATGTTGATCCTGGACCATCTTCATCATTTAAAGTGAAAATTCACTAATGTTGATCCTGGACCATTATCATCAATTTAATACAGTGTAAATTTACTGATGTTGATCCTGGACCATCATCATCAATTAAAGTGTAAATTCACTAATGTTGATCCTGGACCATCATCATTAATTAAAGTGTAAATTCACTGATGTTGATCCTGAACCATCATCATCATAAGTGAAAATTCACTAATGTTGATCCTGGACCATCTTCATCATAAAAGAAAATTCACTAATGTTGATCCTGGACCATCTTCATCAATTTAAAGTGTAAATTCAATAATGTTGATCCTTGAGCATCATCATCAATTTAATACAGTGTAAATTCACTAATTTTGATCCTGGACCATCATCATCAATTTAAAGTGAAAATTCACTAATGTTGATCCTGGACCATCTTCATCATTTAAAGTGTAAATTCACTGATGTTGATCCTGGACCATCATCATCAATTTAATACAGTGTAAATTCACTAATGTTGATCCTGGACCATCTTCATCATTTAAAGTGTAAATTCACTGATGTTGATCCTGGACCATCATCATCAATTAAAGTGTAAAGCCACTAATGTTGATCCTGGACCATTTTCATCATAAGTGAAAATTCACTAATGTTGATCCTGGACCATTTTCATCATAAGTGAAAATTCACTAATGTTGATCCTGGACCATCTTCATCATTTAAAGTGAAAATTCACTAATGTTGATCCTGGACCATCATCATCATTTAAAGTGAAAATTCACTAATGTTGATCCTGGACCATCATCATCAATTTAATACAGTGTAAATTCACTAATGTTGATCCTGGACCATCATCATCAATTTAATACAGTGTAAATTCACTAATGTTGATCCTGGACCATCTTCATAATTTAAAGTGAAAATTCTTTAATGTTGATCCTGGACCATCATCATCATTTAAAGTGAAAATTCTTTAATGTTGATCCTGGACCATCATCATCAATTTAAAGTGAAAATTCACTAATGTTGATCCTAGACCATCATCATCATTTAAAGTGAAAATTCACTAATGTTGATCCTGGACCATCATCATCAATTTAATACAGTGTAAATTCACTAATGTTGATCCTGGACCATCATCATCATTTAAAGTGAAAATTCACTAATGTTGATCCTGGACCATCATCATCAATTTAAAGTGAAAATTCACTAATGTTGATCCTGGACCATCATCATCATTTAAAGTGAAAATTCACTAATGTTGATCCTGGACCATCATCATCAATTTAATACAGTGTAAATTCACTATTGTTGATCCTGGACCATCATCATCAAATTGATACAGTGTAAATTCACTGATGTTGATCCTGGACCATCATCATCATTTAAAGTGAAAATTCACTAATGTTGATCCTGGACCATCATCATCAATTTAATACAGTGTAAATTCACTAATGTTGATCCTGGACCATCATCATCAATTTAATACAGTGTAAATTCACTATTGTTGATCCTGGACCATCATCATCAATTTAATACAGTGTAAATTCACTAATGTTGATCCTGGACCATCATCATCATTTAAAGTGAAAATTCACTAATGTTGATCCTGGACCATCATCATCAATTTAATACAGTGTAAATTCACTAATGTTGATCCTGGACCATCATCATCATTTAAAGTGTAAATTCACTGATGTTGATCCTGGACCATCATCATCAATTTAATACAGTGTAAATTCACTAATGTTGATCCTGGACCATCATCATCATTTAAAGTGTAAATTCACTGATGTTGATCCTGGACCATCATCATCAATTTAATACAGTGTAAATTCACTAATGTTGATCCTGGACCATCAACATCAATTAAAGTGTAAATTCACTAATGTTGATCCTGGATCATCATCATCAATTTAAAGTGTACATTCACTAATGTTGATCCTGGACCATCATCATCAATTTAAAGTGTAAATTCAATAATGTTGATCCTTGAGCATCATCATCAATTTAATACAGTGTAAATTCACTAATTTTGATCCTGGACCATCATCATCAATTTAAAGTGAAAATTCACTAATGTTGATCCTGGACCATCATCATCAATTTAATACAGTGTAAATTCACTAATGTTGATCCTGGACCATCATCATCAATTTAATACAGTGTAAATTCACTAATGTTGATCCTGGACCATCATCATCAATTAAAGTGAAAATTCACTAATGTTGATCCTGGACCATCATCATCAATTTAAAGTGTAAATTCACTGATGTTGATCCTGGACCATCATCATCAATTAAAGTGTAAATCCACTAATGTTGATCCTGGACCATCTTCATCATAAGTGAAAATTCACTAATGTTGATCCTGGACCATCTTCATCATTTAAAGTGAAAATTCACTAATGTTGATCCTGGACCATCATCATCATTTAAAGTGAAAATTCACTAATGTTGATCCTAGACCATCATCATCAATTTAAAGTGAAAATTCACTAATGTTGATCCTGGACCATCACCATCAATTAAAGTGTAAATTCACTAATGTTGATCCCGGACCATCATCATCAATTTAAAGTGAAAATTCACTAATGTTGATCCTGGACCATCACCATCAATTAAAGTGTAAATTCACTAATGTTGATCCTGGACCATCATCATCAATTTAAAGTGAAAATTCACTATCGTTGATCCTGGACCATCTTCATCATTTAAAGTGAAAATTCACTAATGTTGATCCTGGACCATCTTCATCATTTAAAGTGTAAATTCACTAATGTTGATCCTGGACCATCATCATCAATTTAATACAGTGTAAATTCACTAATGTTGATCCTGGACAATCATCATCAATTAAAGTGTAAATTCACTAATGTTGATCCTGGACCATCTTCATCATTTAAAGTGAAAATTCACTAATGTTGATCCTGGACCATCATTATCAATTTAATACAGTGTAAATTCACTAATGTTGATCCTGGACCATCATCATCAATTAAAGTGTAAATTCACTAATGTTGATCCTGGACCATCTTCATCATTTAAAGTGTAAATTCACTAATGTTGATCCTGGACCATCATCATCAATTTAATACAGTGTAAATTCACTAATGTTGATCCTGGACCATCATCATCAATTTAATACAGTGTAAATTCACTAATGTTGATCCTGGACCATCTTCATCATAAGTGAAAATTCACTAATGTTGATCCTGGACCATCATCATCATTTAAAGTGAAAATTCACTAATGTTGATCCTGGACCATCATCATCATTTAAAGTGAAAATTCACTAATGTTGATCCTAGACCATCATCATCAATTTAAAGTGAAAATTCACTAATGTTGATCCTGGACCATCACCATCAATTAAAGTGTAAATTCACTAATGTTGATCCCGGACCATCTTCATCAATTAAAGTGTAAATTCACTAATGTTGATCCTGGACCATCATCATCAATTTAAAGTGAAAATTCACTATCGTTGATCCTGGACCATCTTCATCATTTAAAGTGAAAATTCACTAATGTTGATCCTGGACCATCTTCATCATTTAAAGTGTAAATTCACTAATGTTGATCCTGGACCATCATCATCAATTTAATACAGTGTAAATTCACTAATGTTGATCCTGGACAATCATCATCAATTAAAGTGTAAATTCACTAATGTTGATCCTGGACAATCATCATCAATTAAAGTGTAAATTCACTAATGTTGATCCTGGACCATCATCATCAATTTAAAGTGAAAATTCACTAATGTTGATCCTGGACCATCTTCATCATTTAAAGTGAAAATTCACTAATGTTGATCCTGGACCATCATTATCAATTTAATACAGTGTAAATTCACTAATGTTGATCCTGGACCATCTTCATCATTTAAAGTGTAAATTCACTAATGTTGATCCTGGACCATCTTCATCATTTAAAGTGTAAATTCACTAATGTTGATCCTGGACCATCATCATCAATTTAATACAGTGTAAATTCACTAATGTTGATCCTGGACCATCATCATCAATTAAAGTGTAAATTCACTAATGTTGATCCTGGACCATCTTCATCATTTAAAGTGTAAATTCACTAATGTTGATCCTGGACCATCATCATCAATTTAATACAGTGTAAATTCACTAATGTTGATCCTGGACCATCATCATCAATTTAATACAGTGTAAATTCACTAATGTTGATCCTGGACCATCATCATCAATCTAAAGTGAAAATTCACTAATGTTGATCCTGGACCATCTTCATCAATTTAATACAGTGTAAATTCACTAATGTTGATCCTGGACCATCATCATCAATTTAAAGTGAAAATTCACTAATGTTGATCCTGGACCATCATCATCAATTTAAAGTGTAAATTCACTGATGTTGATCCTGGACCATCATCATCAATTTAAAGTGAAAATTCACTAATGTTGATCCTGGACCATCTTCATCAATTTAATACAGTGTAAATTCACTAATGTTGATCCTGGACCATCTTCATCAATTTAAAGTGTAAATTCACTGATGTTGATCCTGGACCATCATCATCAATTAAAGTGAAAATTCACTAATGTTGATCCTGGACCATCTTCATCAATTTAATACAGTGTAAATTCACTAATGTTGATCCTGGACCATCATCATCAATTTAAAGTGAAAATTCACTAATGTTGATCCTGGACCATCATCATCAATTTAATACAGTGTAAATTCACTAATGTTGATCCTGGACCATCATCATCAATTTAATACAGTGTAAATTCACTAATGTTGATCCTGGACCATCATCATCAATTTAAAGTGAAAATTCACTAATGTTGATCCTGAACCATCATCATCAATTTAACAATGAAAATTCACTAATGTTGATCCTGGACCATCATCATCAATTTAACAATGAAAATTCACTGATGTTGATCCTGAACCATCATCATCAATTTAACAATGAAAATTCACTAATGTTGATCCTGGACCATCTTTATCATAAGTGAAAATTCACTAATGTTGATCCTGGACCATCTTCATCATTTAAAGTGAAAATTCACTAATGTTGATCCTGGACCATTATCATCAATTTAATACAGTGTAAATTTACTGATGTTGATCCTGGACCATCATCATCAATTAAAGTGTAAATTCACTAATGTTGATCCTGGACCATCATCATTAATTAAAGTGTAAATTCACTGATGTTGATCCTGAACCATCATCATCATAAGTGAAAATTCACTAATGTTGATCCTGGACCATCTTCATCAATTTAATACAGTGTAAATTCACTAATGTTGATCCTGGACCATCATCATCAATTTAAAGTGAAAATTCACTAATGTTGATCCTGGACCATCTTCATCAATTTAAAGTGTAAATTCACTGATGTTGATCCTGGACCATCATCATCAATTTAAAGTGAAAATTCACTAATGTTGATCCTGGACCATCATCATCAATTTAAAGTGAAAATTCACTAATGTTGATCCTGGACCATCATCATTAATTAAAGTGTAAATTCACTGATGTTGATCCTGAACCATCATCATCATAAGTGAAAATTCACTAATGTTGATCCTGGACCATCTTCATCAATTTAACAATGAAAATTCACTAATGTTGATCCTGGACCATCATCATCAATTTAATATAGTGTAAATTCACTAATGTTGATCCTGGACCATCATCATCAATTTAATATAGTGTAAATTCACTAATGTTGATCCTGGACCATCATCATCAATTTAATATAGTGTAAATTCACTAATGTTGATCCTGGACCATCATCATCAATTTAATACAGTGTAAATTCACTAATGTTGATCCTGGACCATCATCATCAATTTAATACAGTGTAAATTCACTAATGTTGATCCTGGACCATCATCATCAATTTAAAGTGTAAATTCACTAATGTTGATCCTGGACCATCATCATCAATTAAAGTGTAAATTCACTCATGTTGATCCTGGACCATCTTCATCATTTAAAGTGAAAATTCACTAATGTTGATCCTGGACCATCATCATCATTTAAATACAGTGAAATTTCACTAATGTTAATCTTCCACATTAAAAGACGTTGCCACAGCAGAATGAACCGCCAAATTATCCATCATATGTTTTACACAATGCCCTACCAACAATAACCTATTACTAAGAAACATCCATACACACGTTTACTCTACGGCCAGTTTAGTTTATTAATTTCAACTGTACAAGGGCGCCCCCAGGGGGTGGTGGTGTGTAAACTCTGGCCACACCTGTGGTCACCCCAAAGACTTTGCTGTTAATATTATTAATTTAAAGTTACTTACGTAAATGTAAAATATTTTAATGAATAAATAAATAAACGAATAAATGAATGAATAAAATGCAGCCATTAAATTATTGTGGATTGATTGGTGCCACTGATGTAACTGATTCATTGCCCCTTATCTACTCCTATCGTCGTTGGCAGCCCTGTGTCCTTCAATAGAGAGCAATGGCAATGTAATATTTACCTTAAGGTATATCAATAGAAGAGGCAGTATCAATAATATTGTGGCTCAAAATGGAATATGGATAAATGATATTATTAGGGTCTGTATAGTGAGTGGGTGTGTCTTGGAATGCCTTTTGTTTTGTTTGTTTTAATAATTTATTAATCTTCATAAGTTTTAGACATGGCATGTACTTTATACTGTACAATAAAATTATGTGAAAAATTACTGAAAAGTTATTAATATGAAAAGTGTTTTTAAAGTAAATATCGATTTTTATTTAGTTTGCACATGTACTTGATGTATTATTTCAAGCAATAAATTGTTATATTTCAAGAGTAAATGATTAAATAATTTAATTAAAATAAATATAATTTAAACAATAATAGATTACTTTTAGGTACTCTATCTTATGTGTTTATTTTCATACTAAAATGCTTAAATGTGTCGTGATGTAAAAACCGCTTGCAGTTTTAAACGGCACAGTGTGTTCTCGCGATAACCCGGAGGTCTATGTGAGACTACGAGTCGGATATCCGCTCTCTTTTCCGTGGTGGACTCCAAGCGAGAAAGTCCTCCATCATGAAGGTACGGTGACAAAATTAGCGCTTTTAAAGTTTTACTATTCACCCTGTCTTCAAAATATCACACGGATTGCATGTTACAGTCTCAGAATCGCCCGACGCGCGCTCGCTTGTTGAGTTTGGCCCAAACAGAATGAAGGATGGACGTTGATCTTGTTAGGCTAGGCGAGCGGCTGTGGATGTGCGGCAACATGGCAGCGCCCGGTTCAGACATGCAATATTATATTAGACCACTTTAAAGATGTCACAAGGTCCGGGTGATTAGTAAACATAACAGCAAATGTTGTAAACCGCAATTAAAACGCTAGTACTTGTGTACGAGAGTGTCAGACTACCGTCAACTGCGCTGTAGCTTTAGCTGTTATTAGCTAGCAGAGACGTGTCAGAGGTAGACCTCACTATTCTGACAGAGGCAGAATGTGTTTCACAGTTTACAACCACAGCAGCAGGCTAATTTCTTCTCTCTTTTGACCTGTGTATTTAGCTCAATATCTCGTTCCCCGCCACCGGCTGCCAAAAGCTGATAGAAGTTGACGATGAACGCAAGCTGAGAATCTTCTACGAGAAGCGCATGGCCACAGAGGTGGCTGCAGACTCTCTGGGTGACGAGTGGAAGGTAAGCAAGAAGATGCTCATCATGTACTTTGTGTTTCAGTATTTTAAGATTCACGTGGTGACAGTAGAAACCTTTGGTTTCTAATGACTTGGGTTTGCTATAACCGTTAGCCAGTTTCTCCACTGGAAGACTACACTGTTCACTAAAAGGTGGAGTTTGTTTAGACTCCAAAACTGAACGTGATTTTAAACAACATACAATTGCTGTCTTTAAAAATGGTTACAGCAGAAAGCTAAACTATTCACTGAATGGCTCCAAAATCCTTCATTCCTGAAGGTGTAGTTAAAAAATGAACCCTGTTTACATTGAGGTAAAGTTGATTTTGTATTTGCACGTTCATTCAGTGACACGGTCCCTATATTGTTAATTACATTATTTTGAATATTCGGTCTGAAATTGAATGGTTCAGAACAACATTAACACTATGTAATTGACTGAACATTTAGTATTTTTATAGTCATTGGTTGCTGATATGATTAACTTCATATTTGCAAACAGTACTTGTCTGAAATGTTATTATTAAGGAGAAAGTCTGAATGTGACTATGAATCCAACTTAACCTCAATATTATTTACACCCACTTAGTGTGAGGACAGCTTGAGGGAGAATAAATTATGGGTAACTTAATTTTTGGAAGAACCTTTAACGCAATGAACTAATCGAGAAAACATGATATAAAATTATTAGTCCTAATGTCAAATATAAATAGTCTCACTTAAAAAATCTTTTTTGTGGCACACTAGCAGACCCTTTTTGACTTGTCAGTAGCTTAAAGGGGGGACATTGCGGTGCCTAAAGTAACAGTGGAGCTGCTAACCGGATAACAACCTGTTCATGTTATTAGGGGCTGGTTGTACTGCAATGCTCTGTCAAACTTTCTACATTAGGTTGTTCAGTGAATAAATATAAGTTCTCTCTGCAAATTAGCATACTTTGTTTGCAAGTTTACCTGCTTTAAAGTGTATAAATTAATAGATATGTATGAACTTACAGTAACATTTTGTCTTGTATTTAATTACATCAGCCAGATTCGACTAACTTTATATAGTTAAATACTTTATGCAAACCTCAAGAGTTTAGAAAAGAAATTAGTTTTTGTCTGAACTTTGATTGCCTGAATGTCAACTGGGCAGCCCAAAAAAAAAAAGACTCAATTTTTGCAACTAATGTTGACTCTCCCAGCCTGTAAATTCTCTGTTAGAATTGTTTAATGTCCTTTTATTAAAAAAAATTAATTGTAGTGTGAGGGTTAAAAAAAAACATCCAATGTCCATTTCCCGCTAACATTTGAGCAACGCTGCTGATTTGTCATTGTTCACATGCTCAACAGAAATTACTTATTGGCCGTGAAGGTCATCAGTTCACCAAACTCAGTTGTTTACTGAGTGTAACCACAGATACAGGCACATTGGAGCGTTTTATAGCTGCGATTCATCAACAAATCGCTTGTTTGTCAGCTTATAGGCAAACCAGCTGATCGACGGGAGTTTGAAACACTGGTGAGTTCGGTAAACTTATGACCTTCATGGCCAATCACAGTCATTTCTGTTGAGCATGTGAGTACATTGGCAAATCAGTGCTGTTTAAGAACGTGCTCAACAGTGCTCAAATGTTAGCAAGAAATGGACATTTTTAAAATTACAGTATCGACTTGTATTAAACTCCAGTATTGTGACAACTCTAGATCAGTTTCTTTTGTGTGTAGAACTGTAACTGATCGCATACCTTTAAAAAAAGAATCTTCAAGCTGACGTTAACTTTGTCGTCTGTTCTTGAAGGGCTACGTTGTGCGCATCAGCGGAGGCAATGACAAACAGGGCTTCCCCATGAAGCAGGGTGTGCTGACCCATGGACGTGTGCGTCTCCTCCTCAGCAAGGGTCACTCTTGTTACCGTCCTCGCCGTACTGGTGAGCGCAAACGCAAGTCTGTCCGCGGCTGCATCGTCGACGCCAACCTGAGTGTTCTCAACTTGGTCATTGTCAGGAAGGGTGAGTATGCTTGGCTGATATTTAATATTGGGTGATATCAGAATGGCACATGTTGTTGGTGCAGTTCCATCAGTGCACTTGTGCTCATAATTCTGCCGTAAAAAAACAAGTGAAGGATATAAATGTGAAATAATGACCTTCCAGTAGACCCTTTGATGATCACTAAAGAGAAAATATCTGCTCAGCCTCCTAAACTCTGTATTGGGTCCGTGACGTCATTTACTTCGGCATCCATTAAATTTTAAAGGTCTGTGCTGCCCCAATAAGAAGTTCTGTTCTCTCATCAGTTGGAATAGAATAACTTTTCCATAGATTATGATAGAGACGTTTTTTTTTTTTCCCCTATGATTACTGACATGTAGGAACTTACAAAATTAATTATCGCAACCTAGACCACACAGAACCTAAAAGGTACACTTTCAAATTTGAATTTACAAAAAGCCCTTTTTTTTGTAGGGGTTTATTATAACACGGATAACATACACAATTGTTTTAATCATTTCAACAGAGTTTCATAAAAATTCAAAGGGTTTTCTTTAAAATGACACCAAACCTTTGTATTTACACCTCTGGATGTGGATTTGGGAAACATTTGAATTTGGGTAGGCAAAATCCAGGCAGAAACCTTAAATAGCATTTGACTTTAGGAGGTTATTCTCATGAACATTTCCTGAATAGAATAAACATTTAGCCTAGCATCTTGACTAAAGGTGAGGTAAATTTGAGAGCAATGTTTCTGGGTGACATTGTGCGATAATGCCGTCAGTGGCCAAGCAGGTGAGACATGGAAACTAAATGGGACAATCAAATTGAGGTATAAATGTGTTGGCCATTCTCTGTAGGAAAACGGCATCACTGCATTATTTTCCAGAAGCTTTGCTCAAAGTTGCCCCATTTGTCATCTCACTTTAAAGCTATAGTTCACCCAAATATGAACATTTACTCCCTCTCAGGTGGTTCCAAATCTGTTTCCTTTTTCTGTGGAACACAAAAGATATTTTGAAAAATGTTCGAAACCTGTAACTATTGGTGTTTATAGAAAAACAAATACTCGATGTCTACAGCTTTTTCAAAATGTTTTAATTTTATTTTTAAAAATTGTATTGAACTAAAGAAATATTCTTAAAGATTTGACAATTGGAGGTTGATTAAATGACAGTTTTCATTTTGGGCAAATTATCTCGAAGTTGCTATAGCGATGTAACGTTTTTTTTTGTTTTTTTTTTTAAGAGTCATGCTTTTTTAAAATTAAAAATGTGCATGGTTACATTTCTTCTGTGGCACTCTAGCAGACCCTTTTTGTTTGTTCAGTAGCTTAAAGGGGGGACAAAATGGTGCCAACCGTAACAGTGGAGCTGCTAACCGGATAACAGCCTGTTCATGTCATTAGGGACTGGTTGTACTGCAATGCTCTGCCATAATTATTGCATGGCATTTAACATGTGAATAGGAGCAGTGGACTGGTATTTTGGTCATAATTGATAGATTTTCCTCTTTCCTTCAGGTGAGAAGGATATTCCTGGGCTGACTGATAGCACTGTCCCTCGCCGTCTGGGACCCAAGAGGGCTAGCAGGATCCGCAAGCTCTTCAACCTGTCCAAAGAGGACGATGTCAGGCAGTATGTGGTCCGGAGACCTCTCACTAAAGAAGGTACGGCTGTCTGCATTTAGTAGTTTTAATAATGTGAAGTGAGCACACAGTTTGACAGTTTTATTTTTGTGGCACACTAGCAGACCCTTTTTGACTGGTCAGTAGCTTAAAGGGGGGACATTGCGGTGCCTAAAGTAACTGTGGAGCTGCTAACCGGATAACAACCTGTTCATATTATTAGGGGCAGGTTGTACTGCAATGCTCTGTCAAACTTTCTGTACAGTGTATACTGAATCTGAAAATATTCTGTTCAAATGCTTTGAAAGGGTTTAATTGTATACAATATTAATAGTGCTGAATGATTAATCAGTTATTTTTGTGTGCTTTTTGTCAGTAATAGTTTAGAGTAAATCTCCAGTGCATCCGTTTTTCTTCATTTACGGTCTTGCAAAACATTTTTTGAAATTTCAGATTGAATTGCTTTAATTTTACCTGTGATCCGTGACGTGTGATGCATGACAACGGCTGCTTTGCTTAAATCATTTGCAATTTAATTTTGATTAATCACCCAGCAAATAAGTACTTTTACTTGTGAACTTATGTGCGCTCAGTACTAAGCAGTAGTGCTGAGCTTTAATTCTGTAAGTCGTTTCTCAGATGCTCAGACTTTGACTTTTTTATATTAAAAATGTTGCATTTGGATAGTTCATGCATAAATGTAAATACAGTGATAAATGCTAAATCGTGTCTATTTAAATGCTTTTAACACAAATTTTGGAGTGAGGACCTTCTCTTTTGTTGTTCTTTTGCTCATTTATGTGCATTAAAAGTTGCCGTTTTAGTGTTTGTTAAAAAAATCCTAAATGAGCCATGGTTTGTAAGTGTCTGGGCCCCGAATTTCAAAATGCACTTCATGTGCCTTTAATTATAATTGGTAAAAGTCAGTTGAGAAGACCTTGCCTTCATTTTTAGGTATATCAGTTTCATTTACTGCTTTGCAGCTAGGTCATAGAGATCATAATCATAAGGATTTGAAGCATGTCCACAGAATTATGGTTGATCATGCTTTTTCTTGCAGGCAAGAAGCCCAGGACTAAAGCCCCTAAGATTCAGCGTCTGGTTACACCCCGTGTGCTGCAGCACAAGCGCAGACGCATCGCTCTCAAGAGGCAGCGCACACTGAAGAACAAGGAGGCAGCAGCAGAATACACCAAACTGCTGGCCAAGAGGATGAAGGTATGCAACCAGTTTATTTTGTGAAAAGTCTAATTGATGGTGGCTTTCTAAAGTTTAAGCTAGCCTTTTTATGTTTTAAAACCATTTGTATGTCTAAAAATATTTGGGTTAAAAGTTTAGGCAAGTACATAAATGTACATAGCACAAGCTGTGAACCTGAAAATGTGAAAATCTGAATGTGTGTGCTTTTCTTGTAGGAGGCCAAGGAGAAACGTCAAGAACAGATTGCTAAGAGACGCCGTCTTTCCTCTCTGAGAGCCTCCACATCCAAGTCAGAGTCAAGCCAGAAGTGAGACATGTACCTCACAAATAAAACATGATTTTTTGAAACATTCTATCTGTGGTCTGGTTTCCATTTACCCTGTTAGGCTGTACATTTTGTTTTTACTACACGAGTATTATACAATTAGTTTGCAGTCATAATATGTATATATAATCTGATAAACAAGGTGAACTCAGACAAGTTTTTACATATTTAAAAAAAAAAAAATATATATATATATATATATATATATATATATATATATATATATATATATATATATATATATATATATACACACATTCAAGTACACTCGGTAATATTTAGGTTCAAAATGTCTGTTTTTTTAGGCAATAACCCATAGCTCACCTTTCCAAGTACTCTCAAGTACATTTCTTCATTCTTTCATCGTCCAACAGAGCAAGTTTATTCTCACTTTTGATCAGAAGGGGGAACACCATCAGCTATTGTGGGCATTAGAGGCATGGCAAAACATTTAATCCAATACACTGTTGTCCTCTACATTTTATTATGAGCAGAAGGCTGCAATAATTGAACAGCCTGAACCTTCATCTCAAGCATAACATGAATGGGACTTTCTGTGACATGACGAAACCAAATGTTTCAGCTAGACTAGACGGCAGCAGTTCATTTAAATGTAACTGCATGTACAGGATAATGCCTTGTTTTGGCTTCTGTTCAAATGTACTTTTTATTATTTTACAGTTTAAATCTTTTGAGTTTAATCTTCAGACACCTTTTGGGAAAGTTATGTTTTGTAAAACGTTGGGTCATGGGTGCTGTTTAAAGTCAGTCACCTAGAATTTGTAATTGCCTCGTTCTACCCCATGAGGTTTTAAAACCTCAAGTTTCTTTATTCTGTTGAACATGATCAATGTTGCTTTCCCATTGACTTTTAATAGGAGAAGGAAAAATAGGTGCCGTTTTCAGTTCCCAACATAATTCAAAATATCTTTCCTATTGGACAGAAAAATGATACTCGAGGTTTTCAGCAGGTTAAAGGTGAGCAAATGATGACGCTTTATATTTTACGGGGGTGAAATATTCTTTTTAATGTTCCACTGAAGGACGAAGTTGATAAACGGCATGTTTTCTTTGCGTAAATGTTGAAGAGGCTTGCCATAACAGACTCGCAGGAGAGCGACACCTGTATTTAAAAATAGATTTGTGTTTTGCAATGATTGCATGCAAAAACCCTTTCAAATTGCCGTCTACTGAAACTAGACCAGTAATTTTTAGTTTGTTTAATGCAGTGAGCATCTGTACATCCCCATTTTGGTCCTTATAAGTGAGGATAAACACTACAATGTGTGTGCTGCTTAAAAAAAAATCAGCTTCATGTCTCGATGCAGCATCATCTGCCTGCACGAGATCTCGACACCTGATGGCAACGTTGCGGGTTTTTTCCCATTAATTCCCCCACACGCGTCATTAATCCGCCCTCCCAAAAAAACCGCAACAATTTGCGAGAGGTTTCTGCGATCTCAGACGTGGGAGCAATAAATACAACAGCACGTGTTTTGGGCGGTCGCGGACACACGGCGATCACGTGGCTGAGGACCAACACAAGACGAGCAGGAGAGAATATTGGCAGTCGCATCCAGACGGAGGAGAGCAGAGTCGCACCAAACACAGCCGCAGACATGGACCTCGAAGTGGAATCCGCAGAGTAAGTCAAACACTGGTTTTGTTTATTACATTATTATTGTAATTTCATGAATGGGGGTTTATTATTAATGATCTCCTCTAATCAAAGCAGCTTTAAAATGGTATAGATGCGTTTTTAATCATTGACGGGAACACTTATCCAAGGGAAAATTGAATAGAACTGTTAAACAATGTAAATGATGTCTGAAGTAAAATATTGTGCATTCGTTTTCATTGATGAAAATCATCAGTTACTACCTGTGCTAGGCTAGACAAAAGTTTTGAGAAGAATTTAACATCTTGGCTGAGCGACAAATGACGATATAAGTCATCTCATATCCGATATAAATAATAGAAAAGATATAAAGATTACATGCAAATGACTATTTCTTTTTTATACATTTAAAAGTAGACTATATTGTTTACGCACTTTATGTAGAACTTAGGGCATATTTATTATTTAAAATCTATAAAATAACAAATAAATATTAATAAAATATGAACACTTCAAAAACTAATAGCTACAGGTCCAATATAAAAATCTATAGAAAAGGATTGCTAAACAAAATGCAAAATGTAAACATTCGACTTGCAACTTTCTCGCGATGCTCTTATATAGCCTATATTTATCTATTTTTGTCATCATCCTCTGTTGTAATATTGCGCACATATAATAATGAAAAACTACATATTTTGTGACACCACAATATAAACAATAAACGTTTTTAGCCATACGTCAGCGTGTTTTGTTTTTCAAGTAGACTAAACGCAGAACTAATCACACTTAAAATATAGATAAGGAACTTATTATTTAGTTAATCCAATGCTACTGGGTAAAAGTGTGACATATTGTATGATTGACGGCGTCGTTGACTGTTTGCAGCGTGATCCGGCTGATCATGCAGTACCTGAAGGAGAATAATCTGCACCGCACTCTGGCGATGCTCCAGGAGGAGACCACCGTCTCTCTGCACACGGTGGACAGCATCGACAGCTTCATCTCGGACATCAACAACGGGCAGTGGGACATCGTGCTGCTTGCCATACAATATCTCAAACTTCCCGACAAGCTGCTCATCGACCTCTACGAACAGGTAAAGTAGTCAAGGTGCATTTTAGGACCAATCTGCCCAAATGTAACAAACGCTACAGTTGTTAGAATAATGTTATGTAATGAAATATATAAATGGTAAAGCATACGCAGAAATAAACGTTCTCACAAAACTGATATTTCTGTCATTTAGCTTCTCAAAGTACTTCTTTCTTCTGTTGAATGGAAAGGGAGTTATTTTGAAGAATGTTGGAAACCTGTATGCATTGGCTTATGTAGTATTTTGTTTTATACTCTGGAAGTCAATGCTTACCAGTTTCAAAACAGACTTTATAATGTCTTCTTATATGTTCTACAGAAAAGGAAACTCATAAAGGTTTTGAACCACTTGAGGTTGTGTGAATAGTGAGAAAATAAATATACATTTTTGGGTAAGCTGTTCCTATCAAAAAACATACAACTTTTAAAAATGAATATTACTTATTTTTTCATCATCTACTGTATTACCATTTCTCGCAACAATAGTTTGGATACTAAAATTCTTGACAATCCTTAAACCAAACTTTTTCCGTTTGTCATAAGGAAGATTTTGATAATAAAATGTGATGCATTTTAATTAGTGCAGCTCAGAGTGTTTCATTTTGACATGAACGTTTTGTTGAATGACAGTAGTGAAATATAATTTCACAAAAGCTAATTGAAACATTAAAGTGAACAATTTTTATATACAGTTGAAGTCAGAATTATTAGCCCCCCTGTTTAATCTTTTCCCCAGTTTCTGTTTAATGGAGAGATTTTTTCAACACATTTCTAAACATAATAGTTTAATAACTCATCTCTAATAACTGATTTATTTTATCTTTGTCATGATGACAATAATATTTGACTAGATATTTTTCAAGACACTTTATACAGCTTAAAATGATATTTAAATGTGCAATAGGTGAATTAGGTTAACTAGGCAGGTTATGGTAATTAGGCAAGTTATTGTATAACGATGGTTTGTTCTGCAGACTATCGGGGAAAAAATAGCTTAAAGGGGCTGATAATTTTGTCCCTAAAATGGTTTTAAAAAAATTAAGAACTGCTTTAATGTTTGCTGAACTAAAACAAATAAAATTTTCTCCAGAAGAAAAAATATTATCAGACATACTGTGAAAATTTCCCTGCTCTGTTCAACAGCATTTATGTAATATTTAAAAAGAAAAACAAATCAAATGGGGGCTAATAAATCTGACTTCAACTGTATATTCAACTGTATTTTGTAAATTACTTTTAAAATTAAACCCTGAATAATATCAAGTCGTAATGCCATTTGTTCATGCAGTATTGTCTTTCTTGATGTACATTTTCAAAAAACAGTTTTGGTATCTATTCGCTGCTTAAGCCTCTATTTCAATGAACTGAGCAGAGACTAGAAATGTTCTGTTGTTGTTTGTTTAGATTGTGCTGGAGTTGATTGAGTTGGGTGAGTTGGGAGCAGCTCAGTGTTTACTAAAGCAAACTGATCCCATGATCATGCTGAAACACACTCAGCCTGAGCGCTACTCACGCATGGAGACCCTGCTCACACATCCATACTTCGACTCGCAGAAGGTAAGATTTAAAGGCTCATTTTGTGAATTATTTTTCCAAATTAATCAACAGTTGGATAGTTTTGCACCACAAGTTACAATACTTATATGTCTTTGCACTTTCAAATCACGAAGATGTCAGAATAACACTGTTAACATCTATAGGCAGAAACGTTGATGTGTACTTTGTGTGAATGTGAACTTACTGTATATTAATCTCCCAAATTACAAACGTCTTTTAAGGTCATTAGAGTATTTGTAAATATAGAAATCTTGCATTTGTTTTTATTGCTAAATAACAGAATTACTAAGTACAGGAAATAGTAAAAGTTGTCAGAAAAAAAAAACACAAATCTGTGTTTTTATGATTATGATATATTGATCACAGCTGATGCATCTCAACAGACAGTTGTTTACAGCTAAAGTAACTGAATAATGGATTGCATAATCACACTTCTCCGTCCAAGCCAAGGCGGATGATATTTTTGTGAAACAATGAATAACTACTTTTTTTGGCATTGGCTTGCAGGCATATCCAGTGGGCAGCAGTAAAGAGAAGCGCAGACTTGCTATCGCTCAAGCTTTTGCTGGAGAGGTCTGTTTGGTGCCCCCTTCTCGTCTCATGGGTCTTCTTGGCCAGGTTTGACACCTTTCATTTCTTTTCTTTTTTTTCTAACCTGTTGCAGGCTATTTATATATGTGGTGCCTTTTTGTATTGCCTGTATCACACATCCTTTGTTTTTACAGGGCCGTATATGTGAAGGGGCTCTTTATAGGTTACAGGAGACCAAAGCGCTCAGACAGTTTGGCTCATTAGCAATGCTGGTAAGGAAAATATAAAGTATTTTAGTAGTTTAGCATGTTTAAGCTTTCAAGAATTGTGTATATTCTACACCAGGGGTCACCTATCTCATTCCTGGAGGTCTGGTGCCCTCCAGGGTTTAGCTCCAACTTGCCTCAACACACCTGCCTGGGTGTTTCAAGTATACCTAGACCTTGATTAGCTTGTTCAGGTGTGTTTGATTAGGGTTGGAGCTAAAATCTGCAGGACACCGGCCTTCCAGGAACAAGTTTGGTGATCCCTGTTCTACACCATATCTATTAACTGAGCAGTATTAGCAGGTTTTTTCCTTGTTCTCTACTAATTCTTTGTCTTTTTTTGCACACATTGTCTTTTGTAAGTCACTGAAGTGGCAGCAGCACCAGGGTCTTCTGCCTCCCGGGATGTCTCTGGAACTGTTTCGGGGGAAAGGTGCATTGAAGGACATGGAGGAAGAGCGTTTCCCCACACAGCTCAGTCGCCTCATAAAGGTGAGTTCAGTGTGTAATTAAAAAAACTCTCAAATGCAGATGACATGCTTATTCATGTTCAAAATGTGTCAGACGTATTTAAAACATGCTAGCAACATGCTAATTCATGTTAGCAAAATGTTTTACATGATAATACACATGTTAACAGTATGTTAAAATATGACCCTTGTGCAAAACATTATTGAAATGTGCTAGCAACATGCTAATTCATGCTAGCAAAATGTTAAAACATGTAAGCCATGCTTTAAAGTATAGAAACATGAAATGTGGTAGCTGTTAATTCATGGTCGCAACAAGTTAGTTCTAAAGTATACTAGAAACATGGTAGCTACTTGCTAGTATAGTGTTAAAACATGTTAACAGGATCCTAAACATGTTAAAATATGATAGCAATGTTTTAATGCATGATAGTGCCAATACATGTTAGTAACAGCTAAAATGTTTGTCATGCTGAATTGCTAGTAAGAGGCTAATGCCTGCTAGCATCGTGTTAAAACATGGTAGAAGCTAGCAAATGTAAAATCATGCTAATTGAGTAGTATGAACCATGATAACAACATGCTAAAACATAAGAGATATGCTAATTAATGTTAGAAGCTAGCAACCAGTGTTGCCAGATTGGAAATGTCAAACTATTGTAAAAGAACGTCAAAATTATTGTATTTGGAGGATATTTATCGTACACGAGTCAAACTGAGAATATACAGCTATTATGTAGACAAATAGTGTTTCGATACAACTTGCAAATTGCCACAATACATTAAAAAAACTAGGCTTACTTTAGTAGGAAGGTTTAAACTTTACCTCCAAGTCGATGCCATTGCCAGATGTTGAGGGACTCATTTCGCTGTACAAATTTAATGCCGATATGGACCAAAACATGGAACACAACTTTCAAGCAAATTTGCACACCCTCCCAAACTTTTAACACGAGCCCATTTAGAATAACAGTAATAAGCTGATTTCGTGGCCTTGTTTTGATGAGATTAACTTTGGAAAAACATGTTTACATAATACATTTGAATGGGGAAAAAACGAGAACAAGTGCAACTTTCCTGTCCTTCTCACCTTCCTTTTCAGCAAATGTTTTTACTTTCTTGCTTAAACGATCGACCTCAACCTGTAAACTACTAACTTAAACATGGCCAAACATTCATCCATTCTCCACGTTGATTGGCTGAGAAAATGTAATGTAAGATAAGATAGGAAACGTGCCTAACTTCATGTTCTCCTTACAGACAGTAGGCAAAAGATGCAGCTAGATCAATAGACGCCCTAAGATTACAATGAAATTCTTTTTTAATGCCATGAAATACTTAAATTATCGTATATCATATGATTTTTTCATTATCGATCGTACAGAAGTCAAAATTATCGTTCAAATAACCTAATTATTGTTTTTCTGCTAGCAACTAAAGTGCTAACTTAAATTTTCGTTTATAGATTTCAATGCTCTTTAATTCAAACATTCAGGCAAGTCCTGAGGTTTACAAAATCTCTATGCTTATGTTGAGATATTACTTTAATATTTAGAAATACTGATATTAATAAATGTGGCAAATATCAGTTGTAATAATAAATATTAATTATGGTTTGTATAAATGTGTTTTTATGTTTTGTTTTTTGTCAGAAAAATATGAAAGCTAAAGTTATTGCTTGAAGGAGATGGCACAAATGTTTTCAGATAGAAATAAGTAATGGTTGCTCTGTCCATCCGCATTAAAAGGTCTATCTGCATACCCTTCATGCTACAGGGCTCAGCATATGAACATTTATTTGCTTTTGTGACCTGAGGCTTTCAGTCTTTGTGTTCTGCCAATCTCACTTTGACACTGCTTTTGGACTAATATCAACACACTGTACTCAATTTGTTAGGGGTTGGCAGTGTCTCAAAGCACAGCTAACATTGTTAAAGTCAGGACTTAATTTGGGGTCCAGACGAGTGCTTGGATTTCTGAAAGTTATTAAAATATTAAATATAAGTTGGTCAAAGATAAATGTTTTTTTTTTTTACTTTAAACAAATTAACAATTTTGCAACAATATTAAATTCAATAGCTAACATTAAAAATAATGCTATTCTTTCTTATTTTAATACATTTTCCCATTTTCTTTTGGTGCCATTACATGTATGATACAGTTCGGACCAAAGTCCCATGTAGAGTGTGCTCGATTCTCTCCTGATGGACAGTATTTGATCACTGGATCTGTTGACGGTTTCATTGAAGTCTGGAACTTCACCACTGGTAAAATTTGCAAGGTGAGTATGTACTGCAAGCGCATAGATTATACTGGCCATTAAATACATAGATTTTCCAAGACATTAATCTTGTTCTGTCACTTTCTCTTCACATTTCTTCATTAGTGGCATGAAGTAAAGCTCTGAAAAAGACAAAACCCTCACTGTTTTGATGCTTTATTTTAAATCAGTGCTTGATTTCATTAGTATCACTTTGTTTTCACATGATTTACAATGTTAATATCTGTGTAGATTGAGTTGATAACTTTAGTTTATTTTTCCATTATTTTTATTAATGTATACTAATTTATGATGCAGAAATGGATAGATGGGCTTTATTTGTGTGAACAAATAGTGTTGCACTGCCTTATGTTACCTAACTTTCTCTATTATGGTTTGTTTTTATACTCATATATTTTGCTAGAGTTACACCTTGGTGTCTACATTACTCCACAACTTTGACCCATGCAAACTGAGCATTTTGAAACTGCTAAAGACCCCATTTTAGTTTGAAAATACTGTTGTTCTGTTTCACTTCAGACAAACTAAAACACAAAATTTTAGGGATGTCCAGATCCAGTCACATGATCGGAAATCAGTCCTGATCACTCAGTTTCAGTTTCGATCGGATTTGGACAATTTCTCCCGATCAGAACTCGAATCCTCATTATTTTTTACATATCTATAGTTATGCGGTGTCATAGAAGTTAGACCTCTTTCTTGACTTCACACAGAAACAGCAACGTGTGCGACATGACATCACTAAGTTGCAGGGACGCTACTGGTTAAATGCTGGCAATTTAGAACACAGAAGCAGCTTGAAGCAGAAATCGCGAGTATGTCTGCGGTGGTCTGGAGGTATTATAAAGTTGATGACGACAACATTGCCATAGCAAACTGTGAGACATGTAAACTTGGGATTGACAAAGGTGGAAAGGAAATGGCTACATTTAACAAAACAAACAAACTGATTTGTTGAATGTTAAAATAAGGTGAATTAAATATAAAATAAGGATAATCCTGAATTTTTTTTGCTCTTCTTTCAACAGTTCACACTTAGCTGATGATTGATAATAAAGCTAGTTTGGCGTGCTGTCCCGGGAGAGAGCCCTGAGCTTATAAGATCCTCGAGCCCTGGGCTCCCTACCGTTGCAAAGCGAGAGGGGAGTTTGAGCTCAGGTAGATCTCGATGACTCCCCCTCTTGCTTATTGTAGCTAAGTGTCAGATATGGATGCTGAAGGTGTACTTAGAATTAAGCTAAAATATTTTGGATTAATTGTTAGTGTGCTTGTTTTTGAACTGTGGGAGGAAACCGGAGGACCCGGGGAAAACCCATGCGACCACGGGGAGAACGAGCAAACTCCGCACAGAAATCTGGTCTGGTTTGGAAAGGAATTAAACCAGGGGCATGCTTGCTGTGAGGCAACAGCGCTAATCGCTGACCACCGTGACGCCCGTTTGAAAGGAGGGAAAGTAGGGTTGGGTGAGGGGGGTTTCTTCGAGATTAAGATATTGAGATAAGAAAAGTCTGGTTATTTATAGTGAGTTAAGGATCGTCTGATAGGATAATCAGCTATTAGCTAAAGTTGGAACAGCTGTGAACAATCATAAGCACGTGATCCTCTCGAAATTTGTTTATAAATAAACTTCACTTATGCATTGTAGAAGTATCGGATATGGTTTCAGTATCAATAGATACTCAAAATCAAATGACTTGGACTTGAACTCTGACTTGAGGGCAAAAAACCTGATCAGGACATCCCTACTAAATTTGGAAATCGGAGGTGTGGCTATGCACAATCGTCAAGCCCTTCTCATGTGGCCACTGCACAACCAGTTGACTGGAAATACAGATGCCAGCAAAATATGCACTCTCCCAGTGAGTTTGAATGGTCACTTAGCATCATTTTAGGCTGGATAGTGTCGATGGAGACCTTAAAAACACCAGTGGACATTAAAACAGGGGTTTTAAAATGAAAAGCACTAGTGTACAGGCAGACTTAGCTACCCTGACATGCCATGGTGTGCTTAATAAAGTCTTTTAAGACTCATAAAGCCCAAGGGAGGCAAGAGAGATGCTTTTCTACCAACTTTTTTAATCTTACAATGAATAGAGCCATTGAGTATAGCTTAGAAGAGGTGAGATGTGACCATATCTAAAAATGTGTAAGTCAACTGGAAAACAGATGAACTGTAGGCTTTAATGAACTTGTGAAAATCTTATAAAATGTGTGAAAGTGTCTGAACAGCAGCAGAAAATAATCTTCCAAGGAGATGTGTTTCTAAAACATTCAAGAATGTTGAATGTTGAACATTTAAGAAGCGTTATGATTTTGAATAGAAAAATGTTGAATTCTTGAGCATTCTGTCCTTTTTAATGTTGCATTTTGGTTTGTTTAGATGTCTTTGTATATTTGAAACCAAAGTTTCTTGTCATTTGTGTGTGGAAGGAGACTGAGAGCCATTTTCCAGCAGTCTCGGTCCACTAGTTTGGTGTGTACACTAAGATTGGGATGGCAGCGTTCACACTTATTCAGATAACCAGAGCAATTGATTTAGTTTTAATCAAGCCAATCTTGCCATTTGTGAACAAACCATAAATGTGCTAATGTTCCAGGTCTATAGCAGAATCTCAAGCGGCTCTGTTGAGAACTGTTCGACTTCACAGATTTCCTTCTGGTGGAACTTGTCTTGACAGCGGTTGGTATGTGGGCTGAAAATGACAGGTCTTTGTCAGCGGTGACGTCAAGGTTTTTGGCATTCGGTGTGAATGAATTCATCGAGTTGTGTATTGAAATGACAGGGCTCTGGCACTGGTAGTTCTTGGCTGGGTGAACAGCAGCACAGCAGTTTTCAGTATATTCAGCCTGCAATGATGGGCTTTCATCCAGGGAGAAATGCTTGCCAGACAGTGATTCACGAGGATACTGTAACCGCTTGCAAGCGTTGGAGAGAAAAATTAAACTGGTTATCATAGACATAAGAATAATTAGAGATGTGTTAACTTTGCTAAATGTCATTCTTGCAATAAAATTAACTCTTTCCAGGAGTTTCCCTGCTAAATATGTTTAATTATTGCAATGCTTTGACATTATTTATTAACAAAAAATGCACTTTTAGCCAGTCTACATTCATATCTGTGTATTCTCAGGCTGATTCTTCCAATTACAGAGCTCAAGAACATTATCTCCTTCATCCATGAATAAAGGCGACGCATGCGTGATGTCCTAGGCCTGTTTTTGAGGGGGCAAAAATATACTTTCACATTTAGTGTGGCTTAATTTTTCTGTCGGGAGAGCCTTGGTTCCTAATGAAACCTCAGAGGTATAGAATATGGGTCACCCCACACTCTGTGACGTCTATCAGGTTGGGCTGAGGCTGTTGGGGACAAAAATAAATCCTGCCCCATTCTCATAAGTGGACTTTCCACTGCTACTGTGGAATTTGAATATACAGTAAGAGACTGAGAAAAATCACAAAGTTGTGGTTGTAGATTTTCTTTGTTTAATACAGAAACTTTTAAGACTATTAAGAAACTTTATAACCCTAAATTATTTTAATTTCTAATCATTTATTCATTCATTCATTCATTTTCTTTTCGGCTTAGACCCTTTATTAATCAGGAGTCGCCACAGAATAAACAGAAAAGAAAATGAATGAATGAATGTTTTACGCAGTGGATGCCCTTCAAGCTGCAACCTATCACTGGGAAACACCCATTCACTCTCATCCACATACACTACGGAGAATTTAGCTCACCCAATTTGGACTGTGGGGGAAACCAGAGGGCCTGGAGGAAACCCATGCGAACACGGGGAGAACATGTAAACTCTACACAGAAATGCCAGCTGACTCAGCTGGGGCTTGAACCAGCAACCTTCTTGCTGTGAGGCAATCATGCTACCCACTGCGCCACCATGACGCCACTCTAATAATTTATTTTCCATTTAAATTCATTTAATTGAACATTTTGATTAACTTTAACATGATGTTCATGCATTTACAGTGGGTAAAATAATTGTTGAACACACCATGACTTTTCCTGCTACAAGTATTTCTAAAGGTGCTGCTGATATGAAATTGTACCAGATTTCTGTGACAATCCAAACATCTAAAGAAACCAAAACTTTTGGCACAATTCAGCCATTCAATGCAATGACAATGAGAAAGCACTGAACTACTAAAATATATTTAATTATTTGTTTAAAAGGCTCTCTTGGTCTGCAAATCTTTATGGTTCTGTGGGTTTCATCTATGAACTCTGATCTTTAGCTTTTATTTTCTATTGGATTAAGGAAAGGTGGTTGACTGGGCTTTATTTTCTTTTCTGAAACCAACTGAGAGTTTCCTGGCTGTGTTTAGGGTTATCGTCTTGCTGAAATGTCCACCCTGGTTTCATCTTTATCATTGGGTAGTGTAGATTTTGGGGCTGAAGCAGCTAACATTCATTTACATTGCTTTCTAACTACTGAGAGATTTCAGCCGCTGTCTGGGCTTTCCATGCCTTTTTACACCTTCCCTTCTTTATGTCTTCAATATTTTTTCCCTGTGTCATTTAATTTTATACACATAAATTTACATGATCATTTTCTAAATATGTTTTTCGTATATATGGATTACTTGGGTTGTTATTGACATCTGTTGAAAATGTTAAGTCAACAGCGCCTTTTAAAATGTGTTTTTTGAGAAACATTGTGTCATCCTCACTACTTTTTGAACCTGCCATGTGTGTTGTTTTTGTGTGTGATGGTTTTTGTGATTGTTTACTTTGTGGGCAGGATCTGAAGTACCAGGCTCAGGATAATTTCATGATGATGGATGAAGCTGTGCTGTGTCTGGCAGTAAGTCACGACTCCCACGTGATCGCCTCTGGAGCTCAGGATGGAAAGATACAGGTGAGGTCCTGATATTAAGAACAATTGATTGTTGAAGAGAACTTTATTGGCTATATATTGTAATGTGTGAAGATACTTCTGAAAAGATTTATGGAAAAACATGTATGTTTGGTTTCTAGCAGATCTAAGAGACAATAGACGGGTTTCCATCCTAACCTTAAGTTAATATATTCATAAGTTTGTCAAAAAAGAAATGATCCCACATTCACATTAATTAGGTGCGATTGCATCTAGTTAGAGTGGCTGACTGTAGTATTCGTAACCGAGCAATCAAGGGCATGCCTAATGGAGTTAATTCATTGGTCATGTAGGTGTAATGTTCGCTATGTCAGAGTTTATTCAGCAAATACATTTCCATCTTACATTATTCAGATTTAACCAAGTTCGAAACAACCTCAAGTGAGCATATAAACGTTAACGTCAAATGTTTTCATAACAAAAATGGACGTTTTCGTCACTCCTTTATCATGCAATACTTTAAAATGCGCATTAACACAGGGTGATGGAAACCCAGCTATTGTTCTCATGATCAAACAGAAAAAAGTATACTCTAATTACAGACATTAAATAGATCAAGATTAATGATAAAAACATTTACCATGTCACAAATTATTTCCATTTCAAATAAACACTTTTGATTTTTCCCACTTCAGTACATTACACATTCCATACACCTCAAATCAGCATTGAATGATTCTTAAGTGACACCAAACAGTGGAGTAAGGATGTTCAGATATTACCTTTCATGCTGTGTGTGGTGTAGCTGTTTATGATTGTAATAGGTCTACAAAGTGCATGACAAATAAAACCATTGTCTCCTTAAAAAAAGAATAGATTCTGAATGGCCAAAACAAGTTTCACTTCCCAACTGTTCGTAACAACCAATTACAGCAAACTGGATCATCTGACAGGTCAGAGAATGAATGAATCTGCAAATGAACCATTAGAGACTTGAGGAAATATTAGGTGAATTCAAATGTATATGATAGGAAATGGAAGTGTTTTTGTGCCCTTGTTAGTTAATAGTAGCACTTTTTTGAATAGAATAATAATATTTTAAAGTATTACTGGTTTTATTGTCACTCATTGAATTGGGAAATCTATGAAGTGCTGCTGTGGTTCATGACAAGACCTTTGAACTAAAAATTGTAGTAAACATTTGAAGTGGATCAAAAACTTTTATCAAAGTTGTCCTAAATTTATTAAACAACACTCATTCATGCCAGACATTCATGCCAATTTTGAAATGTAGTCAAATGTTGACTATTGTATGCCAATGAAGTTACCATATGCTTTTATACCTGTCAACACTGGGATTTGAAAATAAGGAATAAAAAAAATTCAACAAATTACTAAATATGTTCATCTGAAGCTGTTTCATTGTAAATAAACAGTTAAAACAGTCAGTAATTACAGTCAGTTATTATTATTAGTATTATTCATTCATTCATTCATTCATTCATTTTCTTGTCGGCTTTATCCAGCCGTCAACTTATCCAGCAAATGTCAGTTCAAACTCGCACCCAAAACCCAGAGTGTCCACTTTCCCTCGGCTTTAAATAACTTGTAGCGTTTGTGAAGCAGCTTCTATTTATCAGTATAAAAGTGCGTCTGACAGTTGCGCACCAGTATATTAAACTTTTGAGTATTGCATAGGAGGGCCAACAGCACCTGTAATGGAAAGGAAGGGAATCCTGCTGTTTTTATATTTATTTTAAACTGTTTCATGCCTAAATAAAAGGAAAGCACAGAACAGATTAACATTTAAGAGCAAGTGGCGTCCCCTGGTGGTTCGGCAGTATGGGTTGCGTATGGGGAGAATTGGTTCTTCAATGTTTTTTGCCACTTTTCATAGAAACATTCAATTACAGGAAAAATACAGGAAACATATAACATGTTTAGATTATTATTATTATTATTATTATTATTATTATTTCTGTTCAAACCCACACCTAAAACGCCAGAGTGTCACTTTCGCTCTGCTTCAAATTGTGTGTACAAAATCCGTTTGTAAAGCAGCATCTATTTATCAGTATGGAGCATGTCTGACAGTCACCCACTGTTACATAAACTTTTGAGGATTGCATTTGGAGGGCCAACGGCACCTTTAATAGAAAGAAATGAAATCCCGCTGTTTTTATATTTATTGTAAAGTGTTTTCAAACAAAAGGAAAGCACAGAACAGATTCACATTTAAGAGCAAGAGACACTTCCTGGTGTTTGGTTGTATGGGTTGCGTATAGGAAGGATCGGCTCTATAATGTTTATTGCCATCCTTTATAGAGAGATTAAAATATGTAAGAAATATTTTTTACACAAAATATTACCTTTACAGGATGATAGCGGGATAGCAATGTAAAATACGGGAGAATCCCGGGAAAATGGGAGGGTTGGCAGGTATATATGGTTCTTCGCCTGATAAAGGGTTAATTCAATGAGCAGTTCTCTTCAAAACATTATTGAAAAATCATATTGAACCTAAAACTGTGAGTGGCACTTTTCAGAACTCAGTCTCAGAGATTATTTTCTTATTTTAGGTCTGGAGAATTCTGAACGGGACGTGTCTGAATAGATTGGAACGAGCCCACAGCAAAGCGGTGACCAGTGTCTGCTTCAACCGGGACAGCACTCAACTACTGAGTTCATCCTTTGACCAGACCATCAGGTTTAACATATTATTACATGTCCAAACATCATAAAGCCTTATTATTATGCAAATCATCATGCACCGCTTTTACACATTCCATCATTATTATTGCATTATTATTTCACAAGTGGCGTTTGATGGTGTAATGAATGGGTTTTTGGCATCCTGAATGTGCTTTCTAGAGCGACTGTAATTATACAGACATTTAAGCCTTGTTCAGACTGTCAATTTAAATCTGATTAGTTGTGCATCCAGTTGGTATCTGACGTGATTGATTGACTGCCCACACAGTGTATTCATGTCTTCTGCCAATCTTTTGTTTTCTGGAATATCTGCATTGCTTTCTACGACGTTGTGTTGGTATGTCCTCAGCCCAAATAAGTACAAATGAAAGAGGGTTTGCAATACATATGTTATCTTGTCAGAGCATATGAATGTAGCTTGAAATGGATTTGTAAAAAAATTATTTTATATAATGAGAGTGCCGTCTGAAATCATTTTTCTCAGCATTCGATATTTATGTTCAGTTATATCACTTTAAAAATAATAAAAACAAATAGCTCATTGCCATAAAAAGTAAAATTACTAAATCTACAAATCTGAATCTGAGGAAAATGCTTATTTTAGAAAAAAAAATAGACAGCACTTAGTGGTTTTGCCTATGAATTCTTTGTGTATATAATACACTGTACAAAAAAGTATAAATTATATATATATATATATATATATATATATATATATATATATATATATATATATATATATATATATATATATATATGATCAGATTAAACTTAAAATTTAGTTTAATACCCTAGACACGATCTATATCAGCATAGCTGCCATGTTGACGCTACGATCAAAATTGAAATTCTGTGCGACTGCCACTAGAGGGTGAATTTGACAATTTTGTTTGATTGTTATGTGATAAATTCTTGATAAATTCTTAAGTAATTAAATATTTTCTTCTTTTTAGTTAAGAAAATAAGATGCTTTGGTGTTTAACAACCTAAAAAATAATTTAGCAATGTAATTCTATCATTAATTAGTACAATAACTTAGGCAGTTTATTAATTTAAAATCTTATTTTATTTATATTAAGTTTTCTAAATCTCTCTTTTTTTGTCTTCTATGGAATGTCAGCGGCAATAGCCTAGTGGTTAAGTGTGCTGACATAAAGCACTGTGGTGCTCGTGGAGACCTGAGTTCAATTCACCTCTCTCTGCTCCCAATGCTCTTCTGTTTGTAACCTCCACTATTCTGGCCCAATGAAGGGTGAAAAACATCTAAAAAAATATTATAAAAGAATCTAAGGAAGAAACTTAAAGTCAAGCTTTAATAAAAAATAAAAACTATTTCAAGATTTGGACAAAGCAATAGGAATGTAACAGAACATAATAATGTGAGATAAAATTCATGAGAAACAAGAATTTATTTCTCTAAACAACATCAACAACAACTGTATTCTCGAAGTTAAATTACTTTTTTTTCTTAAAACTGAACGGTTTTCACAAAACAAAATGACTTTCTTCTCACCATTGAATGAGTTTATTCTCAATGTTTTATTTAAACTTTTTTTCCCAAATTTAATGTTTTTTCTTGAAATAAAATAACTTTATTTTATTATTGAATGAGGTTATTCTTAACATTTAATTTAAAAAGAATTCTCAAAAAAAATTACATGTTTTTTTCACAAAACTAAACTACTTTATTCTCAATATTTAATGAGTTTGTTCTCAACATTTAATCTTTTTTTTTTTACTTTAACTTTTTTAACTTTAAATCTCAAAACTATATATATATATATATATATATATATATATATATATATATATATATATATATATATATATATATATATATATTTATATACTTGTGGGAATGTGATATTGCATTTAAACAACAGCTCGACGGCATAATCGTGTATATAAAAAGGAAAATCTAACACGGAGAGTCTAAACACCCTTTCTCTATTAGGAACTACTTTCTTCTGCAATTAATTTATATCTGAAGCTGACGTCAGAACGGCAGAAACAGCTGCTAATTTACAAACATCACTTAAGAGCTAGTATTTGAATGATTCTCTACCGTAATGTCTAAAATGATGACAAAACAGGTGATTTTGCTGACATTTTAGGATTATAAGGCTGAACAGCATGATTGTTGCATGTTGCAATCAGGAGATCACAATAATTAACCCCGAAAAAGCCAAAGCAACTCAAACACTACCACAGTACTGTTGTGTTTGCGATAAGGAAAAACACTAAACACATGCAGGCATTTCTTCTTTCTTTCTTTTTTGGGAACTAGTCTGCAGTAACGAAAGCAGAAGACCCATTAGACACAAACAAATGGCCAACCAAAAAGTAACTCTTTGTTATACAAAGAGTGGCCAACGCAAAATGCAAACATTCCTGATATGTGAGTTCCATCTAACACTCAATACACTACAATTACTATGGTATAAATACAGCACTAACCCACATAAAAGAGTGAGTCTCTATTATGCAGTCTCTGTCGCCATCTTCTGGATGGACATTGTCAACCATCTTTGCTCTACTCAGTATGACAGGCTGATGAATGCAGATGCGGTGAATCTATTTTAAAATAGGCACTGTCCTTATAAATAAACTGCATAGATGCAATCTAAACAACTACATTCATGGCTGAAAAAGCCTCAAAAGTACATTATGTTGTCCAACAGCTGCAATATTTGTCTGTAGTGGGTTTATTGATCTGCTGTCACATGTGGGCGGAGTAATACACAAGAGTGAAGAGTGCTGTTATTGCAATATATCGCACGGCTATCAGCCAATCAGATTCGAGAACCAGACAGAATTGTTGTGTAAATATATATACAAGAAGCACTTTTGAGAATGCAAAATAATTGTAAGTTTTCATGCAAGTAACAGGAAAAAAACAGCATTTCACAATTGTATTCCTATGAACATTTAATGAATCCCAAAACCAGCTTACAGATTGAACAGATTGCTTTCACATATTAATGTATGATTTCGTAATTCTCCTTGATCTTCAATGTTAAGCATCCTTTGACTCTAATGATCAGTAATAAAGCATCATGACATCAGCATTCTTGCTTTGTTTTGATAGTCAGCTAATAGCTGTGGTTTTCCTGCTTAGCAAAAAGGAAAAGAAACAGAAGGGGAAGCCAAGCATGTAATGACTTTCACACCAAAAGCGTTATTACATGCAGCAGAAGAAGATGATCAGTTGCTATGCGATAACAAGTGCCAGCAGGAAACTGTAGGTTACCTTCCTCAAAATGTTTTGCCACGGATGCTTTGTAGACAGAAAAAAAGGCAGGGGCGGAGGAGGAGGAGGAGGGAAAATCTCAAGTCGTGGTCTGGGTGCTAAACATCATTAGGAATATTCCGGCACATGCTCCGATTCAGCATCTCGGGTACCAGACTGCAGCACTTTCTAAGGCTGGCTGTCATTTCTAGGCGCTCATGGTGCATGTGGGTGGTGAGAAGCGTGATTGGCCACGTGCTGCGGAGAAGGAGCACGCACAGATAATGTGTTTCTGTAGCCCGCACATCTGCCAACACACAGGCAGACGTTTTGTCATTCCAGCTCTTTAGAATAGGGGGCGTGAAGATGTAAAGCTGTTACGCTATTGGCTCCTTATTGAAGAATGCTAACCACGCCCACTTTGCAATAGATTGGATTTATGCTCTTGTGTGTGTGTGAGGGAGACACGTGAATGCCAGCCTAACATTAGAGATGACGTGTAAAAGTTGGTCTGTTTTATGTTTTATTGATTATTTTTGATAGCTATTGTGTGTTTGTAAATGTTCGTAAGATAGTAATAGGTAGATTTGAGGAATTTTTTGGCATAAATTAGACTGTGGAGACGTGATGCTGTAAGAATCATCACATGCTGAAAGCGAAGTCTCTCTCTCAATTCGATTCACTTCATTTGATTGGCATGACATGAGTACATATTCAAAGTGTACATAGCAAAGTCAATATAGATAATAGGAGTAGTAATCAATATTGAATATTAATTAATAACAATAATAATTCAGAATAAAATAGAAAGGAATATATACAGTATACATATAAAACAATAACATACATACATATATATTTATATAAAACATAATATATACAATGGGCTACTAGATAAGCAGTGGGTCCTTCACCTAGACGAATTCCTGATTTAATTATCACCATGTAGTGACTGGAACTGAGGAATATTCAGGGTTATTTGGCTGTACAGTGAATCTTGTATATTTCTCTCTCTCTCTCTCTCAGTCCTGACTGCAGTAGTTCTGCGGCTGGGCGTCAGCGCTCGACTCTCATGGTGCATGTGGGTGGAATTCCATGTGCTTGAGAGAGAGAATTGTTATTTTTTTTCAATGTTTTGTTGATGCATTTTTAGAAAACATTATAAATGGATCTCCAAGAACAGATGAAAACAATGGCGGAAACTCGCTTTATTATGTAGCAGTGAACGCTACAGATTACCATCGAGTCATGTTAGTTGCAGGCAAAGTTATTATGACTGATGTCAAATATTTTAAAAGTCTGTTTGATGGAAATTAGAGGTGCCGCTGGATGGTACGGGCCCTATGACAGTATTTCGAGAGTGTCAAGAGTTTGAGGGTGTTGTGGGTGCTGGGAAAGTGTCATGGAAGAGTGGGGGTTGGGGGTTGTCGTGGACTAAAGTGGGTGGCAGGGTAATTTGTTCATGGATTAAAGTAAAGAGCTGGGCGGTTGGCATCTGGTTGGGAGGTTGGCATCCCCTAATAGTGTCTCTGGGGGCCCCTAAACGGCTCCTAACTTGACCCCTCCCCTAGTGGCACCCCTGATTGTTATGCTTCATTTTTGTTTTTGGGGTTGCAGTTTTGCTTTGGCTTCACTCTTTGAAGAAATCCATTATTAAATCTAAATATGATACTGATACAACTGAATAAAGTGGTCATACGGCGACAAATTGCTTCATTTATAACTTGTGTGTTTGCTCTGTTGTATTTTTTTCTTCATTGTTATTTGGCTTTGTTTATTGATTTGCTTTGTTGTAGTTTAGCTAGGTATGTTTTGTTTTTCACTTTTATTTTGCTTTGTTTTGAGGTTTGCTTGTATTTTCACTTCAATGTTTTTTTCGCTTTCATTACGCTTTGTGGTGGCACAATGGCTCAGTGGGAAGCACCGTCGCTTCACAGCAAGACAGTTGCTGGTTCGAACCCTGGCTGGTTCAGTTGACATTCCTGTGTGGAGTTTGCATGTTCTCCCTGTGTTCGCGTGGATTTCCTTTGGATGCTCCGGTTTCCCCCCGAGTCCAAAGACATGCGCTATAGGTGAATTAAATAAACAAAATTGGCCTGTAGTGTATGAGTGTGAATGCGAGAGTGTGTGGGTGTTTCCCAGTACTGGGTTGCGGCTGGAAGGGCATCTGCTGCGCAAAACATATGCAGGAATAGTTGGCGGTTCATTCTGGTGTGGTGACCCCTGATTAATAAAGGGACTCAACCAAAAAGAAATTAAATAAACAAATGAATTTTGCTTTGTTTTTGGATTTTATTTTAGCTTGGTATGAGGGTTTTTTTGTCTTTTATTTCACTTTGTTTTAGGTGTCTTGGCTCAACATTTATTCACCAAAGAAATCAATCATCTCTTTGATGTAGGTGTCATGTTATTTTGTTTTTTTTTTTGTTAGTTTGTTTGTTTTTTTATATTTTAATTTTGGTTTGGTTGTTGTTTTGTTCAAAGTTTTTCTTTTTTGCTTTGTTGTCAGGTGTCAGTCATTTCCCGTGACGATAACAATCGACTGATTTGTGTTTTGCTCGTGCTCTGGTTGTATTTTGTTCAGGTATGTTTTTTGACATGGTTTTAAGCATCAGCTTTGCTCAGGGTTTATGTTGTCAAGGAATTAATCATTAATTGATCACATCATAACTTGCGAGTGTGTTCTTTTGTCTCTCAACAACAGAGGAATAATAATCAATCTAATTTGTGGATTGTGAGATGAGAAAGTAAGGCTGCAGTTTGTACACAAAATTTAAAAAAAGGTCTTTAATGTTATTTTAAGGTTTTTCCTTTTGGATTTTAGGCTCTTTGCTTAAAATAATCAATTCATGGCATCATAACATGCTTCCTTTTTATGAATTGCTTCTTTGTTTCGTATGATTTTTGATTGTCGCTCCTTTTCTTGGGCTTAACATTTATTAAGCAAATAAGTTGTGTGTTGTGCTTACAAATACATTTCTAACTCCTTTATTTCAATGATCAGGATTCATGGTTTGAAGTCAGGGAAGTGCTTGAAGGAGTTTAGAGGCCACACAGCTCATGTAAACGATGTCATCTACTCGCACGACGGCCAGCATGTCATTAGCGCATCGGCGGACGGCACGGTAAAAGTATGTATTCACACTGTAGTGTCCTGCCTTTACTAGTCTTTGCCTTTCACATGTACTTTTGAGGATTTTCTTACTCATTTTTGTTTTTCGTCAGGTCTGGACCGTGAAGACAATGGATTGCACCCACACAATAAAAACCCCTGACATCCCTGAGGGTACAGACATCACAGTTAACAATGTTGTGCTGGTTCCAAAGACCCCTGAGCACTTTGTAGTGAGCAATAGGACCAACACAGTGGTTGTTACGAACATTCATGGCCAGGTGAGAAACACTAATTGACCAAAACTGGCTTAAAGGAGTCTTTTTCGGGCCTTTTCATTATTTTTGTACAGTTATCTGAGGTCCATTTATAATGTTACTAAGATGTATATATAAAAATATATATTTTGGAAGCAATGGCTATTTACAGATCTGTTTTGATCTCCCAAATTGGATCACAGTTATTATAGACATGGTGGATTATAAACTTTAAAGTAAACACATACTCATATGATTGGCTAATAGTTTGCATATTTTAATATTTTGGAAATTTACCAGTGATAGGTTGTGGCTGTAAGGGCATCAACTGCGTAAAACATATGCTGGAATAGTTGTCGGTTCATTCCGCGTTGGCGACCTTTGATAAATCAGAGTCTAAAGGCTGATTTATACTTCTGCATTAACCGCACGCATATTCTCCAGCGCAGCTTTCACGTGGTCGTATAGCCCTCGCCATGGCCGACGCTGACATGCACTTTTCAAAAAATGTAACTAAACATCACAATGACATGTAGCGCAAGCTTTGTGATTGGCTGGCTTGGTAGCTGTGACGAGTGTGGGCGGTACTAAGAGCTGCGGGCCCGATGGAGCAAGTGTTTACAAGTGTCGAGTCCTGTGAAGGAGCTCTAGAAAGAAACTGTTGTTTTGTGTTTACCCTATGATTAATGTTGTTGCACGTTCGCCAGTTCTCGCCTCTGAATGAGCACGTTTTAGCTACCTGTACATTAAGGTATCGTCCAGAAAAAAACAAAACACCCACAAAACTCGGCACAGAGGAACATAAAACCTACAAGCTAGCGTTTCAGAAGTGTTATTGCAGTGCAACACCAACAGCATGCAGAAGTATATACACACACGACTACGCGCAAGGCATGCACTGTGGGTCACGGCCAGGGCTTAATTTGTGCCGGAACACTCCGGATCTGGCACCTCTGAAATCTGATCCAGCACTTCATTTTACCGATCCCACCTCCTCACCCATCCGCTTTTTACTTTTTCTGTGCTCCGTGACTTCCTAACCCTCTTAACTTTTGTTCGCGAAAACCAACCTCCGCTCCGGCTCTTAACTTACGTTCGCAAAACCCCTTCGCTATCCAACGGCCCCCTAGAAACCCCCCACCCCCTCCACCACACACCCCACCACCCCTCCTTCACTTTCATGCACAACAACTCTACATCCTCGGGTAGTATGCCGGATCAGTTAGCCCGATCTGTTCCGGGACCTCGCGAATCATAAATTAAGCACTGATCACGACGATCACTTGATGCAGAAATATAAACCAAGCCTTTAGCCGAAGGAAAATGAATGAATGAATGAATATTTTGGAAAACTTATTGAATTTTGCCAATGTTTTGGTTATTTTTCTGAACATCCCGGGACCCTTGCTGTCTATGAAGGGTCAGAAAGCTCTCTGATTTCATCTAAAATATCATAATGTTTTTTCTGAAGATGAACAAAGGTCTCAGGAGATCCGAACGACATTAGTAATTAATAACAGAATTCACATTTTGGGGTGAACTAACCCTTTGAGCTATTTTGAAACGTACTTTTAATAAATTTATTCCATGCCAAGGATCAAGATTTAAATTCATACCTCCTTAAAATGTACACAAATTACCTGTGTGTTTATATTTTCCAAACAGACAGCATGCTGCACATATTTATACCATCTGTGAATTAAAATCCTTGACTAAATGCTGCCTGTTAAGCAGAAGTTAAAAAAAAAAGCATTGACTTCCAACGCAGGTTGTGTGAGGTTTGCTAAAAATAACTGCGCACTTAATATTCTGGGTGTCTGCTGGCGTAAGAGGTGTACCCGTCTCGCCCACTCTTGTGTCGACGCGTTTGATGACTCAGTCCTGCGTGTTTTGGACTGCGCTTTATCTCCTCCTCATTCCTCTGCAGGTGATGAGGAGTTTCTGCTCTGGCGTGAGGGAAGGGGCTGACTTTGTTTGCTGCACGTTGTCTCCACGTGGCGAGTGGATTTATTGCGTGGGAGAGGACTATGTGCTGTACTGCTTCAGCACCATCACTGGCAAGCTGGAGAGAACGCTCACGGTACTGTCACCACACCCCCCCGCCCCGCACAGCACAGCACATGCTGCTTATCCAGCAGACACGCTTCGGTTCAGTCAAGAGCGCTAGACCCACAGCTGGAGGAACTCGATTTCTTGGTACTCCAGAAAAAAAAAGAGAATCAAAATATGTGGTTAATGCTCATCCTTATTATGAACACATTTGAATTGAACAATTTCATTTCTGTTTAATTACTACTTTGTCTATATGTGGGTCTCTTTGATGATAATGAATGTTTTAGTTTGCTTCATTTAAAAGAGTCACAAAACAAAAAACTAAATATAAAATATAAAGTGGAACAAGAAAGCAGAGAAACCCCAAAACAGCAACATGTACAAAGCACAAAAACAAAACGTGTTTTGATCTCATAAATCAATCACAGTCTTCAAACACATTTTGTATTTTGTTGTTTCTCAAGTTTCACTTTTTATTTTTGCTTTTGTTTTGTGATTTCATTGAAAACAATAAGACTTTTGATGATTTGTGACAATTTGTTTAGTTTTTGGGTGTCACTGCTTTTGCTTTGTGATGTATTTCACATCAAAACTTGTTTTGTTTTGGTGTTGATTATTTTGTTGCTCTGCTTTCTCAAGCTAAACCTTTTAAAAAGTTTATACTTTTTTGCTATTAGGCTTTTTGTCACCGCTTAACAAAACATTGCAGTATTTTTTCGATAATTCTTGACAGTGAGTTTAGTTTTTTTGTGTATTTTTTCTTTTGTGTTTTGTTTTTGTGTGTCAAGGCTTTGTTCGAACTTTTAAATTAATCATGCTTTCTTTGATGAAAAAAAAATGATACGTCAAAAAACATTTTTGTTTTCATTTGTTTGCATAATTATATTATAATATAAATGTTCTTTTCCCTGGATTTCTTGGATGAGGCTCTAGATTTAAGTGAAGTTTTTATTATAAATTAATTGCGAAAGAGCACAGGCTTATGATTGACCATAGCTGGTCCTGCATCAGCTAAAGCTGCAGTTAACACTGGACTTTGAGTTTGCGAAATTCTGCCGTACAGCGCTGCAATAAGGAGCGGGATTAAACAAGATGACTAAACATTAAACAAAGCGAGCGATTGATCCAAGTTTTAAATTTCTGTCCAGAGAGGTCATGTTTTGATCCTCGATTGGTCTCACGTTATTATATGATGAGAGTTCGCAGGTCAGAGTTCACCAAGCTTGAACTTTCCAATGCAGCGAACTATGAAACTTGCCTCACGACCTTACATTTCCGGTCTGACATGTTCAAGCGTATGAATGGAAGTCTATGGGGAGAAAAGTGCAGTGTGACCGAATCATACGATTCCTAACTCACTATAAATAACCAAAGTTTCCTATCTCAGTATCTTCATCTTGAAGAATCCCTCCTCCCACCCCTACTCGCTCTTATGTTTCTAGATTGGACGGCACGGCGGCCCAGTGATTAGCACTGTTGCTTCACAGCAACAATGTCACTGGTTCAAGTCCTTATTTGACTAGATGTCATTTCTGTGCGAAGTTTGCTCGTTCTCCCCATGCTCGTGTGGGTTTCCCCTGGGCTCCTCCCAATCCATAAACATGCCATTTAATTTGAAAACTCTGCTGCTCCGTTTCAGTGTGGATGAGGAAAAACTGAGACATCTCAAAAACGGAGGCGGGACTGCTGAGATTCGCTACCTGATTGGGGCTTTTGTGTCATTGCGTATCCTTCCCTTATTTGTCAAGTCCCTATCACAACACATGGCTTTAACGCTACCGGAAGACAGTACCGTAAACATCAAAATGGGCACAGAAATGGGAGCGTTGTTTGCACTATTGTCTGTTTTAGGCGCCATTGTGCAGTTATTCATTTGTTACATTTAGTAGCAACTCGACCTCATCGTCTGTCCGCAAAAATACCTCTCTTGCTTTCTTTGCCATCGCGTTTAATGTTCAACCGGCATTTGTTGACTAACAATAACCAAATGCCGAGCGAGACACATGCTTTCTGTTTATATTAGAACGCGCATGCCCAGAGTGCGCGAATGGTCACGTGATATACGTTTTTAGTGGCGTAGTGTGGACAGATATGTTCAGAGGCGCTAGGTGAAACGCTAGTGTGGACGCGGATCGTTTTTTATCTAAAATGCCGTTTTAAAACTAAAACGCACTAGTGTAAACGGGGCCTTAGTAAGCAGTATAGCTATTCCTATAATCTGTCATTAGCCATTAACAAGTCGGGGGAGTTCATCGAGATCTGAGCTCAATCTCCCTTCTCGGCCTGCTAACAGGAGGGAGCCCAGGGCTCGAGCACCTTTTAAGCTCAGGGCTCTCTCGCAGGACAGCATGTCCAACAAGCTTTATTGTCAACCATCAGCTAAGTGTGAACTCTTGAAACCAGAAAAGACGACTAAATTTAATCAAAACTTCTGATTAATGATGCATCTCTTATTAGGAACATTTGGTTCAGTATAAAGTTAATCTGTGTGTGTGTATAGTAGTGTATATAAGTGTGTAGTAGTCTGTGTATATACAGTGGTCAACATTTGATGTGGATCCAGAAATTTTTTTTTTAAATTGTCCTAATACAAGAATAGGGGTTGTTCATGAAGCGTGATGATCCACTTCGAAGGTTGACTACTGTATATGTAAATAGATTACCTTTTATTTTAAAATTATCTGAAAGTATCTACTTTACATATAAAGTGTGCATCAAACTACACATTAAAATGGCGTCTGCTTTGAATTAAACAATCGCTTTTGTGTATGTCGTCCACAGGTACATGAAAAAGATGTGATTGGCATCGCTCACCACCCTCACCAGAATCTGATCGCCACATACAGCGAGGACGGCCTGCTCAAACTCTGGAAGCCCTGAGCCTCCTCCATCAACACATGGACTATATTATATGCACACGTGTCTCATCTTTGTGGTACCCCTGCAAACACACGTCTCTTGCTCTTCATGCCTGCGATACAATACTGTCTTCCATTCAGAGGATTCAACAACAACCATCTCTTCCCTTCATTAACTGAAACTAACTTCTTAATGCTAACATGGAAGAAAAAACCTGCATGAACGTACTGGTCTCTTACTATTATTATTAAGGGCTTTGTAGTATTGTCTGTGATGATATCCGCATGCCAAATTTAGCCCGGTCGGAATTAATGTGGTAAACGTACTGGCTTCCTTTTTGCGGGCCATTCTTGAGGTAACCTTGTGCGTTTCTTTGATCTTTTTGGCCAAAGAGGAAATAATCAGTGTGTATTTGCTCATAATGTGACACTGCACTGGTCCTGGACTCATTGAGGACATTATCGCATATTTGTACTTGTGTACATTTAGAATTCTGATATGTTTAGAGTTCATACGGTACAATATTGTGTTGATTTTTACAACGGTTTAGTGTGTTTTAACACTCGACCAAGCACATCTACTCGTACTGCATGCAGGTGAACATGATATGCAGATTCTGCAATACTGTATGAGAGTAATCGGTGTGGTTTATATTCTGATAATTACAGATTATTTTCTATCTATACATATATATATATATCTTTTTTTGAGGATAATGGTATAACACTGCTTTACAGTGCAAGTCTCGGAGTATCTTACAGTCCTGGTAAATATTCAAATTCAAGCATGAATAATCCGTGACAATCTACTCAAAAGATCTGTCGTTAAGATGCATCATTAACTCGTTAGATGTGGATTGCTTGATATTTGCAGTAGATTTCTAATAAAGATGTAGAGACGTCTCGATTTACAACATGTGGATTGTTTTTTTTTTTTGTCCAACATTTAGTCGCTTCAAGAACCCAAACAAAACAAGTGACTAAATAACAATGTCACATTTAATTTATAAATAGAACTACAAAGGGCTGTGTTACCGATCGTAATCAAAACTTCACAATTGTACACAATTCTTCACTCAACATACAATAAAATTAATAGTGTGAATAATGTTGAAGGTGCAGTATGTAAGTTAGACACCCAGTGGTTAAACTAGGTATTGCAGCCCTGGCTCAAAACACACGCAGGTTGCCAGATTGAGGACATCAACAGGAGTGAGCCTGACAATCGAGCCTGAAGGCTGATTAAACAATGTTCCAAATAAAAAGAAACGACTCGCGATATAAGGAATATTTCCCATATTGAAAGGAGTATTTGTCCTAACCAACACTTGAAATTTAAATATTATAAATGACCTCTATTTCTTGCAGCTGCACAACTATGATAGTGATCACCAGGTACATTTCGTGTTTTTATTCAGTGTTAAATGCTAACAATGCAAGTTTGAATGCCATTTTACATGGCATTTATTGTCATCCTACTGAAAGCAGCAGCAGATAGTTCACCTCAGATCTTAGATAAACCCTTTGAAAATGATTTTAGAGCTGTGACTCATATATGACCAACCAATATCAGGTATTCAGCATGTACATTTAATAATGTTAAAGAGGTTTAATATGTATTCATTTGATTATAAACCTTACCATTTCGTTTGAGTGCAGTGAGTGCCCTATTCTGTGCTTCTGAAAGGCTGTATTTAAATGTTTGTTGTGTTTCGTCTAGTGTGTGGAAATATAAATGTATATAATCTAGTTTCAAATCGACAATAACCTCCATATAAGTGAAAAGTTCTATTCCTTGGGTTTAAATTATATAATTTCATTTGAGACTGTAACAGCCCAGCGATGAGGGACCTAAAACTTTGTTTTCCCAGAGTACTGGCTGAGCCACAGTAATGCAAACGCTACTGGTAAGTTCCTTTGTCTTTGGTTGATACTTTCAGGCCAAAGAAAGCCTTTTGTTGGTTAACTTGTGTGGTCAGAAGCTGGGCAGGTTTCTAAAACCCATATGCCGGTTATCTTTCTGACCCCAGTACTTCATTTTCATGCTAATATATATTATGAATGGGTCCTCATGTGCAAATGAGATCAGAGCTGGAGAAATGCAATTTAATTAACAACTACCTCATATGGAGCTTTGAATCTGTGTCTCATTTCGGAGGCTGTTTCTGTAGCATTTTGGTCACAGACGCATACTTTCTGAATGAAATACACAGTTTTCCACCATGGCAACCCAGTGTGCTGAAATATAATTAGCTTAACTGGCATTGGGCGGACTAAAGGGACCAAAACAAAGACAGACATTCTGGCACGTAATATACATTTACAAAGCAGAATAACTGACTTCAGCATTGTTTTACATATAAACATGACTTTTCGCTTAGCGCGTTTCTAAAATATCTGCAAACATATTATGGTATTTTAAAGCTTTAGAGGAGTCAAAAACTTACATACAGCACCTTTACAAGTGATTTAAATGTTCAACTTTTAGTGTGCTCTCATTTTAAAATTGAACATTCTGCAAAGCTTATTGTTTTTTGTTTTGTTTTTAGATGTACTTCTCAAATAACCAACAAACACAACATGATTTAGTTTTGTGGAAATCCTTGGCAGTTATTTCTTACTTCAGATGAAAACTAAAATATACTTAAATGTTATTCGGCCAGGAACTGGGATATAAACATAACGTCAGTGTGTTAGACAGCAGTATGCTAGTAACACCTGCTGCACAGTAAGGCTTTTCAGAAACGCATCACAGTCTGAAAATGTTTTCAACACGACATCTTATTTTCTTTCAAAGGACCACCATTTTAAGTTTGAAACGCTCTAAAAAACATTAACTGGCACATAACAAAAGACCAACAACATCGAGATCAAGTACACTGTAAAAAATGCTGAGCTCCACACAATCGACTTGTGTTGGGACAACCTGAAGGACTCAAATTAACTTATTCGTTTATACAAATTCATCTGGATTGAACATGAAACTATTAAGTTGTCCCAAAAACACTCAACAATTGTGTTGTTTCAGCAAACGACGGTAGCCTTGAATGGAGTTACCATAATTAGTACAAAAAACTAAAATCGATGACGAGATTTGTAAAGCTGGAAATTTCTGGGATTATGGCACAACCAGCTTTACACCTGATTCCTCTTCCATTTCCACGCTCACATTTTTTTATAGACTGAACTGACTGACAGTCTCCATTTATCATATTTAAAAGTTTGCTCCAGAATTTGGTTTAGGGGATTCTTCCACTCGATGATGACACAAGAGGTCGGCACTAAGAGGTCTTATGCTAGGCACAACTATAGTTGAGAGGTATTGGACTTTCCTCTTGGTCCTTTAATTTCTGGTAATCCAGAAGAGGTGGTGTTTGTGAAGGGCAAGTTAAGCGGATCTCTATGAGGTCTGACACTGCACCCCTCCTGAAGGGTAAAAGTCTTCCTCCTCTATGTAGTGGTAATGATGGCGTTCGTGGCTCAGGTCACAGTCCTCGAGGTCAGCGTAGATGTAGAGGTCATCGTCCATGCTGTCAGACTCCATGTTCTCCTGTTTGTTGGGCAGAAACCTTTCCAGCTCCTTCAGTTTGTTTAGTGGGAGGAAGTTCTCTTCAGGAAAGACCACCTTAAAACAATTTGGGCAATTAGTCTTGCTGACTGATTATTTTATGGGAGAAAAACTAGTTAAGTTATGAAAGATGTTAGTTTTCAAAAATACAATATAATGACACAATGAATTTCTAAATATGATTATCTATTTTTAAAGTCTTGTTTCTTTTATTTGAATTAAAAGAATATATATACAGTTAAAGTCAGATTGATTAGCCCCCCTTTGAATTGTTTTTTCTTTTTTAAATATTTCTCAAATGATGTTTAACAGAGCAAGGACATGTTCACAGTATTTCTGATAATATTTTTTCTTCTGGAGAAAGTCTTATTAGTATTATTTTGGCTAGAATAAAAGCAGTTTTTAACTTTTTAAACACCATATTAAGGACAAACTTATTAGCCCTTTTAAGCTATATTTTTTGATAGTCTACAAAACAAACCATCATTCTACAATAACTTGCCTAATTACCCTAACCTGCCTAGTTAACCTAAATAATATGGTTAAGCTTTTAAATGTCGCTTTAAGCTGTATAGAAGTGTCTTGAAAAATATCTAGTCAAATATTATTTACTGTCATCATGGCAAAGATAAAATAAAGCAGTTATTAGAAATTAGTTATTAAAACTATTATGTTTAGAAATTTGTAAAAAAAAAAATAAAATAAAATTAAATTAAAAAAAACTCTGTTAAACAGAAATTGGGGGGAAAAAATAAACGGGGCTAATAATTCTGACTTCAACTGTATATATACACACACTAAAAAAATGTTAAGATCAATTTTATTAGCTCCCTTAAGATTTTTTTTCCTATTGGCTACAGATCACACCACTGTTGTCTAATAACTTGTCTCTTTATGCTAATTCAGCTAATGTAACATGATCATGGAAAAAACAAAAGAAATTGGTTATTAGAAATAGTTTTTAAAAGATAGTTTTTGTACTGTTGTTAAAACATTTTCACTGTATAACAGTACACTATAGTTTTACATGTTTTAATTCAAATATTCAATATAACTGTAATGTATTTTTGTTATTTTATTTTTTTATTAACCCTTTAATTGGCCCACCAAAAAAAAAATATTTTAGATTGCATTTCCTAACTCCTAACGTCACTAGTTAACACATTTCATAATTTCTAAAATATCAGCCTTTACCAAATGGTAGATATGTCGGTTTATGATAAAAGTACCCGAATTAATACATATACTATGAAAAATCTGAAATATGAAGTGTAAGAACAATTTATGTGAAATAATATTCAAAATAAAACATTTTCAAAAAATGTAAACATTTTTGAGTGCAGCAGGATTATGTTTGTTTGATATTCTTGTAAACCAACAATGCTGTGTGTGAACTATTATTTAAAACAGTCTTTCTTTGAATGACCTTAAACAGTCATTATGTAAAACATAAAAATATGCTCAACCATTTGGTACAGCAGGCAGGTAAAGGGTTTAAAAACATCAAAAATGAAACTTTCAAGCATGAAATAAACTGATTTTAAAATGACTTACATTTGCTACAATTCACATAATAAAATTCTTTTATTTATTGATACCTGGTATCAATACATACAAAACAAATAGAGGGAAAAAAACATATTAATTAATTATTAATTGTAATTGCTACTCACATTGAAATGAATGATGAGCTTCCCTTTCTCAAATGGCCGACGGTGCATAGGCATCCCCTCGTTCATAACACATTTCTTATCTCCAGGTTTGATCAGTTCCCCTATTAACATTAAAAATAAAAAGGCATAAAATAATACTATCGCATAATAACATCGAGCCTGCTACAGGCATGGTACAGCAGCAAAGCACCTTGTTTATCACACCAGAAAAGATCAGAGGTGCCCAACCTTGGTCCTGGAGGGCCGGTGTCCTGCATATTTTAGTTCCGACCCCAATTAAACCAGCTAATCAAGCTCTTTCTAGGCTAACAGAAACTTCCAGGCAGGTGTGTTGAAGCGAGCTGGAGCTAAACTATGCAGGACACTGGCTCTATAGGACTGAGTCTGGGCACCCTTGCTATAGATCCTAGGTCGTATATAAAAACATCTTTTCTGTGGGTCTTAGTACACAATGTGACTACAGAATTGTTGTTAATAATTTTTGTTATAAATCTTTTAAAATGTGTAGTTATTAAAAAATAAATAAACAAAACCATGTCTGGACTGACTTGAATGATAATCAAGCAAAGGATATTACACAAGGTCAACAAGACACTAAAAATCCCTTATGAGGAGTTTGCTTTTGTAAACATGGCCATATGGTGTGTGCCATCTGCTAAGATGACATGCTGTTAATATTACCATTCTCATCCAGCCCGATCAGAATCAACACAGTTACAGGTTTCAAGACAGAAGCTTCTGCAGATCTCAACACAAGTATTGACCCCTACAGTGCTGATGTCATGAAAAGCGTCTGTAATGTGAATGTTTACCTGGATGAGACGTTATGAGCAGAGTTCTGCTGTCCAGTGTTTTGATGGGCTTTTGAAAACCACACAATGACTCCACCAGCTGCAGCTCCATGCTCACAATCAGGTCATCTCCTTGTCTGAGTAAACAAATGTCGAGCAACGTTATCATTCAGATATTCTGTTTTTCTCAATCATCACGTCTGAATGGCCATGTGTTTGAACAGGCTGCCCCACATATAGAAACATGACACAGATACTGAAGTAAATGAGTAAGTGAGACTCTGCTGCCCTCTGCAGGACACTCCAGTACCTCTGAAAACTTTTTATAATCGGTTTTATTTAACAATAAACGAATAAGTCTCTTATATTCAGCAAGCCTTTATTGTTTTGATCAAAAAGTACTAAATAGTTGTTAAATGTTATTTCATGGTGTGATTTAAAGTCTAGACTTTAGTGCCATGCCAGAAACCATTCCACTATGCCGATTTGCTCCTCAAACATTTATTATTATTATTACCTGCTGAGTATTTTTATTTTATTTTATTTTATTTTATTTTATGGAAATCTACAATTTAAAGATTTGAAAGAAAAATGTTTGAGAAATGAATGTTTTTACTGGTTATTCATTCATTCATTCATTCATTCTCTTGTCGGTTTAGTCCCTTTATTAATTTGGGTTCGCCACAGTGGAATGAACTGCCAATTTGTCCAGCACATTTTTACGCAGCGGATGCCTTTCCAGCCGCAACCCATCTCTGGGAAACATCCACACACATACACACACACATACACTACGGACAATTTAGCCTACCCAATTCACCTGTACCGCATATCTTTGGACTGTGGGGGAAACCGGAGCACCTCGAGGAAACCCACGCGAACACAGGGAGAACATGCAAACTCCACACAGAAACGCCAACTGAGCAGAGGCTTGAACCAGCAACCTTGCGACCTTCTTGCTGTGAGGCAACAGCACTACCTACAGCGCCACTGCTTCGCCTTTACTGATCATACACACGCTAGATTGATCAAAAGCGATAATGTGACGTTAGAAAAGGAGTATTATTACAAATAAATGCTGTGTGTCTTGAAATATCTTATTAAAAAACAAGCAGAAAACGATTTCTGAAGGATCATGTGACACTAAAGACCAGAGTAACTGCTGAAATGTCTAAATAAGTTGAGCAATTAAAAATAATAATAATTAATAATAATATATACATACATGAGAGCATACACAAACACAAATATGAAACATTTCAAATTAAATATATTTCAGTTTCTGTAACAAATATTTTATAAAAACATGATTGTTTTCAACTTATTCAAAACGTTTGACCACTGGTGCACCTAAAAAAAAATGAATCTTAGAAAATAATACATAAACATTATTAGATATAGTCTTCATTTTAAATTTCCTGAGTGATTTTACCTGGTGTAAAGCGGATGTGCTCTCTGATCCAAGACGATGATGATGTCTCCAGGTTTGAGCCCAGGCTCTTGGTCCCCTTCACCATGAAACACTATTTTCTGTCCATCTTTCATACCTGCAATAACACGCAACAAAGTATTTAAAAACATAAAAGTCTGCGTAAAGCAAATATGTTTGAATGAACCGATTTCGGTGGCTCAGTGGTTAGCACTGCCGCCTCACAGCAAGAAGGTCACTGGTTCGAGTCCCGGCTGGGCCAGTTGGCATTTCTGTGTAGAGTTTGCATGTTCTCCCAGTGGTCATATGGGTTTCCTCTAGGTGCTCGAATTTCCCCCACAGTCCAAAGACATGCGGTACAGGTGAATCGAACAAACTAAATTGGCCGTAGTGTGTGAATGAGTGTGTAGGGATGTTTCCTAGTACTGGGTTGCAGCTGGAAGGGCATCCGCTGTGTAAAACATATGATAAATAAGTTGGCAGTTCGTTCCACTGTGGTAACCCCTGATAAACAAAGGGACTAAGCCGAAGGAAAATGAATGAATGAACCGATTTCCCCCTATTATTACCTTTATCAATGTGCACTTCCAGGATCTTCTTCTGTCGTAGTATCTTGCGGCCTGTGCATGTTTTGCAGCGATCGCGGTGACCAAGTCTCTGGCCTTGTCCCTGACAGCCCTCACACACTGTGGAGATCTGCTGGACCATACCAGGAGCCAAGTGGTGTAATCTGACCTGGACACCCACCCCACGGCACAGAGGACACACTTCGATTACTCCTTTACGCCCTCCACGACCTGTAAGAAATATAAAACAATATTAATTCTAACTATTAAAAAAACAACAGAAGAGTAAATAAACTGAATATAATTATACTACTGTTCAAAGTTTAAAGTCAGTGTTCTTTCTTTTTTTTTATTTAGAAAATTTACACTTTGTTTAGCAACAATGCGCCAAACTAGGGCTGTGCGATTAATCGAAATCGAATCGCAGATGGAAGCGTTGTGATTAGCTAATCGCAAGAGGCTGCTATTTGAAATATTTATGTATTATATAATTTCCCCCACCCAGAGCAAATGCATGACTGCCATCTGTGTGTGACGTCTTAAGAGCCAAATAAGTGAGCTCACTTTTGTTCTGCCCAATTAGAAATGTGCAACCAAAGTATGCAGAAAGCCCACAATAAAAAACAAACAAACAAACAGGAAAGCACAGACAGGTGGGATTATGGCGTCCCCCGCTTCAGAAGCATTTATAGGCAAATTCATAAAAAAATTAAAAAACAGCATGTTGGTAATATTGAAATATTTTGGTTTCAAAGTTACAGACACCAAACAAAAACTGTCACAGAATTGTTGCCACAGCATGAGAAAAACACCACAACCGGCACCTAAAAAAGCACCACAGGCACCAGGTGATAACTAACGCTATAACTCACTTCTGTTTGCTCTAGAGAAAAAGCTGTTTAATTTCTGAATATTTATAAACAAATTTAAATAAACGTTGGAGTAAGTTAATATGTTTTCAGTTCCTTTTTTTTTAACTTACACTCACTGCATTTTAGCAGTAAGAAGCTATAATACGGAATATACAGCTGAAGCTTGACTACAAAATTAAAATCACAAATCAAAACGCAATCGCAATATTTGCAATTAGATATTTTCCTCAAATCACACAGCCCTACATCAAACTAAGCTGACAAATATTCAGCTTTACTATCACATGAATAAACTAAATTCTTAAATAGATTACAGCTAGATTTAAATTAGCAATATTTCACTATATTACTTCTCTACTGTATTTATATGAATAAAACATTGTTGAGCACAAAAGATTTCTTCTGTGGGAAAAAAGTAGTGCATCTACTCAACAATATATATATTACTGTATTACAGGTCATAGTGTTTGATTGCTTATACAAATGTTAGCTTTTATTACCTTCACATTTGTCACATATTACATTCTTCTGGAGAGCAAGTTTCCTGGTGGTTCCATTGTAAAGGTCCTCCAAAGATACGGTCAGCTGATGCACCACGTTCTTGCCTGTGTAGAGAAACCACTACATTTCACTTTGGATTTACACTTTGATTGGAAAATTTGTGACTTTTTTTGTGATTTAATCTCAAATATTACTTTAATATTGGACGGTTTATTTTGCTTTTAAGAGACTCCTTTTAAATGCGATATAAAACATTAATGTAAACATGGTTTTAGGATTTTATTGAATTAAACATTAAGAATTGTTCAATATTCTTTACTATTTTAGATCATTAATAAGCAAATTTGTAATGGTTAACTAAGGGGCAGTTCACATGAAACCATTTTCAACAACAACAAAAAACATTATGCGTTTTAGTAATATTTACGAGACTAATGCATTTCAACAAACTTTCGAAAAAGGGTTCAAGTTCAAGATAATGAAAAGAAATCTCAGTGTAAACTATGAAAACACAAATCTGTGAAAACAGTGTGTCCGTGCAAATCCATATTAAGTAATCTGTCAATAAGTGCGAACATGTTCTTGACAATTAAACATGAACAACAGAATGGTGTTTGAGGATAGTCTTAAGGTGTGGTCATGCTACACGTTTCACCCAATTGATTGACTTCCATTCATATGCATGTGAATACGCCGGCTCGTGTGACAAGTTTTACATGTTGCTGTGTTCCAAAGTCCAAGCTTGGTGAACTCTGACCTGTGAATTTGCATCATGTAAAGTGGATGAGATCAGTGAACTTTCTGTACAGAGATGTATATGACACTTGTTTTATTGCGTATATGACACTTTTGTTTTATTGTGTCGCATTGACAGAATATTGCATGCTCAAACTCAAGTGTGGACATTGCTGTAGCCAACTAGTGTTTAAACATTGTCATCACAATGCAAAACCTTTCAGAAATGCCAAGGAAAACATCTGTTTTTATTACAGTTCAGAGATTATTTCTCTGCATTTGTTTTTTTTACATTTTAATTCGACCGCAAGTGCCCTCAAAAGTAGACTCGATAGGACTTTCTGGCATAAATCCAGTTAAAAGGGACCGCATGATTCATACAAATGCCATTGTAGTGTACAATTTGTAAAATAAAAGTATATTTATGAACCCTTGTGTGCTGTTGGCAATGTATTCATCCACTCTGGGGTGTATTCGAGAATATATTTGGCACAACTTTCTCTGTTTCACCAAATTTACTGATTTTTTTTGTGATGAACCTCATTTTGACACACATTTTAGGAAAATGCTTTGAATTATTTTTTTAAAAACTCATCACACTTTGAGCAATTTTACAACCCTTTCATGATGTTCGTGGCTGTTTTTGTCCCATTGACTTCCATTATAATGACTTTGCTGTTGCATATAATCATGCATTCTTGATTGTTGCTGGTTTTCCCATCTAAAGGGTTAATGGTGCCAACTGATGATCAACAATAAAATTACAAATTGTACCTCTTCCCAATAGGAAAAACCAGCAACAATCAAGAATGCATGATTATGTAGAATGTTGCTCTAGATGTAAGATTGAGGTTGGTACATTATTTTATATGTTTTGGACATGTTCCAAACTTAAAACCTATTGGAGAAATATAATACAAACTATTAGTAAAACTGCCAATGTTAACCTTTTACCTGATCCAAGATTTATGTTACTGGGGGATGAATCGGTTCTTCTGTTCGATCAAAGGAAAAATTTACCTTTAATTAAAATTGCTCTGATAGCAGCAAAGAAATGTATTGCTAAAATTGGAAATCAGTAGAACCAACAAGTCATATGTTATGGCTTAGAGAACTTTCTTCTTATGTTCCTGTTGAAAAAATAATGTTTAATCTTCAATTCTTTAAAAACTCTTCAATGTTTGAGAAGACTTGGGGTAAATTTATTGAATACATGAATAATTTGGATGTTACACTGACTGAAAATACGGATGGAAAAGCATGTTTATTTAAGTGTTCTGTCTTGTGAGGGTGGAAAAAGGGTGGAGGGTGGTTAGAAAAGAATGTTTACATGTATACTGAAATGATTCTGTAAATTATTGATGTGAAAATAAAACATTATATTTATAAAAAAAAAAAAGAATGCATGATTATGTGGTGTCATGGCTTTGCAATCAAAAAATGTCATTACAGTGGAAGTCAATGGAGCAAAACAGCCACCAACATAACAAAAGGGTAGTCAATTTGAACAACACACAAGGGTTAATAAAAGTGTTATATGTTATACTTGTTTAGTAAGCGTATATTTTGTGTTGCACAAATCTGTTAATAAACTTTCTACAGCAAAGGAAAGACTTCTCGTGTTAGGGAGCAATGAACCCTGTGTAAAGACTCTGTCAGTCAGAAAACAGCTCATGCATGGAGCTCTCTTCTAATGAGCTGGAAATCTAAATCTGCTGTGATAAATAATGGAGACAAGATTTCCAAGAACACCCAGAAATCCAGTGGGATGATTTGATAAAAATCAGTCTGTATCCAACAGAGAAATGTAGCTCACCTCTTCTCTCCCTGTGCATTCGCCCGCCTCCTCCAAAGAAAAGGTCAAAAATGTCCATGGGGGAACACGACCCTCCATTTCCACCTTCCTTGATGGCCTTCTCACCTCCTCTGTCGTACACTTCTCTCTTCTTGGCATCTGACAAAACTTCATATGCCTGGGAGATCTGTTTGAACTGAAAACAAGAGAATAGTGAAGACGACACCAAATCTGAAGCTATAGGTCAACAATTCTGAGACCAGCAGAAGAGCTGCAAACTGAAAAAGATGAATAGATCAATAAATCGTGAGGAAATTGAGAATGCTATCCACCCTATCACAGATGGATGGATGGATATTTTGGTATTAGGCTTTTATAGGGTTTCTACAGTCATTTAGAAGTTAAACCTAAGACTTTGTTTAAATATGTCATGTTCTTCCAGTGCTTCCAACACACAGACTTTACTTGGGCGGGCCAAGTTTTTTTTTACTATTATTAACATAATTTTGAATCTTTTTTTGTGTCTGCCCAATACAGTTGAAGGAGAATTATTAAACCCCCTTCGATTTTTTTCTTTTTAACATATTTCCTAAATGATGTTTAACAGAGCAAGGAAACGTTCACAGTATGTTTGATAATATTTTTTATTCTGGAGAAAGTCTTATTTGTTTTAATTCGGCTAGAATAAACGCGGTTTTTGGATTTTTTTAAAAACCATTTATGGTCAAAATTATTAGCCCCTTTAAGCTATACATTTCTTTTCCGAATGTCTACAGAACAAACAATCATTATACAATAACTTGCCTAATTACCCTAACCTGCCTGCCTAGTTAACCAAGTTAAGTCTTTAAATGTCACTTTAAGCTGTATAGAAGTGTCTTGAAAAATATCTAGTCAAATATAATTCACTGTCATCTTGGCAAATATAAAATAAATCAGTTATTAGAAATGAGTTATTAAAATTGTGTTTAGAAACGTGTTGAAAAAAATCTCTGTTAAACAAAAATTGGGGGGTGGGGTAAAAGGGGGGGCTAATAATTCTGACTTCAACTATATATTAGAACTGGAAAACAACACATAAATACTGAAAAGATTTTCATTTTTTGCTGTTTCAGAGCTTTTTAAGGCCTTTATTTAACAAAGAGTGAATTAAAATCTTTAGCATGACCCGAAAGAAAATGTTTAAAATGCTTTTTATATGGGACTTTTTACTTTAAGAGTGGATTTTTATGACAGGTTTTTTTAATAGTATCATTTTCATTAGGCATCCTTTTCATGACATTAAAGAACAATCTGTAGACGATGATACATTAAATAAGTGTTTTAATCTTACCTTTTCCCCCTCTGTTGGATTTTTATCTGGGTGATATTTCAATGCCAGTTTACGATAGGCCTTCTTCAGTTCTTCAGGGCTGGCACTGGGTTTAACACCCAGCATATCATAAAAACCCGTTTCCTTCACCATATTTGATCACAAACAGGTTAATCTAGGCAGAGGGGACATTAAAAAAAATACACTGAAAATGACACCTGTGACTATTCAATAATTACTTAACTACTATTTATAAAGGTTGTAATTACTCTTTACCTTGCCCATATTTTAGTCTCATTATGTTATTAGCATTTGAAATCATTAAGCAGTATCTTCCTCAATTCAATACTCAATTACATTCAGACAGATTCAACTGAATGCTTTAAAGCAGCTGATTTTACACATTCAGTTAACAGATTGTTTTAACCGGGCGAAATCAATTGTCAAGCTATAATGAGCTATAAGGTGTCTGTTACTAAAACCCTGGATTTAGAGGAAATCGAGCGATAAAAGAAAAGAAAAACACTTAATCCAGGCCATTACATTATTTTAATAATAAGCCGCCAAATACCGTGAAATGTGGTGCAATCCCTGCTCGCCTTCTGACTCGGTGTAAGAGGCAAACAAGAGACTTCCAGAATCTTCGAGCAGAAGCTCTGCATCTTCTTCTTGTGGAGAATTGTTGAACTTTGATAGCTGTGCGACCTGTTTCTGCCACCTACTGTACGCAGGGACGTACGACAGTGTTTCCAGTGTTGCCAATTTAGCAATTTTGTTGCTAGATTTAGCAACTTTTTATACTACCCTAGCAACCTTTTTTCAAAAAGCACCTAGCAACAAATGTAGCGATTTTTAGCATCCATTTGGCTACTTTTAGCAATTTTAAAACAGTGATTTAAAAGAGCAGTGGCTGGAGGCTTCACTCAGTTAATTGCTAGCTCAGATTGTTTTTCATAACTGTTAATTTACGGATATTTGTTAACATGCATAATTGTTGGTAATTTAGGTAGCAATACATTACAATGGGGCTATAATTGTTGTCACTTTTACAAATGTGTTAATTTCACAAGTTAAAAAGAGTAAGTACACAAGCTGTGAAAAAAAGCTTATCAAAAAGTTTTTGTATTGTTTTTCATGCAAAGTTTAATGGACACACTTCAAATAGAGGGGCACCTCAGCCAATGAGGGCAGAGGGGCAGTGGCTCAAGCCACATGGCCAGCCCCCTGTGCATGGCCCTGTGCATATGTATGGAACTATTGTGAGACCCAGGTTCTATCTATGACCCTGACATATATGTATAGTGTGTGTATATGAATGGAGTATATCAAGTGTGTATATGTATATGATGTGTGCAAATGTAAAGAGTGTGTCATGTATGGAGTGTATATCTATAGAGAGTATCATGTGTGCATATGTATAGAGTGTATCGTGTCTGTATATGTATGGAGTATATGTATAGAGTGTATCTTGTGTGTATATATATGGAAGCAAGTTGTACATGCGCATACAATATGTATAGAGTATCATGTCTGTAAATGTATGGAGTGTATATACAGTGTATCATATGTGTATGAAGTATATCATGTCTGTATATGTATGGAGTATATAATGTGTGCATATGTATGGAGTGTTTTATGTGTGCATAAGTATGAAGTGTATATGTATGGAGTGTCACATCAACTGTATGTATGGAGTGTATCATGTGTGCATATGTATGGAGTTTATCTTGTGTGCAAATGTATAGAGTGTGAATATGTTTAGAATGTATCACATGTGCAAATGTATGAAGTATATTGTAAAGAGTGTATTATCAACTGGATGTCTGGAGTTTATCATGTGTATAGAGTGTGTATATGTATAGAATGTGTTATGTGTGCGTATGTTGTATGTGTACATTAACTCCCAGTAGCTCAGATGTACATGACTCAACTTATATTGTGTATAGAGTGTGTGTGTATGTATAGAATGTATCATGTGTGCGTATGTATGGAATTTATCATGTGTGCATATGTATGGAGTGTACATGTATAGTGCATCATATCTGTGTATGTATGGAGTATATCAAGTGTGCATATGTGGATCATGTTTGCAAATGTAAAGAATGTATCACGACTGCATATGTAGAGAATATCGAGATTCTATCAGCTAATAGACCTACAAAAGATATTCCGCCCGAACAGGGACTTGAACCCTGGACCCTCAGATTAAAAGTCTGATGCTCTACCGACTGAGCTATCCGGGCTTCTAAAGCAGCCGTTGTTGTGGCGACATCTATCTTTGACATCCATACATGGGTGCGCTTTTAATTTCAGTAAACAATGGATTTCGTTAAAAATAGCAGAATTATTTTGATTTACATTTCTGTATTCCCTAAGTTTTTTTCTTTATACACGTTGTTAACTGACGCGAGAACAGAAGGGACGGACGTCACGTCGTTTGAAGTTGTTTTTAAAAGACTGATTTATTTAAATATATACAAATACATTCCAAGACTGGAATAATACTGCAGGTTTTTTTGGCAGCATATCCATAAAACTGACAATATTCAGCAGATTTACATTTAAGACAAAGCGAGGATTGTTGTTTACTCTTCACGCCACCAGGAGGCAGTTTGGTTACACGTGAGTAAAAAGTCCTGAATTTCTATATATGTTTTAATCATATTTCTTAATGTCTGGTTGTTTCTTGAAGAGTGGGATTATAATTGTGCTCATAACATTATACACCCCTTTTAATGTTAATAACATGATTAACTTTAAGAAAATAAGAGGGATTGTGTTTTTAGTACAGCACTGAATAAGAAATTTCAAGTATTATTTGTTTGCTAAACAAGACAAAATAATCACTGAATTCATTGAAAAATCCAATCATTACAAAGTTTCATGAGTAAATAATGGCGGAATTTTGGGTAAACGACCCTTTAAATTAGTCAATTACCCTATATGTAATTTTCGCTCTATAAATGGTTAAAACTCTACTTCTCTATTATAGATAATGTTCTTGAAAAGACATAGCAGAGGATGGTTTCGATCCATCGACCTCTGGGTTATGGGCCCAGCACGCTTCCGCTGCGCCACTCTGCTGTCGGTGAAATAATGTATGATCAGTATGAATTATTCTACTCTTTCCGTTCCACCTAACTCAACTGGTTTGGATCTAGATAACATTTTAGGTCCATTTTAGAGCCGAGATGTAACGTTTATGCGCATTAAGCTGGTTATCTTCCAGAGAATATGTTTTCAGTTGTATCGGAAGCGGATTCGATTGTACGTGCAATATAATATATTGTGTACGAATTGTCTGAAGCATATATTGGACTGTTCAATGTGAGAGTCATTAAACATGAAAGTACAAAATACTGAAGCATATATTGCCTTTAACACGATTATATTTACGACTGTTTAATGTGAGTGTCATTTAACATGAAAGTACAAAATACTGAAGCATATATTGCCTTTAACACGATTATATTTACGACTGTTCAATGTGAGAGTCATTTTAAAATGAATATACAAAACACTTCATTCCCTGACCGGGAATCGAACCCGGGCCGCGGCGGTGAGAGCGCCGAATCCTAACCACTAGACCACCAGGGAGCGGTGACTGTACAAGAATATGCAGACGCACATAAGCATAAGCACAATGTACAAACATAAAAAGTTCTGTGTTGCGGCTGGAAGTTCATCCGCTGCATAATATCGTGCTGGATAAATTTGCGGTTCATTACGCTCTGGCGACCCCGGATTATTAAAGTGACTAAGCCGAAAAGAAAATGAGTGAATGAAAATGAAATGATGCAGGGAAAAAAGTGAAAAGAGAGGTGTAGAAAGGCAGTGAATGCCCAGACAGCAGCTAAAATCTCTGACTAGTTCTTCAGCAACCCTCTGCCCTTCATCATTGTAAATTAGTATTAGCTGCTTCAGTCCAACATCTAACTCTATAGATTGGTTATTGGTTTGTTATGCACAACATGTCAGTAAACATTGACAGTAAATTCAGATAGCAACATATAATGATGTAAGTACAGACTTAGATTAGATGTCTTTGTCAATCAAGCACTGTTATATGTGGGTTTTCAATTAAGCCAGTCATGAACAAGCTCGGTCACATCCACACACCAGTCTGGAGAGCATGTAGGTCGGTTGACCCCCTTAAGCTGATGATTTGGTTCTGAATTGTCCAAATTTGTACCGTAGACCTCTGATAAACCGGTTCACACCTTAACCCTCTACTGCTCGGTGTAACCATATGGTAACATAATACTCATGTTTATTTTCCTGCCACTGTTTCTTTAAGACCAACATATTATTTTTTTGTTGGAAAGAAAAGACCTTAGAGTAGTGTAGAGTAGAGTGTAGAGTAGTAGAATTATGTGCTTTGGTTAAGTCACATGACATCCTGTGTTTTTTTTTTTGTAGCGCAATTTCTGACAGACTGGCGTTTTTTTGTGAGTAGTTGCTAAATGCAAATGTAAACGTCAATAAAAACAAAGGATCAAATTATTTTGATCCACAAAAAATATCTGAAACATCACCTCCAATAAGTTATGATGACATATTCACGACTCAATTTTTTTATCAAATTAGTTTTCTGTAAATCGATAAAATGTGTGTTATCAAAGGGCAACACTGTGCAATGGTGGAACATGCAATATTGCAATGGGTTAGCAAGCTAACAAGGTCAGCTGTGAACTTTTAAGTTGTAACAATAACAACATGAATGCTAGTAATATAATGTTGATTAGTCAAATGTTAATGACATTTACATTATAAAATCTAGTTTTAATGGCAATACTACTTTTGAATAGATTTTAATACAGGCAACAGTGTATTAGTGAGCACCACCATGTTCTATGGTCATTTAAGAAGAAAAGGACAGAACTGGCTCTTCCTGCAGATGAAAGTGAGGATGAGATGGGTTTTAGTGACCATGAGAAGGATGCAGACTGGACATTTGATAAAGACAGTTCATGTAAGTTAGCTCAGATGCAGATAAGACAGGTGTAGTATAGTATATAGGATAATATATACATAAACATTGTTAGCTAGTAGCTACATTATTCTGAAGCATCTGGATAAACTAGACTTGTTATTTACTTGTTATAATATTTACTGGAGAAGATATTTATATTTACTGTTTGTTGTGTATATGATAATACAATATTATGTTTGTTTTCAATAATATTCATTAAAAAGAATGCAATAATGAAAGCTGTTGGAATATGAGTTGTGGTAAAGTATGTATAATGTGCCATTTATAAGTTCTGTGTTAAAGCTCATAATGCTGCAACACCAATTAAATTATTTTAAACAAAAATGATTCATTATAAGGAAAGTTTTAAATTTGAAATTTCTCAGGTAGATCCACTGTTGGACGTTGTTGCCATATGGCAACATTTCATAAAGTACCTTAATAAAATACAATTTTCAGCATTTCAAGTTAAGCCATTTCACGAAACGAAAAACAGTCAAATAATCTTTTTTTTTTTACAGGTTTATCATAATGCGTGCGGTAGAGGGTTAATATTAGCTTCTTCAATTCAACATCTAGATTAGCAGGATGATGAAGATGAAACCAGGGTGGACATTTGTGCAAGACAATGATCCAAACAGAAAGCTCTCAAATGCTTTCAGAGAAAGAAAATCAAGCTGTAGAATGACCCAGCCAAATCACCTGACTTGAATTCAATAGAAAATACCAAATAACGCTGAGATTTGATAGACAAGACACAAACATTAAGATTTTTGCACTCTGTTGAAGACTGTGGAAAAAAAAATCCCACCTGAGCAATGCATAACTTCATTTTCCATATGAGAGTCTACATAAAGTCTCAAATACATTTCAGTAGTTTAGTACTTTCTCCTTGTGTCATTCCATTGTTATTACACATAATATATATATATATATATATATATATATATATATATATATATATATATATATATATATATATTATTATTATTATTATTTTTTTTTTTTTTTATAGTTTTATTTTTGTATTGTTTGGGTTTTTACCAAAATCTGGTTCAATTTTATGTCAATATTATTCCCAAAATAAATACTTAATAATTATATATATGTATATATATTATTTGTGTTTGGTAAGCACTAAATGATTAAAATGTAATTTTCTTTCAATAAGATACTGTAAGGAATTGCTGTTTATAAAGAGTTTTATTTGCTCTATAAAAAATTGGGTTTTGAAATGCCGAATGTACCCACAATTACAAAATCACCTATGTGACTGCAATGGACATATAAAGATGTAGCAACATTCTCCAGAATATGCACAAGATAATGTGCAACATGAGATATTTGTAAAGTCAAAGGGTCATTGAATTTCCATTTTGTCATTATTCCCTGTTATCACTGCTCTGCACTGTTTTTCCTCTTGTCTATTCTCCTCTTGCTCTTCTCCAGGTTCCTCCTCCACAGTGTCTTTCACATTTCCCTCTCGTCTTTCTCTATATCTTTGTTCTCTTAGTGCACATGGTAGGCAGTTGACCAGGAAAAGTAGGGATGAGAGACAAAGCAGAGACAGGACAGCTCCAATGCCAATCTCTACCTGTCTATCAGCTGTTTTAACCTCTTTCCTCTCCTTTTCCACACCAGGAGACAAATAGACAGCGTTCTCTTCATGGTTGGGGATCAACACCGCCTGCTCCACGTTTTTTCGTTTAAATATGTCATTGCCACTATCATAATCACTTGTGGCATTTACTGTACTGTCATGATCTTCAAAGTCATCATACAGATCACTGTTGGAATCGACGAGCATATCAGTCACATCGTGCATCTCAAAGTTGGTTTCCTCACTCCCTATTGGCCAAAAGTCCATGTTTAGGTTCACCCTTATCCAGCCAGACCCCTTAGCCAGTCTTTTGGCTTCGCTTGCTTTATGAATTGCCTCCAGTTCAACATGGTTAGATGCTGGGTCACAGCTGGAAACCAGAAGCTCGGCTTTAACAAGAGGTCCTCCGCCATCACCTTGTGCCAAAATGCGTTGGGATGGAGCAGGCGTTACTGCAACCACAGATTCTGCCAAAGAGGACAGCCGTAGAGTATAGGGGACCTCATTAAATGCAGACATCAATATGGCAGAGTCATCATTGAACTGGATCCAGACACTGATAGACGCCTCCTAATGAAAGGGTGGACATCATAAGTTACAAATCTGGACGAATTTTTAGGAGCTTGAATACCAGAAACTTACTTGTCCGTGGTTGTAGAGTGTATTGTGAGCATTCACTGTTGCTGTGACAACAGAAGGGTGAGATGGGCTGGGATTAACAGACAGGCCAAGCCCTCCCACCAGCTGAACAGAGAGGTCAGCGGGAGTCACAGGTTCAGAGGTTACAATCACGTTAGCCCTTCCAAGCACTCCATCCCACTGACTGGAAACCACCTTGAAAAGCAGGAAAAGGATTAGGGAGGAAATCAGGAAATCTGACAGGCCAGTACTTAAAGAGCAAGCTCATCAATACACAAACAAACAGAAGACTAGTTTAACCAAAATGGAACATTTCTCACTCTCATCTAACTATACATGACTTTTAAGTCAAGAGAAATCAAGAGTGTTTATTTTTTTGGTCTTTTTTTTAAATAAATAATACATTATAGCGGTTAGCACTGTCGCCACACAGCAAGAAGGTTGCTGGTTCCCAGAGTCCCAGCTGGGTCATTTGGCATTTCTGTGTGGAGTTTGCATGTTCTCCCTGTGTTCATGTGGGTTTCCTTTGGATACTCCAGTTTCCCCCACAGTCCAAAAACATGTGAATTGGGTAAACAAAATTGTTGTAGTCCTTGAGTGCGTGTGTATGGGTGTTCCTCAGTACTGGGTTGTGGCTGGAAGGGCATCTGCTGTGTAAAACATAATGTTGGAATAGTTGGTGGTTCAATCCATTGTGGCAACCTCTGATAAATAAGGTACTAAGCCGAAGAAAAAATGAATGAATGAAAGACATTTTAGGGGTTTTGACCTTTATTTGTATAGGACAGTGGAAAGGGGAAGGATCAGCAGTCATTGCGATGATGCTGTGTCAACACACTAACCATAAGATCAATGGAGCGGTTATTTCCAAATCAAACCACATGATTTAATTTCAATGTGAATACATCACATGAGAGTTCATGAAGGATATATCACATAAGTGAAAGTGAACTGGATTAAACTGAGCACTTCTCCAGAAGATGATTGATCCATTAGGTTCGTAGTATATTGATCAAATACTTTAGGTTTTTACTACTTTGAAGCTGCCTTAATAGAGGAATCTACACAGACATGGGGGAGAACATGCAAAGTCCACACAGAAATGCCAACTGGCCAGTGCTAACCACTGAGCCACCTTGCCGCCCCTTTTATTTATATAAGATGCACAAAAATCCTGCATTGTTTTTGCCAAAAACTTGCATTCTCTCTTTGGGTTAATTAACACAGTCATCTTTGATGGCCTGGGGAAAATGTTTGAAACCAGGACATTGGGTGAACTAACCCTTTAGATTGGTTATGCACAACATGTCATTAAACATTCTGACAGTAAATTCAGATACCAACATATAATGATGTGAGTCCAGGCTTGAGGCCGATAAGATGTTTTTGTTTATCAAGCGCTGCAATATATGGGTTTTCTATTCTTAGCCAGTCACGGACAAGCTCGGTCACATCCACAAACCAGTCCGGAGATCCCAGCATGTAGGTCGGTTGACCCCCTTGAGCTGCTGATTGGGCACTGAATTGAGCCAAAATCTGTACCGTGGACCTCTGATAAACCGGTTCACACCTATGAAGAGAGAAATTTCAGTTTACCTTCTGCCACATGATTAACTAGAAATCAAGTTACTATTTGTTGCTTTTACAATTGGGATCAACAAGTAGTGTAAGTACATATTATGGGTGAAAATGTTGTGAAATTTTAGGTGTTTGGTTTGATATAACCTCAAATTTGATAAGCAGGTAAGTACTGTTTTATCATAATCATCTTCTTTCAAAAGTGAAGCCTATTTAAAGCTGTGCTTAAATAAACTTGAAATAATTATGCGACTGTAACATCTCAACTAGACTACTGCAATTCTTTGTATGTTGGAGTTCCTCAGTCCTGTGTTTCTCGATTGCAGCTAGCTCAGAATGCAGCAGCTCTGCTTCTTACTGAAAAGCTCAAATATGAGACCATTACACTTAATTTTGTATACCCGTTCTCACTGTAGTAATTCCAGCCACTGATGGGACTCAGGACAGAGTCGGAGAGAGACACACGCAGAGGAACTACAGGAGTCCACACGGCCAAACACAAAGAGCCACTGAGCGTTCCCAAGGAAAACTCCAGCTCCACACAGATGCTGCCCCTTCCTGATTCACTCCCGTCCACAAAAACCACAGAGCAGTCATGAGACACCTGCCAGAAGAGAAAGGTGCCATCAGATGTGTTTATATTTGTTATGCATTAAATCAGACATTTTTCGAATCTGTTATACCTTGACAATGTCTTCATTGGCTGAATGGCACTTGACCGCTGTGGTCAAATCAGAAACTTTGCCATCTATGCCCACCGCTAGGACAATGACAGGAAGTGACACGGGCTCACTTGTCAGGATGGCTGTATTGATAATTGTGTTGCTCTGCAAAAACAAAAACAAAAACATACACTATGACATAAATAAATAAAATAAATGATGATAATGATCTGTTTACATAATTTGTGCCATTTACAACATGATAGTGATCAAATGATTAAATAAGCTCCAGATTAACAAAATCAAGTTCTGCTCTACTTTTTTTTAGTGTCCACAAAGCCATTTTCATTAGGGTTTCCATTTCATGCGGATTTTACATTTTTAAAGCTGACATAATAGTAAAAAATGTAACAAGGTTAACAGTGTTGACAGGAAACGTAATATATTACAATATAACCTTTACGGTTACAAAAAAAGTATCTAAATGTGTAATGAAATTACCTTTTACAGAGAGTAATTTGAAAGTATGTGTTACATTTTTGCTTTTTTTTTACCATTGAAGACATAAGTAAATTAAGAGAAAATACTTCCCTGTAATTGATGAGCTTTTATGGCAATCCATGTTTTAGGTATATTTTGGTAGGGAAGTCCTAATACGTCACAGGTGTCAAACTCAGGTCTTGGAGGGCCGCAGCACTGCACAGTTTAGTTTCAACCCTGCTTCAACCCACTTAAGTTTCAAACAAGCCTGAAGGACTTAATTAGTTTAATCAGGTGTGTTTATTTGGGTTGGAACTAAACTGTGCAGAGCTGCAGCCCTCCAGGAACTGAGTTTGACACCTGTGTACTAAGAGGATACTAAGTGACATCTCTGTCCAAAGAAGGAAATTTAAGATTATCACAGAAAGTGAAAGTAAGATCGCGGGTAAAAATGAAGAGTTATACAACCTTCATTTATCTTAAAGGGTCATGAAACCCCCCTTTTCAGTTCAAGTCTACCTCAGAGTTTAAAAAAAAATGCTTTATTCTAGGCGTGGACCGCTGTGAGCAGAGGAAGGAGTAGGCTTGGCTGACAGAGCAGGGGAAAAAGAAGTGAGCGAACAACTGTTGTCAGTTGGCTCACAAAATGAGACACAAACCGTGAGGAGAGCCATGATTTTATAGTTTACAAAGTTAAAATGCAAAGAAATAAACAGTAATTAATTTAAAGTCCTGCTACAATTGTTATTTGTAATTTTATATACACCTAACCACAATTTGTTGTATCATCATAAATATATTCATGTTTGTATAAACACTCTAAATGAGAAGGACTTCTCTCCTCATCAACCCCTTGGTCTGAATGCAGAAACAGCAGTGCAGCAGGTCTCTTGCCCTGTCTATTTTTAACTATTAGCCCTGCCGGTAATCTGGAGGATTTTAATCATGTGCCAACACAGCAGCACAGATATAGGTGATGTGTCTGAATGGTAACAAACTCAACCGATAAAAAACAAAGTCCACCATTCCCCAATTGTCGTACAGCTCTCCTGACAAAAATGCTTGCTGCCAACCAACAGCTTTGCTGTATCGGCCCTGACTGCATCACAGGGAAAAACATGTAAGAAAACCTGTACCCATACGACCCTTGAAAAAAGGGCTAAATATAGCCTAAAAATAGGCACAAGCACACATAGGGCCCTTCCAAAATGATCTGAAGTGCCCCAGCGGTCCCAGAGATCCCTCACTCTGCTAGAGGTCTTTGTAACCTCTAATAGCATGCATGTGTAAATCAGTAATAGTTTAATGGTATACCTCTGTGATGGGAGCGATGCCCACAACTTCTCTGTCGGTAAAGGAGAAGAAGCTTGTCACTGCCCCGTGTGGTGAAATGTAAAACTTGCGAGTTGAATACTCCACCCACCAGCTGGCACTGACAGTCATCGCTGTGCCAAAGTTTCTGTGTAAAGCCTCAAATGAGAGACAGGAGATCTGGCTAAGAGCAGAAGTGCTGAAACACAAGACAATTACAGATAAAGAACTGATAGATTATTACTAGATTTTAGGTTTTGAGATCAGTAGCTCATTATTTTTATATGCTGAAATACACAAACATAATGATGATTTAATGGCTAAAATGTTGCCTATATCCTCCTTTTTTGGTATTATGACCGAATTATGTGATTAACTTTCAATGAGCATTGGGAATTACAAATAAAAAGGGGAAATAATTGCATTTTAAATTGTCACAGGAAAAAAAAATTATGAGTAATTATTTGTACTTTTTTAGATAATATATTTAAATCTTTATTTAAACCACACTGAACTGAACTTCAACTCTGAAAACTGGACTGACGCAGTTTCAGTTTACCAGAACTTCTATGTTAAGCTGCTTTGACTCAATCTACATTGTAAAAGTGCTATAAAAAGATGAGTTGAATTGAACTTAGTGAAATATGTGAATTAGAAAGAAAAAAATAATGAGAAACAGAAATATAAAAAAATATTAAGAAATTTAGTAAGATTTTGTGATATCAATGTTACATTAAAATGCAGACACCTTTCACACATACAGACCTTTCCGGAAAATTACCGGCAATTTTCTGGAAAGGTTGTATGTGTGAACAGGTCCTTTTTGAAAATACCGGTAAATTCGTTCTGGCTATTTTCCGGAAAAGAGAAGTTGTAACATTACCGGTAATTTGCCGGAATGCTGCGCTGTGTGAATGCAGAAGGAAGATTGCCGGAAAGAGCGCGTGCATGTCTAGAACGTGCTGACGTGAGACGTCTGCTTTAGCCAATCAGAACAGTCAGACGCGTTTATGTCCGCGCGGTTTATGAGAATAAAAGCCTTTGAATATTTTCCCAGATGCATTTAGCTGCTAGAAGTTAGTCAGAAAATCATCGATAAGATGCTTATGATAAGCCGCTGTTTGTTTACCTTCAAGTTTTGCGTGTGATGCGAAAGTGTTCCTCCATATGTTTTCATCGAAGTTGTTCACAATACTGATCATTCTCAGAGTTTGTGATGTAGTTAAATGTTTACAAATACAAGCGCAGCCGTTTAAAGCTTATTTGTGGTGAATGATGTCAGAATTTACCAGTATTTTGGAACGGATGTGTGAATGCACTTTTCTGGAAAAATTCCGTAACGTTCTCGCCTGTGTGAACAGCTCTTTTTTGAATATACCGGTAAAGTCATTCCGGAAATTTTCCGGATATTTACCAGTATCACTGTGTGAAAGGGGCTAGAGTCTGTCGTGACAATGTAAATGAAAGCACAAGTGGAAATGTGCAGATCATTCAGTCAAACTAATAAACAAGATTTTAATTATTTGTTTCACTCATGTTAAATGGAAGTTCCTCGTTGAAGTGCCACCAATGAAATAGAAGACAACAAAAATCCTCCTTGCAAAACGAGTTATTATATGGGTATAAACTGCCCATTTAGCAGTGGACTATGTTGTATTATAGGTGAATTACCTTCTAGAAAAAGTGTAATTTATGATTTATTGAATATTATTGCCGATGTTTATAATTGCATTTAATAATGCCACTTTTGGCATTTGGATTTTCCACAGTCTACAGTGAACATGATAATTCCAAAATCATTCTAACGTGCTTATTTGCAGCTATTAAAACATTTACAGTTAATATTTAGTGCTTTTTACTATCCTAATCAAGTCATAACACAATGATACCTCTGCAAATTTTTATTGCTTGATTCTCACACACACCACTGGAAATACATGGCAATTAAATGCAACTAAAATCTAATTTTAACGTAAAACCGACAATATGTGGATGAAGCCTTGATGATACAAGCTGAGATTGCATATGTCGAAGATGCAATGTCAATGCACTCAATGTAGCTATAGTGAAGTCACTGTGAGGGGGTTAGAGTTAGGTGAGCGTGTTTAAAAGCATTGCATCCAGCTCTGATTGCACTGCACCAGGGCTGCATCCAGACCCCTTTAGAAACAGATTGATTTCGTACCCAGTTCTGTCTGGAAGTGTACCGGTGCTGCGAGTAATGATGGAAACAACATCGTGTTTTGAACCTGTCGTCTGTTCTACATTAACCATCCACAGGTCAGAATGTGTGACGGGATGGACCTCCAGAGATAGCAATCCTTTTTTCACTTTCAGCCTGAAGGTAAAATAATGATAATATTAAAGATACATTAAAATAAATAAGCAAATTTATGTCAAGCAACAATGTTACCTAATGGTCAGAGACTCCTCACTATAATTTCCCCTTAGGTTTACAGACACTCTGATTGGCTGTCCGGCAGGCACAGGCCCTTTGCTGTAGACGATTAACACATTGGAATCCAACCAGAACTTCTCTTCTGCCTTTGTGTCTAAACATGCAGGGCTTTGTTTGGTTTTGTTGATCTCTTGATCCTCAAGTCCCACAGGACCAATGTAGAGAAGCTTTCTCTCTGACTGCTCTACTGTGTCCTCCACGCACCGCGGGGGTCCGGTTTTAATGGACAGGATGCCAAAGGATGAGTAGTAAAGCTGAATTTGATCAGGCCGGGCCCTGTGTCCTGCTGGCATATGCGGATGCCTTCTCTTTCGGCTGCGGGAGCGAGAGCGGTTTCTGCTTATGTAACGCTGCTTGAAAGTCTGGTCCAGGTTCGCCTCTGTGTTCTGAGCGGGCTCAAACCAGTCGTTTGGAAATGTTAGAGTAACCACACACAACCCAAACGGTGGCTGAGAAGATATTGAAAACAGCACACAAACAAATAAATAATTATTATTCAAATATATATATTTTAAATACGATTAACCACAATTAATATTTTGTATGTGTTGTTTAATTAAAGAGTTAGATAAGAGCTTTGTTTATAACTTTGAATTCTAGTATATTGCAGTCCTGACCCATCTATAGGGAATATGCTGAAGCATGCTAATAGGACTTTTAATTTGCCAGTAACCTGGGTTAATAGTTTCCTGTGAATTGTGTGCCAACGCAAAATCGGCGCGTTTAAGGTCTGTTTTCTTTAAAAATGAGCGATCTCTACTGGCTGAGTGATATCTTATATAAAGTGGGTCTCAGATTGTACACGAGCACTGCATTAAATTACATGTCCCCCCGCCATATCTTTATAATATGAGCATTTATTTTACCCCAGTATATTCAATGGAGCTTCTGCGCTAACCTGCCGAGGACGGGCGAGTGCGAGCAAACGGCTTTTTGCCTCGTTTTACGCTCGAGCAACTAAATGAATGCTAAAGTCTGTTTAACTGATTGTATTTTCATTACATTACAACATCGATGCTGTAAAAGGAATTGTATAAAATGGAAAAAACTCACATTAACAGGTCACCGGAAGTTTATCAGCATGGGAAACACACTAGCTCGGCATATACCCCATTGGGTTTTTGAGCATCTATACCTGAGTGATGCAGGAAGCTTTCTGCTCCTCTGTCTGTTTGAAAGCATGCAGAGTAACGCAGGTTCCTCTGTTAACATCACCTCTCATGTGAAACAGCACTCGAACTCTGAACCGCTCTCCTCTGTCAGCCTCCATCTCTTTCACAACACCTTTAGACAGAAGCGAAGCCGTGAGAGGAGAAGTCAGAGGAGGAATGGGTTCAGACATCACCTGGAGAACACACATACCAACACAGACTTGTTTTTCTTGACATAAAGATCTTTTTTTTCCTTTTAGCCCTGATTGTAAAACACATCGCTCCGGTTGATGATGCTGATTAGCCAATAATTGTGTTTTCTTAACCACAACACTTAATGACATCTCACATCTCACATAAAATACTTCAGTAATTTAGCTATATTAAACATTGTGTCTGAGACAATATGAAGCAAGTCTGCATCCAGATGAATTACTGTACTGTTTTTCAACTACTGTGTAGTAAAGTGGATTATAAGGTATAGTATTTACAACACTACTTATGAATGTAACATAGTATATACATTCGTTTTTAACTACAGTAAACTGTGGTGCATCGTAAAGTAAACCCTATAGTTGTAAAAAACTACAGTATTGGGTCATTTCTTTTATAATTCTATAGTTGTTGAATCACTAAAACAGATTTTTTCAAGTAATAGACAATGGTTACATCATTCTGTAATATTTCTCTTACAGTATTCTTCTTCGTATTGTGCAAAATACACTTCTCACCCATGACTATACAGTTGAAGTCAGAATTATTAGCCCCCCTGAATTATTAACGCTCCTGAATTATTAGCGCCCCTTGTTTATTTTTTTCCCCAATTTCTGTTCTGTTCTGGGAAGATTGTTTTAGCACATTTCTAAGCATAATAGTTTTAATAACTTATTTCTAATAACTGCTTTATTTTATCTTTGCCATGATGACAGTAAATAATATTTTACTAGATATTTTTCAAGACACTTCTATACAGCTTAAAGTGACATTTAAAGGCTTAACTACGTTAATTAGGTTAACTAGGCAGGTTAGGGTAATTAGAGTAATTAATAAAAGTTATTGTATATCGATGGTTTGTTCTGTAGATTACCAGAAAAAAAAAATTAGCTTAAAGGGGCTAAAAATTTTGTCCCAAAAATGTTTTTTAAAAAATGAAAAGCTGCTTTTATTCTAGCCGAAATAAAACAATTAAGACTTTCTCCAGAAGAAAAAATATTATCAGACATACGGTGAAAATTTCATTTCTCTGTTAAACATCATTTGGGAAATATTTAAAAAAGAAAATCAAAATCAAAAGGGGGCTAATAATTCTGACTTCAACTGTATATTAATAATATAGCACAGTCTCCCGTTCATTATCACTTAATAAAGTCTGCTGTACCTGTGTGACTGTGTAGGAACCAAACGTAGCACGGAGCAGAGGTTTGGAGGTGGTTCCCGAGGGAGGAAAGACCAGCAGAGACTGTGTAGAGGTGAAGGGGCTGGAGTTGGTGAAGAGAAGGCCCAGATCACCCTGAGAGAGCGGGACAGACTGCCATGGTGAGGGAACTGTAATCCGCACTGGAAGAGATGCTGAGGGAGGCGCCTGACAGTGGGCTTTTGATGATGAAAAAGAAGAGTTGGGCTTTAAGTTTAAGGTTTATTACAGATCCTTTATTATTTAAGTCTTGTGCCATAGACATTGCCATTAAAATGTTATATTTCCTTTTCATAGATCTATTTTAAACTAAATACAGTTACACTCAGGGCAAACCCCATGGAAAACTATTATAGGGGCAGTCCACTCAAAATGAAAATGACCTCTTCATTTATTCTCCCTCGTATGGTTTTATGAGTGTCCTCCTTCTGTTGAACACAAACAGATATCAATATCTTGAAGAATGCTTGGTGCTGTAGTTAAAAAATTACTATGTACATCAATGGGTTTTGCCTTCCATAATAAAGTTCAGCATTTTTCAAAGTATCTTCTGTCGCATTCAACAGAATAAACTCAAATGGGTTTTGAACCAGTGAAGGGTGAGTCAATGAACATTTGTTGGGTAAACTATCCTTATAAGTATATCTAAGGAATAATTCACGACAGGCCATTGAATTATTATTAAATCTTGCACACAACTCGGGTGTGTATTATTATCTAATATTCCACGAGACTAAAGTCAATCATTTTACTTCTACCACTATAGCGACCACACTGTTACCACACAGTTGTTGTATTTCAAGACTTTGTTGGGTTTTTGTGTAGGACTAGTTTCTTGCGCATCACTGCAATGCAGCCATGACCTACACTGAAGAAAGTGTTGCATGCAGAACTGTTGCAAACAATTTATTTGTGTTGAATTTAAACAAACTAATTAAACTGAATAATGTTCAACTTAATTTGTTTGTTTAAATTCAACACAAATAAATTGTTTACAACCACTTAACGCAAAAAACATTGGGTAAATCCAAGGAATAATCTTTGAATATTTTTTTTCAGTGTAGCAGGGACTATTTTAGCTTAAAATCCTCATCAGCCAACCTGAATCAAGCACTCAGCAGCCTCATAGTAAAAGTAAGAAATAATCAAACATAGTCATGCGGTAAAGGATTTTAAATGCACGACATGGTGGCAAAAATAACACTTTAACACCTTCAATTTAGTCAATCAGAATCAGGAATTTCACATAATAATGGTATATGCAGCAATATTCTCAAACAAAAAAGCTCGTGATAGCTCCTCTGGGAGCATGTGTAGGAAAGAGAAAATATTCTCCACTTGTCTTCATTTATCAGAAACAAAAATGTTAAATGATGTTATGCAGTGTTTAGGGGAATGTGAAAATAAGTCAAACTTACAGAGGATTATGAATAAGTGAAGGATTACCAGTCTCCCAGTAGAAGACTTCCACGAAAGAGACAGTACATCCATAACACCCTGAAACACAGCAAGCAAAATACACTGTGAAAAAGGCAGGGTTCCACACAGTTCATTCATGTTGTCTCAACACAAATATATTAAATTAACTAGACAAATTTAAGTGGATTGAACATAAAACAAGTAAGTTGTCCCAAAGAAAATCTTGAGAATTGTGTTTTTTAGTTCATTTTAAATGAGTTGTTTGAACAAGCAGCAAAAATAATTATTTGAGTCTATTATGCTTAAAGAAATTATGAACTAGTCAAAATCAAATCCAGTTTTTTTTCCAAATCAAAAGCACAATAAAAACAGTAGTTGACCACTCTTCTATACAAAAATGTCTGCTGAGAAAAAATGAACATAAAATAGATATAAAAGACACACATGAATTTTTAAAAAAGAGTAATTTGGTAGAAAACACTGATTAATTACTAAAAAGTTTGTATATTTTATGAACAGATTAAAGCCTTCAGAAAAAGGAACATTTTAGCTTAGTTTTACTTTAATTTCTTAATTTTTTGATTATTTTAAATTTTAATTCTGAAGAAACTAAACAGAAGAAGACTGAAAGACTTGTATAGTTTAGGCCTGAGAATCAAAATTAATTATATTAATATTAAAATTAATGAGGATTTTGGGACCATCAAGAATCCTAAATAATTGTTGAAAATAATCACAAATGAAACTTTAACAACCTTCGCAACAGTACTTCAGGTTGTGGATTATAATATATGAGTCATTTTAGAACAGTTTACTGAAGGATGTTTAGGGAAACCAAACTCATTTTATAGTATAATAGCAATAAAATAAATTTAAACCATTAATGTAAGTGATGCAAATGCAACGCTCATTTAAAATAGGGGAGAGCAGGGAGGAAAGTAACGTGAGATGAAATTGATTTTTCGAAGCCCTGACAACATTTAGTTTTTCGGGCTATAACAGCACATTCAGCATGCAATCATTGATGGTGCTGCCTAATATCATCTGATTTGGGGATTGTGTCCTGCGGTGAGCTCCGAATTTCAGTTTTTAAAAGTACAAAAAGTAAAAATAATTTTTTCCTTTTTTCCTTATAGCAAGTTGTGTTTCTCTTTTCATGCACCACACATGATCAATCTACAGATTATTTAATGCAATAACCCATCCTTAGATTTGAAATGTCTGAGTTGTTCAGTTTAAAAGTAAATCAGATTTAAATGGCAAGAGTTCCTGTGGGGATGAAAGTAACACTACTGTTTATGTCCCACTGCTAATAGACAAACCTTATTTTTCCCTTCCATATTAGACTTTGCAGTGTTTGGATTCATACAATTTTTTTTTAAATAATGCATAATTTTAATATTAATAAAACAAATATTCAAAAACTGTAGAATATTGTGACATTTTGCCTTGTTGGTTTGCTTTTAAAACATTTAATGGAGCTGAAATTAAAAGTGAAAATGCTGTTCTAATATTTTTTGCAAACATAAAGGACAAAATATGTTTGCAGTTTACATTAACAAGGTCAGAGTCAGATATATTTAAAATAAACAAGATTAAGAGAGTAAATCTAGCACATATTGTCGTGTTACTTTTGACCCACTGTGTGTTACTTTAGTCCCTGCTGACGGACTCAAAAGGAACAATGTGCAACTTTAGTTTTAAAGTAAGTTATATTGAAGCTGTTCTACATTAATACAAAATTACAGCTGATTTTTATAGAGTTGGTAACCACTGCAAAAATATATTTCTGATTAAAACATTACCTATTATAATTAGGTTATGAAAAATGTTTTTTCTGTCCCCTCTCTCCCCTATAAAATAGGACAATATAAGTAGAACGAAAAAGGAACACTTAATAACTTCCACAAAGTTTGCACTTGCCTGTTTCTTACAGATTTTCAGAAATCCGATGTTCAATTATCAGTCTTCTTTGGCACGCATGCTCATTTTTATCAATCCATCTTCTGTCAGGATTCTTGCTTCTGTCCTTTGGAAGTTGTTCTTAGTTTTATAAATTATTTAAAGTTTAGATATTTTAAAAGTATAGAAAGAACATAAGAATAATTAAAATCCTCATTTCCCTATTTGAGTGTGTCAGTTTTGATCTGTCACTCTCCGCTGTCTGTCTCTCCTCAGCTGCTGTGCTGGATTCACACAATACGGATTTATTCATTTAAAATGGTAAATAATCCTCTCTCTTCCTCTTTCTCTCTGCTCTCACCCTCCCCTCTTTTTCCCCCTTTCTCTTTATGTCTTGATATTTTGTGTCCCACCAAAGATGTAGCTGACATCCTTACAAGAAACTCCTTGTAAATCTGAAGATGAAACCCACTTTCTTTTCTATTCCTACTTTTTTCTCACTCTCTTCGTTTTCAGAGTTCTCCACATTTCTGTTTACTCTATAAAAAAATGACAGAATTAATGTTGTCAGAAATGGCGAGTTTCTAAGCATACATTAGAGTAATGGGATCTCAATGCTTTTAATGTTTAATTTCGCCGGCTAAATGAGTAGTGCATGAGGGAGGAACGCTGCGCACAGCATTAAAGGCAAAATCCTATTAGCAAGAATGAGGGCATTAAGCGTCTGAAAAAAAATCAAAAGTATTTAATCACACCACTGTCTCTTTTTCCATCTAATCTTTCTCTGATTTCCTTGACCACTGAGAATATCTAAAATCATCAAGTCTAAATATATCACTTGAACTCTTTCCCGACCCTTTAGCTGTATGTGATTTTCTCATTTCATGGTTTGTTTGGGTAGTCATTCATTTATTCATTCATTCATTTTCCTTTCAGCTTAGTTCCTTTATTAATCATGGGTCGCCACAGCAGAATGAAGAAAGAACTTATCATAATTGTCAACTTGTTATAATTTAATATTTTATCTAATAAGCAACTTCTCATTTTTATCTGAACTATTTGACCACTTTAATATTGCATTTACCTCATTTTTATTTATTAAAAAATATTTTTTTATGTATAATTAGCCTACACACACACACACATAGACAAACACACTTAAAGTTGCTGCTGTATATATTCATAACTGAATTTGTATTTGTTTGAAATTTATTACAACAAAAAAATCAGATAATCATAAACCCACTAGAATCAATAGTATTTTATCAAATAGATTTCTTTAAACTGTTTTTGACTTTATAACTCAAGCTGAAGAAAAAAAAAAGAAACCTGCATATTTACACTCACCGGCCACTTTATTAGGTACACATTACTAGTACAGGGTTGGACCCCCTTTTGCCTTCAGAACTGCCTTAGTCCTTCGTGACAGAGATTCAACAAGGTACTGGAAATATTTCTTAGAGATTTTGGTCCATATTGACATGATAGTTGTTGCAGATTTGTCGGCTGCACATCCATGATGTGAATCTCCTGTTCCACCACATCCCAAAGGTGCTCTATTTGATTTGAGTTCTGGTCACTGGAGGCCATTTGCGTACAGTGAACTCATTGTCATGTTCAAGAAACCAGTCTGAGATGATTCACGCTTTATATCAATGGTGCGTTATCCTGCTGAAAGCAGCCATCAGTAGATGGGTAAACTGATAAAGGGATGGACATGGTCAACAATAATACTGTTCAGTTTAAAAAAAAAAGTGTGCCAAAACAAAACGACCTAATGTCGCAGCAGAAATCCAGACTCATCAGACCAGGCAACATTTCTCCAATATTTGGTTGTCCAATTTTGGTGAGACTGTGCGAAATGTAGCCTTAGTTTCCTGTTCTTAGCTGACAGGAGTGGCACCCTTTGTGGTCTTTTGCTGCTGTAGCCCATCTGCCTCAAGGTTCGATGTGTTGTGCATTCAGAGATGCTCTTCTCGTTTTCAGACCATTCTCTGTAAAGCCTAGAGGTGGTTATGCATAAAAATCCCAGTAGATCTGGCAGCAACCATCATGCTACGTTCAAAGTCACTTAAATCACCTTTCTTCTCCATTCTGATGCTCGGTTTGAACTGCAGCAGATCATCTTGACCATGTCTACATGCCATGAGTTGCAGCCATGTGATTGGCTGATTAGAAATTTGCATTAACAAGCAGTTGGACAGGTGTACCTAATAAAGTGGCCGGTGAGTGTATATATAGCAAAACATCAAATCAAAGTGTTTTTAAACAAAATCAATAATTTTTGCATGCATAAACTTTCACTTTCAGATATTATATTAAATATGATCGAGTTTTTCATGTTGCAATAGACAACAGGTGTACATATTCATGTTTATTAACAAAATTCAGTCCAACATGTATGTTAGATATGTAGAAAAATGTTAAATAATACACTAATATAACTTCATAGATAATTTTACAAAAAGTATTGAAGTGTCATCCAAAATGACAAAAAAAACCGTATAAAAATAATGTGCTTTTAATGCCTTTTTGTGTGGTATAATATATGATTTTTCAATGTCTTTGAACACTTAAAAAGTTTTATTTCCATAATATTTTGGTTGTAAGCGTTGATTAATAATCTGAAAATTGCTCAAATAAATAAGGATAACACCTGAGTTTATATGCAAAACATTTTCTCAGGGCTACAGTGATGACAAATATATTTTTAGAATTGTATTTATTATCCATTCATTCATTCATTCATTCATTCTGTCAGTCATTTTCCTTTGGCTTAGTCCTTTTTTTATCAGAGGTTGCCACAGCAGAATGAACTGCCTACTATTGTATGCCAGCATATGCTTTACATAGCAGATGCCCTTTCAGCCACAACCTAGTACTGGGAAACATCCATATACACTTATTCTCACTCGGAGAATTTAGTTTATCCATTCACCTATATAGCGCATGTCTTTGGACTGTGGGAGAAACCGAAGCACCTGGAGGAAACCCACATGAACACGGGGAGAACACCAGAAAAAAAAATCATTTATTTATACTCTCCAATCATTATTTTATTACAAAACGTACTTTGGCAGATTAACTGTACAGTAAAACAGACTCAAGTAAAGGTTTATGGGATAGTCGGCTGAATGCAGGTAACAAGCAGGTTTGATGTCAGTGTCACAAGTGTTTTTGTGGGGATGAAAAGAAGAAGCGCTGATGGATATTCACTGGATATTCCCCCCAGTGTGGTCTCTGTTGTTAATCTGTGCGTGTAATCTGTTGTCATCTGTCATTGTTCTCTGCTGGAACCTCATTTAAACTACAGATTTAATCCTTCGCTCTGACCTGAGGATGAGGAAGGATACGACACTTATCCACCCACCACACACACACACACAGCATGCTGTCATCTTTGCACTTCTCAAGTATGAAAAGAGGCTAAAAGCAGCTGCAAAGACACGTGCTATTAAAATTCAACAGTAACACATCAGAAACTATTATGAAACTGCAGAGCAGCCAAACACATTTAAAGAGATATAAGAAATGTCTAGGTTTAAAAAAAACTACTCTTTCTCTCCCACTGGTGCTTTTAGAAAAGAGAGTTTCACTTAGCGAGCATCAGTCAGGCAAGGCATAAGATTTTAAGCTCTTGTGATATTAAACCCCACTATGAGTGCGGTATTAAAAAATCAACTGGGTCAGAGAGAGAGAGAGAGATGGAGAGAGAGAGACTGAGAGAGGAGTAAATATTAAAAGAAGGAAACGAAGGAATGGAAATCAAACAAACAGAGACAAAGAAACGGCTGATAGAATGAGCGCAGTGAGTCTACAGTATATTTAGAGCAGGAGCGACAGAAATAACACAAACAGGAAGTCAATAGAATTACGACAGGAAACCGCATTGCTGCAAATGTGTGCATTAACACCGCATTCCCTCTTCCAAGCTTGAGATCGCTCCCATGCCTCCTCAGAAGCCCACATTTCACATCAAAGCTCAAATGTCGATCTATTTAGCACTAATTAATTCATGTGTATTAATTTCAGTGTTTTCCAATTGTTTCACAGCATTGCTACAGAAAATGCAACCAAAACCGCAGTCCACGGTGTAAGAGTTTGAATCTTTCTTTCTTTTTCTATTCGTTAAAATCATTTAAATGACTAAACGAATGATAAAGTCATTCCAAAAAAATCAAAAAGTCATTAGTTAAAGCCTTCATGGAAACAAAATTGAGTTTTTTTTAAATTTTTTTTTATTATGGATATATTAGGTTTAAACAGACAGTTCACCCCCCCCCCCCCCCAAAAAAAAAAATTGGTTCTAAACATTTATGAAATTCTTTCTTCTGTTGAACAAAAAAAGATATTCTGAAAACTGTTGAAAACCGGTAACCATTAACTTCCATAGTATTTTTCTTACTAATATGGATGTCAGTGGTTTCCAACAGTCTTCAAAATATCTTAATTTGAAACGAACTTGAAAGAACAAGTGAATGAATGAGAGAACTATCCCTTTAAGGTCATCTATAATCAGTGTTGGGCGTAACACATTACAAGTAACGTGAGTTTTGTTATATTATTATTTTTACTGAGTAACAAGTAAAGTAAAACAATACTTAAATACAAAACAATACTAAAATTAATTAATAACATTTGAGGTTCTTTAAATTTTTTAAATGCAAATTACTTTTTAGTTTAGTTGATTTGCTTTGAAAAAATAAATCACTAAATTAAAATGATTATTGTCTCGTTGAATGCTGCACGGTGGCGCAGTGGGTTCACCTCACAGCTGGTTCGAGCCTCAGCTGGGTCAGTTTGCGTTTCTGCGTGGAGTTTGCATGTTCTGGCCATGTTGGCGTGGGTTTCCTCCAGGTGCTCCGGTTTCCCCCTCAAGTCCAAAGACATGCGCTATAGCTATTGTCCGAAGTTTATGAGTGTGTATAGATTTCTCTTAGTGATAGGTTGCATGCAGGATAAGTTGGCGGTTCATTCTACCGAGGCGACCCCAGATTAATAAAGGGACCAAGCCAAAAAGAAAATGAATGAATGAACAGTCACGTTGAATCTCACACTCAATTAGAGAATGCAGGCAGAAACCAAGACGGCAGAGTCTTACGTTTCTGTGATAGAAAATTCTCAATATTTTGAACACATGGAAGAAAAGGAAAAGAGGATTGTCTGAATGGACGGTGATTTTACTTTTTAATGAGATAAAATGTACAAAAGTAGCAAACGCATTGTTTTAAACTTTCATTAATCTGTATATACGGCATGTAGAGCTCTGGGGTCAGGAAGATCTCAGAAGGTAACATAATCTTACAAAGAAATTGTATGGACAGTGTGTTGTGTGGAACAAAATCAATGCCAAAAGTATTGAAATAAAAAGCTTGTCGAATAGCACTAACCAAAATAACAACTGCATTTTAATGACTTGAATTGCCAGGGTTTGTAATTTTAGGTCCTGGAATTTACCATAGCTGTTGATTTAAGCTGTGAATATTTCAATTCAAAACACATTTTCATACTTTAATTCAATATTTCATTTTCAACTTCCAGATTTCACTTCCAAAATATTCAGTTCTGTTTAAAAAATACGAAGTATAATATTCAAAAAGCAATTTTCAGTTGATTTTATTTCAGTTCAAAAAATCGATTTCATAAATTCAGTGGCTCAAATTCAGCTGTTAAAATTCAACATAACATCCGGGAGCTGCAGGAAAAGTAATAGAATACAGACAGCAGATTCAATAGATTGCAGACTGCTTTTTAAAATATTATAAACCAGTGAGTTTTAAGCAGTTATTAGCTTTTTCCTCACCTATTTACTGGTTTAAAAAATATATATATATTTTTAACTGAAGTGAATTTCAATACTTTTGGCATTGATTTTATTCCATAGTTATGTTAATCGCAAAAAAAAAAAAGAAGAGGAAAAACTGCAAGTTCTAAAAGAAATCAAGCCTCTGCCAGGTCATGAAAAACAGAGCAAAAGTAACTCAAAAGAAATGTAACTCATTACTAGGGCCAGATGGAATCTGCGGAAGCTTTTTGCTATTTCTGCAGAGAATTTTGGTAAAAGTCTGCAGATTTCTGTGGAAATATTTTGGGAGTATCAGAACTAAAACCCTAATATGTGGAATAAAAATAATATCTTTTTAACTTTTAGTTAATGTTTAAAATGCAAATCCAATCAGATTCACTTTATTTGGTAAATAAAGCAAGTTTGTCATATAATATATCTGGTAAAAGACAGAAAATATTACTGTGTAAACTGCATTGTACATAAATCAGATGTTTTCATATTAATAATAATATTACTGAAATTAATTTAAAAACTGAATAAATATAAATTTACACACATTTACTCAAGTAAATAAACAGAATTAATAATGGGCTAAAAATCTGTGGAAATCTGCGCGTGCAACTAGTTACTTACTTGGGGAGTAACTCAATATTGCAATGCATTACTTTCTAAAGTAACTTTTCATGACAAAATGTACATTTAGAGGATACAAACATTCAGAATTTAGTCTCTCACTTCCACCAATGATACTAATGACATCACTCAGATCTTCTGTCCAATCAAATGTCCAATTTTTGTAGAATCTCCTACCTTACTGTCCCCTACTCTATATACTGAAAAAGACACAACAGCAAATGTTTTTGTTACTTACATTATTACATGAATCAGCTTTCAACTAAATTTCTTGAGTTTATACAAAGTAATTTTATTTTAGTCCGTTTGATTGATGTAAGTTGAAAAGTTCATTCGATTAAACTAAAAAAAAAGATTTACACACTTTTAAATGTAATTAGTAAATTAAAGTGAGGAAACTAATTCACTTGAAAACAATGTAAAGTAAAACCTGTTGTCAATTGAAACTTGATTTAACTTTTTTTTTTTTTTTTTTGATTATGCAAATCTTACTCACTTTTTAAGTCAACCAATCACTTTATACAGTGCAGCATAGCTAGATGGCAAAGCTAAAATCAGTCACTTGTTCACGCAGTTATATTTTCTATATGGGGATTGAGACACCGCACTATATAGGGGATTAACGATTCACACACTGCAAATATGTTTTCCAATGGTGTGAATGAATTTTTGTTTTGCAAAAATGCAGTGTAAAGAGCAGATCAAATGTGCAAGACACCACAGACCACAATATGTATTAGACCCATTTGAACTGCACACAAAAATTCTGTATTTTAAAGCGATACCAAGGAGGTTTTGAGGTGAAATTGGCAGAGCTGTTTCATAAACTAAACTAAATGACATGGGGAGGGGCTGTTCAATATGCCCCGCCCCCTTTCCCCATATTCAGTTGCAGCTATATCCACACATTGAATACATTTTTTTTTGTTTTGCTTTAAGCCATTTTAGAAAACCTTAAAGTCAAACTGTTAAATAATCTGAACTGATTTATTGAATAAATAAATGTAAAAAATCACCCTGAAGGTATATTAAATGATGTTCATATTATTGTTACATATAATTAATTTGATTTTCAGTCTTATTCTGCTTCTTTACTCAACTCAAAAGACACAAAAGATCAAAACGTTTTTCTTTTTAGTTCATTTAATATGATTTATACTCCAACTTTAACAATAAAAAACATTTATATAAATATATATATATATATACTTTTAACAATTTACAGGTTTTGATCATAATCCCATTTTGTTTCTGAGTATTTCAAAAATAACATGAACAAACACACTGGTCAAAATCAAGCAACTACTAAAAATATTCTAGTAATAATGAAAATCAAGCCTGCTAGCAACACAAAGTAAGCTCTCTGATGGGTTAACTTGATCCTAAATGGACTTCTCAGATGTATTTCTCCGACATATTTACACTCTGCCGAATGACAGCTCAAATAAAGCAAAGTCTCGTATTGTAAGACCGCTGACTGTAGGTCAGTTTTTTTTTCACACTCCTCAGTTGTAGCTGTATGAATCATAGTCACTGTTTCTGTTGGACGAAGGCTCTCTGCTGGAGTTTACCGTCAGCCGCTCCAAACCTGACAACACACATGACATAACACAGCATAACAGTGGGAGACATTAGGAGTGACCGCACATTTTAAATCAATTTGGCTAATTTAATCATTTGAACATTTAATTTTCAATGCTTTAAAAAAATGTTTTATATTTATTTCATGCTAACAAGCAATGATCAATACATTTGATTGATTTATTTATTGTTTATAATTAGTTTATGTTAGTAAATGTATTAATAAACATTAAATGAAGCCGTATTGCAAAGTGTCACCCAGAATGTTCATCACAATCTAAATGTGCTCAAATTTAGCATTAAATAAACATGTGAAACATGGATAAATAAAATTATTATAGCCTAAATTGAATTAAGATACACACTTTAAGAAATAATTGATTTTTTTTGTCTTATTTATTGTCTAAATATTTGAAAATTCCCCAAATTAATGGCAAAAATAAGTGAGTTTATCATTTTGACATAAGATTATTTTTCTTACCCCATTGGCAGATTAGTTTGCTTGTTTTAAGGACCAACTCACTTAAATTTGGCACATTCATTTTTAAATCTATGAATTTAATGATAAATGCTGTCGAAGTATTGTTTAAATATATTAATAAACATTTAATGAAGCCATATTGCAAAGTTCACCCAGAATGAATGGGTGAAATATACTTATTAACATAAAAAAAGCCGTATCGCAAAGTGCCTAAATTGAATTAAGATACACACTTTAAGATACACGCTTTTCTTACTTAAATTTTTTTATTTAAGATTTCTTGCCCAAATATCTAAATTATATCTGGTTTGATTAAATCAAACAGATGAAAATCAAAAGAAGCCAGCTAACATATGACAATTTTATTTTTAGATTTTAATAGATAAAAATATATAATATATGTCGCTCATTTTAAAAGATTTTTTTTTAAAGCAACTGCATATACAATAAGATCAGCCAATAAATATTACAGTGTTCATGCCTCTTCATGGCTAGATTTCACTGTCTTTACTCAATGCAGAGAGTATAGGGCTTCGCGATATTAAAAAAAAAAAAAAACTGATATTGCGTTATTTTATTTTTCTGCAGTAAATATTACAATATAAATACAGTTTCACAAAATATTTGACTAGCTCTTTTTGACGGTTTTAACAACTTTCAGGTATAGAAATTTAATAATCACACACAAAAAGTGCTTTTTTATTCAAATATCTAAAAACAATCTTAGATCAAGTAAAAATATTATTTTGTTGTAAAATTCAGATGAAATTAATAGTTTTTCCTTAAAACAAGCAAAATGATCTGCCAGTGGATTAAGTGAAATAATCTAGTTTTCACTTTGAGATGTAGATATTTGGACTAGAAACAAAGACAAAAAACCTTTTTGTTGCATAAATGGTATAAATTCTGTATAAAGGTTTGTATAAAACTGAGTAATTCTGTATAAAGGTATAAAACCGTTTTATAATTTTCATGTACAGAAACTGAATATTCACAATGCAAAAAATGTTTTTCTGACTTTGCTTCGTCTCAGTTTTACTCCAAATATCTAAAATAAATCATAGATCAAGTAAAAATATCGTTTTGTTTAAAAATTAAGGAGGAAATAAGGCAAAATTAAGAGTTTTTCCATAAAACAAGCAAAATTATCTGCCAGTACAGTTAAAAATCTTGTTTTTCTTTGAAATGTAGATATGTGGACTAGAAACAAAGACAAAAATGTTTGTTTCATTAATCGTATAAATTCTGTATAAATACAGTAATTAAATACAATTATAACTATAATCCAGACATTGCATATCTGTGACTATTGCAGATGCACACATTGCGGTTTCAGTGTTGAAACAATACAGTATATTGTGCAGCCCTACAGGACAGTACTTATTTTAAACAGCAAAAGAAAGTTTGCGCTGGCTCAAGCTGCTAGTAAATGTGGTCACGTCAAATTCATGGCATTATTCAATGCTTTAAATGTCATAAAGAGTTCAGAAACTCATGGTCAATTTTATGAATGATGATGACTTGGATACGTTCATGCACAGTTCATTCTATGTTAGATAATAGTTTGTTCTGACATACTCAATAGATCTCACAACCATACAAAAGAACACAAACACACACACACCATTTATAATGCTGAGTAGTTTGAATGAAAAGCCCAATACATCATCATAATACTCTAGTCATCATTATGTAATTGAGTACAAAGTAAATGCGAGTGAGGGATTAATAGAGTTCAGAACGCTCAATAGAGAGACAGAGAGAAGGATGGACTCACCAGGATAAGACTGTCTCTTGACTGTTTTGTTGTTTGGTCCACCTTGACCTCTGTGATACGACACTTAAAGAAGAAAGATAAAATGCTGAATCGCCTGTCAGACTCAGGAGTCACGAATGTGTTCATGTGTGAAATGACTCACCACTCTGACTCTGAGTCGGCCCGATCCAGCGACTCTGACGCTTCTGTGAAACTGCAGCAAAAAAGAAAAGGCAAATTAGACAGTATTTAACATAACATTTCTATTAAAAACTGGGCTAAACAACAGAAAATGCAACTACTTTAAAGTATAATAAAAGAAATAAATATATAGAAGTATATATTAGCAAAAATATAAGAAATTTTATATTTATTTTTTCAGTTTTGCAATTACAAATTACCATTAACACTATGAAAAGCTTGTTATTTTTAAAATCAGTTTACAAGTTAACTCAAACCAGAGGAATATGAAAAATGCTTCTAAAATAAGTATTTATATTAACTTTTTACTAACTTATGCATTATAAACATTTAAGCCTTCAAAATTCAGCAGACAAATAAACACTATAACAAATGTACAGTTAAAGTCAGAATTATTAGCCCCCCCCCCTGTTTATTTTCCCCCCAATTTCTGCTTTAATGGAGAGAAGATTTTTTTTCAGCACATTTCTAAACATAATAGTTTTAATAACTCATTTCTAATAACAGATTTATTTTATCTTTGCCATGATGACAGTAAATAATATTTGACTAGATATTTTTCAAGACTCTTCTATACAGCTTAAAGTGACATTTAAAGGCTTAACTTGGTAAATTAGGTTAACTAGGCAGGTTAGGGTAATTTGGCAAGTTATTGTAGAACGATGGTTTATTCTGTAGATTATAAAGAAATAGCTTAAAGGGGCTGATAATTTTGTCCTTAAAATGTTTTTTTAAAAATTAAAAGCTGCTTTTATTCTAGCCGAAATAAACCAAATAAGACTTTCTCCAGAAGAAAAAAATATTATCAGACATACTGTGAGCATTGCCTTGCTCTGTTAAACATCATTTGGGAAATAAAAAAAATAAAAATAAAAAAACTCAAAGGGGGGCAAATAATTCTGACTTTAACTGTATTTCTCATTAGTTAATTTAAATGAATCCATTGACTAACTGATAGGATAGCATAGTATTATGTATTGCCAATATTTTATATCATATACAAGCTATTTGAGTAAAAAATTTCTGAGTTGAAAATGAGTGTGACTATGTTCTGAGGAACCATGCAGAGCTGTCAAATCCTCATGCATGAGCGCTAGAACAAATCAAATCGTATTGTTTTTATTGGACCACTAAAATGATGTTAGATAAATCTTACAGGAAAATTATTTCAGTCTTTTGAGATTAAAATGTCACTTTTAATTCAGTGTGTCACCTGCCACATCTCTATAACTACGTGCTGAATGTACAACTCGCAAAGACTTTACACAAGACTAAGAAGCTCTGCACAGAGTTAACATGATCAGTCTCAGTAATTTGCTTTGATTTGCTTGTTTGGAGAGTTATAAAAGTGTATCATATGAAACATTTCTTCTCGATTTTACTTTATATATCTTTAATGCCTATTTTAAATACAGTCTTTGTACAGAAAATTATAAGCGAACACAGAAATGTTACATTATTCCATGCATGTAAAAACATTAAAGAGATTAAAGAGCGACTTCACCAACTCACATCTTTTTCGGATGACTTTGATCGTGGGGCGACTGAACTGAATCAAAATGAAAACCAGGATGAAGATCAATATGCCAGTTACTGCTTTATAAGCGACCAACTCATTTCCAAGTGAATCTGAGAAAATGGGAAAGAAAATAATGTTATTTATAATGCACATTTTATATACTAAGGTTTACAGGTATTTTGTCTAATAAAGCTTGTAAGTACACTGTCAAAATATCTGATTATTAACAGTTTCTGTATTTTGTGTTTCACTTTCCGTTTATTTACAGTTGTAATTTGTATTATGGGATGTTGATCTCTGCTCTGTCGACAATTATTATAAAAAATTAAACTCTATAGATTAACAAAGTAACTTTTATTGACATTTTAGTCAGTAGTTGAACTAATACACATATTGAACATATTCATCACACTACGTTGCACTAATTCATCTTGACTTGTTGATACCCACTGTACACATACAGTTGTAATTATCTATCTGCGTACCTCTGATTACTGTTACCTTACAACCTGTACATATATTCATCTAGTCTCTGTTCATGGCTAATACAATCTGTGTATAATGTTCATAGTACATCCTTCTGTAAATATCACCATACACTGTAAAAAAATCCATAGTTTTACTGTTTATGTCCGGCAGCTTGGGTGGCGTAAAAAAAGAAGAAGAAAAAAATGTAAAATAATCGCTGTTAAACTACAGAATTATACCGTAAAATAACGGATATCAAATTACAGAAATGTCCTTGAATTTTAATTTCTGGTAAATTTCTGTAAATTAATATCCATTATTTCACTGTAAATTTCTGTAGTTTAACAGCGGTTATTTTACATTTTCCCCCAAGCTGCCGGAAATAAACTGTAAAATTACAGATTTTGTTTTACAGTGTAGTTTTTCTATTACTGTACTTTATAACTTATACCTGTATCCTGCACTTGCTGCTATTGCACTCCTGGTTAGACCTAAACTGCATTTCATTGCCTTGTACTTCTAAATGTGTAATGACAATAAAGTTGAATCTAATATAATATAATATAATATAATATAATATAATATAATATAATATAATATAATATAATATAATATAATATAATATAATATAATATAATATAATATAATATAATAGTCTAATATAATACGATGTATAAGAAGTAATATAGGGAGAAATAAGTCTGTAAAATGAAAGAAAATGTACTGGTAGTTTATTACAAGATTTTTGTGCCATAATATACAACCCCTACCCAGACAATATATGACTTTAAACTATTAAAAGTTTTCATAAAAGTCACTTATTTAAAATTTTTAAGGTTTAAAGTAAATGAAAGAAGGATCAAGCTATCATAATGCAATTGAAAAGCAGAAATAAATCAGGGGAAAAAAACATAAACATAAACATGCTTATTTACAGACTTCTTTTTTTTTTACAGTAAATATAATATCAAGAGGAACATTCCAACACAGATTCCTATTAAATGAGTATGCAGACATACCTGTGCAGCTTATACTCAGGCCTGAGCACTGAGTGATGTTCAACGTCATATTGCTTGTGAGCTCAATCCCAGAATTGTATTCATTAAAGTTAGTAACAGAGTTCAAGTCTCCACACCGCATGTCCTTACACAGTCCACTCAACAAGCTGGTTCTTTTGTGACTTGAGCAGCACAAAGGCTTTTCACCGAGAGTAGCGGAATAGACATAAACCCGACCCTCACACGGACTCTTTCCTTTTACTTTCAGCCAGGCCATTACTGTCTCAGTGATCCTTTCAACAGTTTTCGGACATGTAATCTGTGGGACCATTGGTGTTGTAGGTTTTGTGTTGCTTACATTAACTGAGTTGGTTTCAGGGTTGTTGGTTGTGTTTGGATTTGTAATTCCTAGTCCTGCAAGAGGAAAACACACATGGAGATAAGTTACTTTGAGGACATGACATTGTTCATCTCTCTATGAGATGTTTAGTTTAGATATAAATACAAATCAAGGAGTTGTAAAGGTTTTATGTATAGAATACAATGAGAGCTGCACAGAGATTGCGTTTATATTTGTTTGCAGTGAGCATGGTATTCTGTGCTCTTATTTTGTTGCAGTGCATTTGAGGTGAAGTGATGGTGTCATTTTAATACAGCACGGTGTTCTCGACACATCACTTAATATTATTGAATAATTTTTCATTCAAAGAACCCCATGTTAAATGTTCGGCCTTTGCCTGATATATCACGCAGTTGTGGGGAAAATAAAGATTTGATTTATAGTTGTGTTCGAAAAAAACATTTAAATTAATTTTGTAAATTACTAAAGACATTTCTTTCAAATTTTAAATAAAAAATTGTTAGAAAATTTTAGATTTATTTTTTTTTTTTGCATAAATTAAAAAAAGACATCATGGTTGATCTGTTTATATTCATCAGTCTTTAGACAAGACTTTACCAATGTCTAAACTTCTGAGAAGTTAAACCATATTTGGTGAAATAACTGCGACATTTGTAAACATTTGATATTCTGACGGCTTGTCTTGTTTTGGCAAAATTTGCTTTAAATGATTTCATTCAGATATGGAAGAGATGTTATCAGACCTTTAGTATAAAATAAATATGAACATTTTAGTTAAGCCTAAATCTAGTTTCTACCTAACAAATTTTCTGGCAAATTTTCCCATACTCTCTGTGAAGTATCTCTTATTTGTATACAGTTGAAGTCAGAATTTTACTTTTCCCCCAATTTCTGTTTAATGGAGAGAAGATTTTTTCAGCACATTTCTAAACATAATAGTTTTAATAACTCATTTCTAATAACTGATTTATTTTATCTTTGTCATGATGACAGTAAATAATATTTTACTAGATATTTTTCAAGACACTTCTATACAGCTTAAAGTGACAGCTTAAAATGGTTTTTAAAAATTAAAAACTGCTTTTATTCAAGCAGAAATAAAATAAATACAAATTTCTCAGAAAGAAAAAATATTATCAGACATACTGTGAAAGTTTCCTTGCTATGTTAAACATCATTTGGGAAATACTTAAAAAAGAAAAAACAAAATTACACTAAGTCAAATGGCATATCTGGCATATACTTAAATAACATAACCAGACATAAAGTACAACCATTTGGACGTGTAAATATCACATTATAACACGATCTGCTCATGTAAAAATCAAGATTTGTAGCACACAGTTTATCCGTAAACAACATTTTAAAAATGTAAATACATCATTCATCATATTAAAGAAATGTGTAAAAAAGATATTGCAAATTTGAAAAAGACTGAATTAACCATATTAGATCATCATTTATTCAGCTTGTTATAAGTGCATAAGTGTTTAAATACACGCGTTAACATAACTCTGCAAAAACTGGAGAGTTCGTAAGACTACGAATTTGAATAGTTGCTTTAAATAGTGATTATAACACAAAAAATGACAACATTTTGATCAGAACAATACATGCCAAGTGCATTTCTAATGTCATTTTGCAGGCAATAAAATACTGATATACGTGTTTACATACAAATATAATCTACAAATGAAAACAGATACCATCAGCAAGTGGCAGGTTTTCAGCGGCAGAGCAGATCATGCAAAATGTGTCTCTAAATTCATCGACAAGGAATAAGCAAAGAATGAATCATGTACTCACCAGCATCAATGAGCAGAAGCGCCGTAAGACTCATCAGCAGACGGTTTTCCATCTGGCAGAAGGTTGTGCCAAACATTTAACATCATTTGACTTAACAAAGAATCAACACACTCAAACTTAAACCAGGCCCAGAGGTCAAATCAGTGACCTTTGGTGCACAACAGTTTAGAAAAAGGCAATTATAAGGTTTGTCGTCTATTTCAGGGGTTCAGCACGTAAGCAGACTACATTCAATGATCTGGCCTGTATGATGACGTGACTTTAAAAAGAACAAATCCTTCACCAAATTGACAATTGTAGAGTTATTTAGCTGCCACAAACCTTAATCTATTAAATTATTACTTATGTTTATTGTTACTTTATAAATATGACACTACGTCTCGTCTTTTCTCCTCCGCTTCAACAGTGTTTGAAGATTGTCTTTCCCAAAGAGAGTCAAACATCAAAACATCAATGCTACACCACGACTTCTAACCAGCTTTTTTTATACAAGATTTATCAGATCTTACCTTGCTTGTGACTGACAAGAACAAACGTGTGCAACAAATGACAAGAAAAAATTAAGTGAAAGGAAATAGGCAGAGGTGTGGAGCTACAATCTTCATTCCCCGCCCCCATTCTCTCTCTCCATATACAGCGTGTTTTTTAATGTCGAGCATTGTTTGATTGCACATTGCACTGCTTCCTCTCTTCAAAGAGAGCGGCACACACACAAAAAATGAAGAAAACTTGAAAAAAAAAATGGGTAAGGGGGAGGAGAACAAGTATTTAGTGATGTGATATTGTCTCATCTTGATATGAAAAGGGATTTTACCAAAGTCAAAACATTTTGGTACACTCAAATAAATGAGTTAAGTTCAAACTAGTTATTTAAAATGAGCTGAAACAACACAATTCCTACTTTTTTTGGGGCGGGAAAACTTAATTGTTTTATGTTCAATCCACACTGAAAAAAATTATTCAGAGATGATTTCTTGGATTTACTCAATTTGTTTACGTTAAGTGGTTGTAAACCATTTATTTGTGTTGAGTTAAAACAAACAAATTAAGTTGAACATTATTAAACTTAATTTGTTTGTTTAAATTGAACACAATTAATTTGTTTGCAACAGTTCTGCATGCAACACTTAAATTTGTACACAAATAACTTATTCGATTTGTGTTGGGACAAAATGAAGGAATTGCGTGAAACCCAGCATCTTTACAGTGTGGTTGACATGAAAAATCTGCATATTCAAAACTGAAAATGTGTTTGCATACAGGAACTGAGCATCCTGTGGTGTACGGCCCTCGAAAAATTGCACGAAAGATGATTAATGGCGCTTGTAGGAATCATTTGCGATCATCGTGGCAAATCAGTAAAGCTATAAAACCACCGATATATCCACCCCAATCCTTTGATTTCAGGGTTACTCATATCTTCTTTTCATTCACAATCTTTCCCAGCCGTCTTTGTGCCCTCCCTCACTCTTTCAGTCTCTCTCAGGTGTCGCCGGGCTTGGTTTACCATATCGTACAGTGGGAGAGAGACCCGTAACGACTGGTTTTTGTATGTGAAGAAAAAAAATTCCCCAACACCCTCTTGAAACTCTCATCTATGATTCAATACGGGACCGAATTCAAGCAGCCGTCGAATGTGAGTCAGTGAGTTCAAGTATAATTTATCTTCCTGTAAATTTGGCAACAAAAGGTGTAATCCTCAGTTTAAAAAAATGATTTAATAAAACAATTTGGGATTGGGGTTGCTAAGCAGTGGCAGTTCTAGACTAGAGTAACTGGGGGGAAGGCAGGGGCCACTTGTACTTTTAGGGGGCACACTTTAACATACATCACAAACTACTTAAACAATTATTCAGAGATTTTTTTCATGCATCAATCTGCAGTCTTCATGAACAGGCTAATTTAATAAACTCAAAATAGTCTTACATGTTAGTTTATTTGACAAGTAACTTTGTATTGTAGTAGGATAACGCGTTTTTAACATTCAAGTACAGTTGAAGTCAGAATTATTAGCCCCCTTTTGAATTTTTTCCTTTTTTAAATATTTCCCAAATGATGTTTAACAGAGCAAGGAAATCTTCACAGTATGTCTGATAATATTTTTTTCTTCTGGAGAAAGTCTTATTTGTTTTATTTCGGCTAGAATAAAAGAAGTTTTATATATTTTAAAAAACATTTTTGGGACAAAATTATTAGCCCCTTTAACCTAATTTTTGATAGTCTACAGAACAAACCATCGTTCTACAATAACTTGCCTTATTACCCTAACCTGCCTAGTTAACCTAATTAACCTAGTTAAACCTTTAAATGTCGCTTTAAGCTGTATAGAAGTGTCTTTAAAAGATCTAGTTACATATTATTTAATATCATCATGGCAAAGATAAAAAAAATCAGTTATTAGAAATGAGTTATTATAACTATTATGCTTAGAAATGTGCTGAAAAAATCTTCTCTCCATTAAACAGAAATTGGGGAAAAAATGAACAGGGGCATTAATAATTCAGGAGGGCTAATAATTATGACTTCAACTGTACATCAAGGCACACCTGTAAACTTTAACAAATGCAGGTGAAGTCAATTTTGTTTTGTCCTCCCATTAATTTAAAATAATGTTTCCAAGTGATTTTTAATAAATCAAGGAAATCGACACAGTATTTCCTATAAAACAAAAATAATTCTTCTGGAGTCATAATAAGTCTTATTTCTTATAGTTTGTCTTAAATAAACAATTTTTAAAAAAACAATTTTAAGGTCAGTGATATTAGCCTCCTTAAGAAATATTTACTGTATATTGTATTGATTGTCTACACAACAAATCAGTTGTACAAGAACTTGACTAATTATTTAAACTTTCCTAGTTGACATAACTTAGTTAAGTCTATAAATTACACTTTAATCTGAATCAAAGACTACAGAATACTTAAACGGACTTTGTCTGAATACAAAATAACTAGTAAAATATTATGCACTTACTGTCACCATGGCAAAGACAAAAAAAAAAGTAGTTATTAGAAATTAGTCCGTTAAACTATTATGTTTAAAACATGTAGAAGAAAATCATGTGTTTGAAGACTCGTGCTTTATGTCACGACTGAAAACAAAAATGAATGAAGGCAAAACTAAACGAGTTGAATATTACTTTTACATGAGCGAGACTGAAAACTACTGGATCAATGAGTTTCATCTGTTCTCCTGCACTTGCCGACTGTTGCATTTTCCTAATGTAAAACTATGCACACTCAATTTCTGATTAATAATAGTTTCTGCATAGCCGAGGACTTGTTAAAATCACTATTGAAAAGAGAAGTCTAATATAATCAGCAGTGGACGTTTTGATGGTGTTTCACAACATGAACATGACTGTAGTTGAATCTTTTTGATTACCTGTGTCAATTTGGGGCTTAACTTCTAAAAAAAAATGTGGTAAACTGATTCGAGCAGCACCGTCAGTGACAAAAGTCAACAGAAAGCAGATAGAGGGAGTGCGCGCAACACTGAGAGCGGCCTCAGTCATATCTCCGTCTGCCACCGATGGCTGATCTCGCTTCTCTGTGGCGTTTTAGTTGTGACACAAAAATAAGCATCCTAATTTAGGGGGGCCAGAGAGGGGGCCAAGCTTGTTGACATGCTTTTTGTTAAATTACAAAAATTAAATACAGTCTTTAAGGTTCAGTGATTAAGCTTTTTAACATTTTGTTGTCATTCTTGGAGCAGGTTAAATCTCTGACAGGCCTGTAGCCAGAGAGAGCTCTGGTGGTTCATGAAACCCACACTCCACTGACAAAGTCCAGAATTTGACCCCTATATGAGCCCATTTGTCCAATTTTTGACTACTTCACCATCATAAATTGTGAAAATAACCGAAAGAAGAAAGCTTTAAGATAATGTTTCATTATTCAAATGGACAAATTCTGACTGAGGAGGGTTGAATGCGGCGGCCAGTTTGTTATTTTCCTACAGGCTACAGTTTTTAATTTAAAACAAGTTTTAACAGATTCTTCATTGCTATTTTTAATGGATCATAATATATTTAATTTTTTTATATTTCTTTTTTTTTTACATTTAAAATGCTAATCTCATAACAATATTTATAAATTGTTATTGTACATTGTTATATACATATTGCTTTGATAAAATTGTAGAAAATATTTTTGGTACAATAAAGAGTGTGGCTAATCTAATCCAGCAAAGTTTATTGCTTAAAATATCACTAAAATGCAATAGTTAAAGCTCATGATTTATGAAAAAATTTAAAATGAATCCACTTTTTTTAGAAAACAGAACCACCCCTTTCAACAGGCTGGCTACAGTCCTGTCTGAAACCTGAAGCAGTTACCGTAGAATGAACGGTTCCCCATATTGCACTTTTAGTCTGTACCTGCAGTTGAATACTATAGCATACAACTCCTTGACATGAAACCACGAGTTGGAAGAACACCACTCCTCGGCCTATTCAGTTTAATTGTCTCTCTTTTTTTTTAATATTTTTCTTTTCTTTAATTATCATTATTTATTTTATTTAAAGCACCATGCTGCCAACTTCAACTTTCAGTACTGACCTGTCTATATGCTTAATTTGTACAAAGAATGCACATCATATATTGTTTATGCACATCATACACTGTTTGTCGCACAATATTATGTTATAATATTATAGTGTGGTTTATTTTTTAATTTTTAATAAATTTAGTACAAGATTTAAATTATATATACACACACACACACACACACACACACACACACACACACACGCAGTTGAAGTCAGAATTATTAGCCCCCCTGAGTTATTAGTCCTAGTCCTGCTTTTCCCCACTTTCTGTTAACTCTAGTTATATAGCAATTTCTATAATAATTCTAGTTATTTTTCAACACATTTCTAAACATAATAGTTTTAATAACTAATTTCTGATAACTGATTTATTTTATTTTTGCCTTGATGACAGTAAATAATATTTGATTTGATTTAATTTTAATTTAAAGTCTTTAAAACATTTAAAGGCTTAACCTAAAGGCTATTTCCTTGCTCTGTTAAACATACTTTGGGAAATATTTAAAAGAAATAAAAAATCAAATGGGGGCTAATAATTCTGACTTCAGCTGTGTGTTTGTGTGTGTGTGTGTGTGTGTGTGTGTGTGTGTGTGTGTATATATATTTGTACTGTTATTTTCTCTTATAATTTTGTTTGTTAACTGTCACAAAAATCTAATAAATCCGTCTTATTAAAAAAAGGGTTTATTTAAAATATAAATCTTTGTAACACAAATATTAAATATATTAATGCTGAATAAAAATATTTATTATCCTTACTGACCCCAGACTATTGAACAGGACCAGTGAATGAATTCATAAATGAAATTAATAATTTATACAAATATAGGTCAGGCCAGTATCCTCAGCAGTAAATAAATGGAGAACTTTTAAACAAATATTACTGTAAGGAAAGTAATTAAAACATGATTGTTAATAGAGTTAAAAATTGTATTTTTAAATAATAAAACATATTGAGATTGGGATTGTTGGTGATTGTATCAGTATTAATGGTAAAACTGGGAAGCTATACATGAACGGAGGAAAACTAAGACCTGTTAAAAAAATATTTAAGACCTACAACACAACATTTTAGTAGATTTAAGACTTTTTAAGGCTTAAATTGAGTTTTTAGGACATTTAAGACCCCGCAGTTTCCCTGTATGATGGACTTGCTTTGTTTTTTAAATAAGTGGATGTAACTGGATTTGCATAGTGAGCTTAAAATAAGTTTAAAACTTATTTAGTATTTCATATATTATATTTATATTCATAAGTTTGGAGTTACGATACTTTCAAAATACAAAATTATGAGCAGAAATAGTAAAAATTGTCTGTAGATTCTGTCTGGTCCAAGTTATGATTAACAAAAGTGCATGTTGTCATGACTAATTGATCATATAATCAGCACTAAAGTACTACCTATTTTTAAACAGCATTCATCTATTAATAATAATAATAATAATAATAATAATAATAATAATAATAGAGAATGTTATATTTTAAATGTATTAAATAAAGGAGATATTGCAATCAACACAGAAATCATAGATCAACTTCAGATTTTAATATCCACACCCGAATAAAAGGACAATAAAAATAAAAATACACTTTTAACAGGCTACAGTCATCACAACCAATGCAATAGAATCTCTTTCCTCTAATGCTGCAAATCAATGTGCTAATAACATTTTCATCCCATTTTTTCCCCCTTGTTATTTATTTTATTTTCTCTCTCATCCTCGTGTCGTGTCACCCCTCTCCCTCGCTCCAGGTGCTGGGGAGGGAACCTAAACGTGGGGGTTTTGCTACAAACCTGAGTCTTAATTACTGAGTTCATGAATTAGATAAAGCCACCCGAGGCTTGATTGAGGACGCCTCTGGTTTTGAATTGCTTTAAAGTACAAAAATAAAGAGAGACCCCGCACACACGCTTATGCTAAAGCTGATGGTTTGAAGGCCCCGCTCCAGCTCCTGTTGCCGAAAAAAAAGTTCAGGGCTCTTAGTGTGGAGTGATAGTGTGATTTACAGGAGACTTCGGTGGGGCTTTTACACAACTACATAACAGCTCATAATGACCGTTTCATTGAGTAGGCCTACATCTTTGTGTTTTGGAGGCTAGCATGAAGTGAAGTTGGGTTCAAATCAAACCGCAACACAAAAAAGTATTCGTTTGGTGAAGAATAAACGCTCCAGACTCCCCCTTTTTATTTTCATTCTGACTGGACATAGATATATACACTAGATACCACATACGGACCCAGAGCATGCGTCAATAGCGCCACCATATTTGTACAGTGCTTCCAGGACAAATGTCATTCAACTGCACTAGTCAAGACGAAAGCCAATGTGAAGATGCTAGACTTTAGCGCTGTGTACGAGTGTAGTAATGAGTGAACAAAGAAAACAAAGCACAAAGGCTGAACATTTCATAGGTGAGATTTCCTTTTTATGTTACAAACTTTTGTGCTAAACAAGTATTGATGATAATATAGTCCCTTAGTGCACTGATCATGAGGAAAGTAGCACCAACTCACACTAAATTCTAGGCTTATGCTAGTTTGGTTGAATAAAATCAGCAAACAATGTAAATGAATTATGACAACAAAATGCTGAGATGCTAGAAACTTATATTATTGTAAAATCGTTCATAGCGGAAATTCATTTACAAAGTATTCCCTCCCTCCGTTAGCATTAGAAGTGAACGCAGGAGGGTTTCAGGAAACAGATTAGACCAAATTCAACAGGGAGGGCGGATAATACATTTATGCACACAAACACACGCTCTTTGTTGGCAATGCCCGTGCGATCACTCATCCATCGGTGTAGAAATGTGATATAATTTTCGTAACTTAAAAAAATATTTGCATACTGACCACCGGGAAAACTCCCGATAATAGATATAGGTATTTAATGTGTATATATATATCTCTGGCTCTGGATGGCCAGGCCTCCACTGCACCTTGTTTCCTCATTCATTTCAAAGGAGCACTCCCCTGTACTAAAACGGCAGCTCTATTGACGCATTCCCTCCAATATACACCAATAGCAAAGGCGACATCTAATGCAAATATCTATGCTGACTTGAGGGCTGGATATGCAAAACGGCTCATCTTTATCTGAATTCAGTGTGTAAAATATGCAGCCAGGTATTCATCTGCATAGTTTTACCAACAGAAAGGTTTCTCTACCTTACTGGTAGATTCACAAGGCTATATCTACTAACCTAAGCGTATTATGCAGCGCCTATTTTCTTTGCATATGCTCTGTGCTATGTTACATCTCACCTGCCCCACCAAATCCTGTGCTATAACTGATACAGCGCTCAGCATATACGAGTACACCCCTCACAAATCTTTTTAAACAGGAAGCTCTGCAATATTATATTTGTGCATGTATATTAGATTAGTCAGTACCGAAGCCAAATCTGAAGCTTATCTAACAAAATAGCTTGAAATAACGCACCAATAAATAGCACACCCAAATTAATGTTACAGAAAAATATTAAATACAAATTTAAAAAAGAGGAAAGATCAAAAATTTTGTTGACTTTTGTAGTTTGTAATTTTATTTGCAATATTTTGCTTGAATTTTATTGCATTATCTTTCAATTTCTCAATATGTTTGGTGACTAAAACTTTATTTTAATAAATATACCCGATCAATAAATATGTTTTGTTTAAATGCACCAAAAACATTCCCTATATTCACTGAGAAACGGACAAAAATATTCATTTTCAGAATGGGGTGTACTCAATTATGCTGAGCACTGTAGATATGTCTATATTATTATCCCTAGTTCTCCAGTTTCCCTTCAATATTAGGTTGATTTAAGTACACCACTCCCACTAGAAAACATGATAATAGTCTACTCCTTCTGATCAAGCGGTTTTACAAATAAAAGGAAGTGTGTGAAGGAAAAAAAGAGGGAGCAAACAGAAGATTAGGAGCGACTGTTACACAAAGCATTCGTAACAGCGTCCGGTGACATTTTAAATCTGCACACATGGAAGTCATCTAAATGTATGATAAAGATAATCTTGGCTTTATTTAAGGAATTTTAATCTGTGATAGAATGGAGAATGATGCTGTGCTTTCTGGATTGACTCCGTCAACAAGGTTCCATACAGACAAGAGATCCGCCTAACGCTAATGTAACCCTTCCGTGTAGTGTGGCGTGTTTTTCTCAGTAGATTAAACTAAATCATTGAGGAAACGAAGAAACAGCCTGATACGGCTGAGCTGTAACACAAAAAAAGCATCTTGTCGTTTGAATATAATCAGAGATTTTGAAAACATGCTTCAGAATGGACAGGAACCGAGCCGTTTTAGCTCATCTCGAGTCTCTGACTGAGGTTGGGTCGGGGAAACAAGCACACGCTCAATCTCAAGTGTCTTTATAAGCCTCAGACAGGAACAGGATGTGACATGTGTACGCAAACCACAAATCTGAGAGGGCAGAGCAGGAGGGGAAAGGTGGGAGAGACAAGAGGGAGGATTATGAGAAAAAGAGAACAGACAGACAGACACACAGACAGAGTGGCTCAGGAGTATGGCTGTGGTACCCCAAAACCTGCCCTATAAAGCGGTCTACCTGGGGGTGACTGGGTTGATGGTGCATGGGGGCCTGTGGGGTAGTTGTATACTCCATATTGCGGGTATGGAGCAGGATACTGGGCAGGCGTGGGACCAAACTGCCCAAACGGAGGGGCAGGAAACTGGGGCTGAGTGGGATATGGGCATGCTGGGGGACCAAACGCAGGCCTGGGAGCTGGAAAGCCTGTTGCCTGAGGGAACGGGGCGCCCTGGCTGGGGTAGGGCTGAAACGCTGTGCTGGGGTTAGTGCTGCCTGCTGTGGAGGCTGATGGAGGAGCGACGGGATAGGGGGAATAAGGGAGAGCAGAACTAGAGGCGTTGGAGGGTGCATTGATTTTGGAGCTCTGCTGCTGCTGCGGCTGCTGTTGTTGCCACGGCGATGATGATCCAGCATCCTGACTGGCACAGGGCTGTGATGCAATTGTAGCATCTCCGATCCCTTTGCTTTTTTGGCTGAGAATTTCTTGCAGCTTTTCGATGCGCACTCGTCTCGTGTGTGCGAGGGAGCGCAGGGAAAGGAAGCGTTCGAGGAAAGAGTCCAGCGATATTGAACCTTCCAGAAACTCATCTGCTAGAGCCTGAGAGAAAGACATTGAGTGGTTTTTAAATCCTCACACTTTGGGTTTGGTAACACAAGATCAAACCTTTATAACATTATGCAATGAAAAATGTTAGCTCGAAACTACAGTTCAAAACATATATCACATTCAATGCTTTTGATTTTTCACTTTTGCTGATTTCAAATGTTTTTAAAGGTGCAGATGGTGATTGTCTTCAGAAACGTTTTGTTGTGCTGGTTGAAAGTCTCTTCACAGTCCAATAGTAATGATTAAAATAAATGATCTAAATGTGTTTATATGTACTTTTTATATTCTGGGTAAGGTATAAAAAAATGTTCATCCAATTAAAATTTGTTGGGCTGATAATTCCCATAATTCTGATAAGTAGCCCAAACCGTCTGTCAATAAATATAGATTTGTACATCTGTGCACCTCTGCTTACGCAGACAGATTCGCCAGCGGTGACAGCAGTAAAAACAAATGCTCAATCAAAACTTTAAAATCGCGAATTAGTATTGTAGTTACTTTTGCACGCTGGAGGAAGGATGACAGCATGGATGAAGTATTTGTTTTAGACAATGCATATTTAAAAAGCATTGTAGTTCTGCAAAGCTTATGTAGATTGGGTTGTTATGAATAGGTTATATGCACAGATGTGTTGTTCACCCACTGAAAATCTACTGGCGATAGCTTGATGTGACTATTTTCAGTTTCATAAGGGTGCTTTTACAGCATCGATAATGTAGATTTTTATTTAGTTTAATAACCAAACACAAGCAAACAGCACTATTCGTCCTAGCCTACTTAACTGAGCTGAAGTTGCTTTTATATTCACATTGGTTCATTTTTAAACAATGACAACCTGTGACGCGCTCCCCATATTGTTTACAATGCTACTCTGAAAATTGGGTCTGAAATAGCATGCAAGTACGGCTTAGTAACAAGTGTAATTTCTGCCAACCACTAAGAATACAGTAGTCGCTTTAGGACAAAGCGCAGGAGAGAGTGAGACCAGCAATCCTTGTATGCATGAAATATTGCACATTATGACAGGTTTGCTTGCTACACAACAGAAAATGTGCTAGATCTAATACATTTTATTCTTTGGGAGTTGTAGTATTATAAAGTACAATAATGTTTTTAACTGTCAAATAACATGATCTAGTAGGATGTCTACTGTCATCTTTAACCTCCTAGGGCTTAGTGGCTACATAAGTGGACAGCACATTTTAGCTTTTAAGTGGCTATTTAAAATACTTTCAATGTTTTATATTTTGATACAGACAATGGGCCCTATCATACACCCGGCGCAGTGTGGCGCAAGACGCGGCGCAATAGTCTTTTGGTAGTTTAGCTTGGCGCAAGAGTCGTTTTGAGGCGTTGCGCTACGCTGTTTAAATAGCAAATGCATTAGCGCTCATTTGTGCGCCCATAAGTGTTCTGGTCTAAAAAGGGAGGCGTTTTGAGGCGGACTGCTGGCGCGTTGCTATTTTGAGAAACTATAATAAATTTTTCATTAGACCAAAACTAACCCGGTCTAAACTCCGGAGGAGAGTTGCGCCTCGCTTACGCACAGCTTAATACGCACAAGAGAGCAATAGGCAAATATCTTTACATATGAAAAAAATTATATTTGTTTTATAAAAAACAAGCTTAGATTTGCCCACCTGTCAGGTTTTAGACCATATGGGGCACAGCATGTGTTTTAGGATATAACTCAGGTTTTTGAGCACATTTTGTTATTATTGTTCATTTATTCATTTGCTGGAAATTATAACTGAATTTAGAAATAGTTTTGAAACGAATATTTGCGCTTAACAAACAAAATTATTTATTTATAGACTAATTGATGTCTGTGCGTAAAGGTTTCCCTATCCAAGAGAGAATGTGAAAGTAGTTCCATTATCTCTCATTCTCACGCAGTAGATGCTCTGTTTAACAGTTTTCTGTTAAAAAACTGTTAACTGTTTGCTTGTGAAATGCTAATTTTTTCCACTTAGACATACTTTGCGTCCTGTAAATAGCGAATGGGCTCTTGGCGCGACGTAGCTGACTCTTAAAGGGAATGGGAGATGAGACTCTAATTGGTTTATTCTCAAAACATTTTAATTAGGTTCCAATAAGCCATAAATAAAAAATACATGTAAAAAACACTTTGGGCCTTTAGAGGTTAAGATGCGCCTTCAGGATTTCAGGGGGCGTGGCTTTGGACCTGGGCAGTGGGTGGACTGTGTTTTCAAGGATATTATGGTAACAGAGATTATTTTGGCAGATAACCTACGGCAGCTTTAAGTAATTTAAACGTTGTATAACATTCTTAATAATATAAAAGCAGTTACTCAACATCTTCGCACAAAGAATCATTTTAAGGATTACATCAGATTTTCTTAGTAGACTGGAGTAATGACTGATGCGTAATATACATAAATTGTTATATTAGCATCATTAAAATATTGTTCGTTTTTATTTTATTTTGTTACATTTTAGTTATAATACATTACAAATGTTTATTATATTTTAAATGGAATTAAATAATAAGTTGCTGATGCAAACTATGAAGTTTATTTATGAAACACGTGTACAAACCTTTTAATTGTACATCATATGAAATATAGGTTAGGAGTACATTAAAACGTATAGGTGTTAACCATCTGAATGTACAAGAATTACTCATTACTCAAGTAAATTCACAGATCAGATAAATGAAAAGCCAAGGATCACCAAAGGAGAAAGAATATTTTTAGTAGATTATGGTGACCCACCTCTGACTCTGCCTCTGTGCTGGCGCCCTCTGCCTGCAGACGAGACAACAGACCCTCCGGAGACACCTGTCCCATGATGCTGTCTGCGCAGAGGGAAAGAGAGAGACAGAAGTGAGACAGCGTTGATACATAAATAGATCTGTAAGAAACTGAGGATTGAGAACAGTTATGCAAACAAACAAGTTGGCCAGAAATGTGTTGTAATTCTAAACAAAAGAAAAAAAGCTCTAAAGGACTGAGAGGAAGTAGAATAGGGCTACAGTGAAGAAACAAGCCAGACACATAGCAATCCTGTGATGTCATGTCACAAGAGGAGGAGAAACAGTGGCAGAACAAAACAAGCTCTTAGAACAGCTCTATACCACAGACCTACGCACAGATAGAAGATTTTCTGGCCGAACAACATGCTCCGTTCAGAAATCGAGTTTAAATTCTTTTCAGAGCTTCATTCTTTCAGAGTCTGTAAAACTACAGTGACATTTGCCACTGCAGATTAACTACAGAGTGAACAGAAGCTGAAAGAGCACTGTCATTTTAATCTTATGTAATCACTATTTTAATAGAATATTTGGATGGTTTATTTTTACTTCGATAAATTTCATTTGATGCAGACACCACAGTTTTGTATCTCCTATTTAACTAAAAAGTAAACAAAACCCAAGATGTTTTAATAAGAGAATTACAATTACAGTCATGCCATAAAAACATCTGAAAATGTTGGTCGGTTTAGATCAGGGGTGCCCAATCTTGGTCCTGGAGGGCCGGTGTCTTGCAGATTTTAGCTCCAGCTTGCTTCAACACACCTGCAGGATGTTTCTAGAAAGCCTAGTAAGAGCTTGATTAGCTAGCCCAGGTGTGTCTGATTGGGGTTGGAACTAAACTTTGCAGGACACCGGCCCTCCAGGACCGAGTTTGGACATGCCTGGTTTAGATAAATGTAGATTTCTCGTATATTCATTTATTCATTTTCCTTCGGCTGGTCCTTTATTTATCAGGGGTCACACCACAAGGGAATGAACCACTAACTATTCCGGCAAATGTTTTATGCTTTTTTATGCCTTTCTAGTTGCAACCCTGTACTGAGAAACAACTATACACTCTTGCATTCACACACTACAGCCAACTTATTTTACTCAATTCACCTATAGCGAATGTTTTTGGATTGTGGGGGAAACTGGAGCACTCGGAGAAAACCTACGCCAACACGGGGAGAACATGCAACCACCACACAGAAATGTCAACTAGTCCAGCTGGGACTCGAACCAGCAACCTTCATGCTGTGTAGTGACAGTGCCAACCACTGACCCACCGTGCCACCCTTTATCCTATAATTTATTTCTTTATTACCCATGGATGAACCTATAATGTTCCTGTTGTATTAAGGAAAAAAGTAAGCACATCATTACTATCAGAAGTAGTTTCAGCTCAGAACAAAACTACTCGCTTCTCGTTTTCCAGAAAAGCTGCACTGACAATAATTAATCTCATTTCACATCCGTTTACCCAGAATGCATTCACAATCTTTTATATTTCACAGTAAGTATGTCCCTTACCTCTCAGGACACAGTGCTGTTTGTATTTCTCCCTCACTGCCTCCAGTTCAGTGTATTTCTCCACCAGCCGCGCTCTGTCATTTTCAATACGGGGCTTCATGTCTAGGTTCTGCTCAGCCAGACTGCGGTTTGCAGCCAGAGCCATCTCTCTCTCCAGCTGAATGTTCTGGATCTGAAAGAAAAATATAGACAATGTCAAATGACCAAAGACAAAACTCTACGACCATTTCTAAAGCATTTAATGCAACAGAAAATGAGGTTGTGAAAATAACCTTTTTGCATTTACAATGGCAAGCAACTTTCAAAATTGTTTTATGTCATTTTTGTATACAGTGGTCCCTTGCAATAACGCAGTTCAGTTTTCGCAGCTTCCAGGATGTTTTCTCGTGCAATTTGACACTGCACATTGTGTTCTCTGTCCTGATTACTGATTTGTGTTGTGCATCCTGATTGGCTGTAGAGCATTGTCAATCAATCTCCTGTGACATGTCTCCTGTACAGTACAGAAGGCGTTCAACTTGACAAATTGACCTAAATCTTTTAATAGCTATCAGTTTGAGCCTGAAGTGCTGTACTACAAGTTTTCTCCCCACAATGTCGACGAAACATTCTGCACTGTCAAAACCCATTGCACAAAAGGTTGGCTTTTTGGACATGCTCAAGGCATTATTCCATTACGGAATAAATAAATAAATGAAGATCAAATGGTTTTGATCTTTGGTTTCATTCTATAATACTGGACTTATTTTTATATGAAGGTTTGAACTTTGAGAGTGTTTAAATGAGAGAGAAAAGCGTGAAAATGTTCAAGCCTGACTGAGAAAAGTGTATAAAGTGTGTAGTAAGGGGGTTTACACCTTAAAAACATCTATAATAAAAAATAAAGCTGACTACATTGTGGATTTCACCAATTGTGGGTTATTTTTTAAAACATAACTTCTGTGAATAGCAAGGGACCAATGTATTGAAGTTTTTTCTTCAGAACCCTAGTATGTTGTTAAAAAACAGAACAATAAACACACTGAGCTCCTCATACATGTTAAAAATTAAACTCATGGTTGCACTGTAAGCCCATAAACAGGAAGACTACAATTATCATCAATGAGCTCTATATACACTAATCTGGATCAATTTGAAATAGCAATTTGTGCCTAAAAACTCTTCCTGTCCACACTATTGTTATCTTTAGTTTCCCAAAAGTTTCCCAAAATCAACACTGAAATACTGAAAATGCTTTTGTCCTTGTACTGCACAAGATTTGTTGGTATGCTTTGAGCTTTTGGCTCTTTAAATCATTGTGGCAATAATTCAAGAAAAGGCACCAAGTTTTTTGTCAATGGACCAACAGTGTAGTCGTGGAGTTGTTGTTGCAAGTAACACAGGAGTATAAAGTTGCAAAAGCAAGCCAGAATATAGATTGAGATGCCAATACAGCTCTGAGTGAACAGCAATTTAGAGCATGCACAAACTGACAGGAATCTTTAACAACACTGTCCAAATGGAGAGCATCCAAAGCAACCGCTGTACAAAGTCCTCTCCATTTTAGCTCAATTGGTCACATTACTGACAATGGGTCATCGTTTCCAAAAGCCTCCATTTTCACAGTCCACACTGTGACACAAAACCTGCAATTGCACATGTATCCAATTTGGTAGAGCTTTTTCAATAATAGTTCAATAATCATCTTAAGTAGGCAAGGGCAAGTATAAGATTCTAATGATATGATAACCTTAAATATCACTGTTTCACAGTACTGTGATTAAAATATATTCTTTTTAAATGTCCGGGTAAACAACTAGATGTTTTTTTCCACTTTGAAAACAATGGCTGCATCCCAAATAACATACTGCCAAACTATATAGTTCGCTAAAACAGTATGTGAGCCAAGTAGTATGTCAGAATGTTTGAAAAACAGTATGTGAGAAGTACCCGGATGACCTACTACTTCTGACGAGATTCTGAAGTGTGCATAAGATATGCTACGCTACTGTATGCCATGATGCACAACGAGAGAATTCATGAATGGGAGTGAAGCAGATAGGTCATGTAATGATGACAAAATGGCATCCGTAGTACGTCAGAGCTCATTCATACGACTCGCATTCATGCTGTATAGAACATATTTTTCTATCGGTCAGGTGGTACATTAAATTTTAAATGCAGAATCTACTGAGTAGTACGCGATTTCAGATGCAGCCAATACATTTTATTTTCAGAAACTTTTAAAATATTTTGTTACAGTAAACATGTCAAGCTAAATATTTCAAATATATCATTGACTTTCGCTGTCTTAATTCATTTCAAAAACACAGATTTCTTTACAATTTCAAATGGCTACTTTGGATCTCTTTTCTGCTGGAGATACTGTTGTCCTAAAACAAGTAAAAAAAAAAAATTCGAAACAGTATAACAGAAAATTTTCCTAGTGTTGGGTTGCGGCTGGAAGGACACCTGCTGCGTAAAACATGTGCTGGATAGGTTGGCGGTTCATTCCGCTGTGGTGACCCCAGATTAATAAAGCGACTAAGCCGAAAAGAAATTGAATGAACATTGATGAACAACAGAATATTTTGACTGTTTTAAAACCTTGACTTTCACAAACCACGGTATACCTTGAAAACGGTTTTGTCCCTTGCCTAATCTTAAATATGGACAGAAGGCCAAAACTGAGAGAAAACATGCATTTTTAAACAAAAGCATATTAGTGTGGAAATGGCCTTAGGTTTGCACTGCTTTTTGTAAGCAGAGTTTTGCAATCTGAACAAGTGAAAATTCTACATTGCAGTGTTTTTTAGCATCCTTAAAACGGCCAAAACGACAAGCTAAGGTATGTGCCACTTTATTATTTAATAGTGTGACAAAACCCCAGCTCCACAGAAGATCAACAATGACTTTTACATCACTGCAGAAGCCAAACGGTAAAGAGTAACTGTTTTTAAAACACAGTCAGAATTGCTGTGTGAGATTATTTTATAAGTACTTGTTATCAATGACGTTTTCAACTTAAATCACATTTATAGATATATACGTTAGATGTCGCCTACCCTGTTGTTGTCTATTAGAAAGAATGTGTCAATAGAGCCGCCATTTCAGTACAGGGTAGCGCTCCTTTGAAATGAATGTGGGACCAAGCTGCAGTGGAGCACTGTGGCCATTCAGAGCGAAACAATTACACACATACAAAACTTAAATTTGACATCACTTTTCTACATTGATGGATATAAGTGATCGCACAGGCATTCCTGACAAACAGCTTGTGTTTGTGTGTATGGAAATGTACTATCCACCCTCGCTGTTAAATTTGATCTAATCCGTGTCCCGAAACAAACCTCCTCTCTTACTTTCACTTATCATTCTGACGGAGAGAGCGATTCCTTTGTGAATAAATCTCCGTTATGAACGACTTCTTCAGTAGCCGACAGTAATACAAGTTTCTAGCAACGCAGCATCTCGTTGTCATATTTCTTTTGCATTGTTTGCAGATTTTACTTAACTAAACTAGCATAAGCCGACTGTTTAGTGTGAGTTGGTGCTACTTTGCCTTATGGTGAAAGCAGCAAATGACTGTATCATCAATAACGTTACCTGTTTAGCACAAAAGTTCATAACATACAAAAAAACGTAAAAAACTAAATCTTACCTATGAAATGTTCTGCCTTTGTGCTTTGTTTTCTTTTCTCGTTACTACAACCATAGACAGCGCTAAAGTCCCGCATCTTCATGTAATAACACTGTCTTGACTAATGCAGTTGAATGACACTTGTCCTGGGAGCACTGTACAAATATGGCGGCACTATTGACGCATGCTCAGGGTCCCTATGCGATATCTAGTGAATATATCTATGAATCACATTTATGAAGAATGTTTCCTGTTTTACAGGAGGACAGTGATTCGGGTATGGAACAACATGACTGGATATATACAGTTAAAGTCAAGAATTATTAGCCCCCCTTTGAATTTTTTATTTATTTTTTTTAATATTTCTGAAATGCTGTTTAACAGAGCAAGGAAATTTTCACAGTATGTCTGATGTTTTTTGTTTTATTTCTGCTAGAATAAAAGCAGTTTTTAATTTTTTAAACACCATTAAGGACAAAATTATAAGCCCCTTTGAGCTATTTTTTTTCTCGATAGACTACAGAACAAACCATCATTATACAATAACTTGCCTAATTACCCTAACCTGCCTATTTAACCTAATTACCCTAGTTAAGCCTTTAAATGTCACTTTAAGCTGTATAGTAGTATCTTAAAAATATCTAGTAAAATATTATTTACAGTCATCATGGCAAAGATAAAATAAAAAAGTTATTAGAAATTAGTTATTAAAACTATTGTGTTTAGAAATGTGTTGAAAAAATATTCTCTCTGGTAAACAGAAATTTTAGAAAAAAATAAACAGGGGGGCGAATAATTCTCACTTCAACTGCATGTCAAATCTATTTCCTTTAAAGAACCACTTCACCCAAAAATGTTTTAGATGAAACCTGAGAGCTCCCTCATCCTCCATCTGAAATATTACGAGACATTCAAAGTCCAGAAAATGAACCAAAAACATTTAATGTGACTTATGTGGTTCAACAAACGTCTCTAGGGCTTGAAACACCATGAGAAGAATTAATATCATTATAAAACATATTTTTGGGTGAACTAATCCTTTAGCAGTTATCCATCATCGTGATGATGATCTTACCTCATCAGACTCCAGTGCCATAGACTCCACCCGCTCCAAGTTGTCCAGCAAATCCTGCAACTCGGACTGGCTGAGGTCTTGAAGCTTCTCCATTGATTTGCTAGGACAGCTAATAAACAACAGTAACGTTTACTTATACTATATGTACTAACATTTACTGCTCATCATAAGCTAGCCTGCTATTGACATCTCTTATTGAGTTCCACCAAAAATAAATACAGGTTTGAATAGGAGTAAATCATGAGATTTTAATTTTAGGTTGATACATGCTTTCAGGTTGAAACTAGACTAACAGTGTGTACTTAAGTATAATGTTTGATATCAAACCACAACTAGAAGACTGGTCAACAGTTAAGCGATCTGCATCACTTATGCCAGTTCTGTTATCCAGACAGTGAGTATGAGGAAAAATATGCTAATGAAGTTAGGGTTAACCCTAACTGCCAAGACATCTCAAGAAATGTCCAAATACTTACAAAGCACAAGCAAATCAAAGTCCTCTCCACACGGTGCTCATGGAAAAACATCAAACTTGACTGGAAGCGAGTGACGTGAAGATGTAGACGGAAGCGCGAGCGTCTTCAGCATTAAAACCCTCTTCCTGTTGGAAACATCTACGAGATATAATCTGTACCAGGTCTCGGGTGTTATTTAACCCGGCGGAAAGTGGAAATAAATGTGAGAAATGATTCCCGGAGACAGGAATCTCTCCGCGGTTAGCTGGACGGCTAGCTTACTTAAAAGACAGCAGTTGGACAAGGCGGTTTGCTATTCAAAATAAAACGTCGCCAGGCGAAATAATAACTCAGAAAGGCATACTTAAGTGTGTCCGTAAAAGCAGCATCGATGACAATTCGAGCAAAACAGTCCAAATGAAGGTTATTTGACGGGGTATGTTCCTATTCTTAAGGGAAAGTTTCACTTCTGGTTGACAGATATCACGGCCATCTTTGATGAAACCATTGTCAGTTTGATTAGGGGAGTAAGATGTGTTTCAAGTAACCTTCTTATAAAATTTACGTTTATTGTTAAGTATATGTTATTCGCATTAGATTATGGATTGTATGTCTATGTAAAAAATTACAATACAGACAATTAAAAGCCGTTCTTGTACGTATTTAATGAAAAGAACATCATCCTCCCCTATTTTTGGTATTACATGGTATGGTCTTACGTTCAGCTGACTGAAAGGGAAACCCCGATGTGACGGGAATATTCCATATGTGACATGGCAATAGGGTTGGTCCTAATATTTCACCACACGGACAAGGATGTAGTTTTAGCATTTAAAAGTTTAATACTGTAGAGAATCTGTGAGTTTAAACATTGGTTTTATACATTTACACATGACACTAACGAAATTACATAATACAAAACAAAGGTAGCTTATTTACAGGTCATTTTCATCATAATTTTTTATATTACATCCATTTGTCTTTTTTTCCATTAGTAATTGTATCCAAAATGGTAGAAATTATCATTAATGCAGGTTGTAATTACCTTTACTAAAGGTGAGACACTGCAAGCACCTGTCAAGATTTTTTCTGTAGCTTTTTTTTTCTCTTCAGTCTATTGGAAAGTAAATTTTAAATGTTTCTTTTATCACACTTAAGCAATTGTCAGCAATCACAGTTTAATAACAAATCATAGTTTTAAAGGCTCGAAATTAGACATTTTTAGTTAGCTTCACAAGACGTAAATACACTTAGCGTTTGTAATTGTATTGTATTGTGAGATTTTGTGATAAAAACAAATTTCCACAATCCGTAACATTTTTTAAAAATTGGCTTCATCCAATATTAAAGGTCTTATGCTAAAAATAAATGCAAACTTCCTGATTTGCCTGCTCAAACAACATTTAAAGGTGCAGTATATAAGTTTGCCACCCAGTAGTTAAACCAGGTATTGCACGCCTGGTTCAAAACACACGCAAGCGCAGGTTGCCAGATTACTAAATTTAAGGCTGATTTAAAATTGAATTCTGAAAAAACTAAGGCACATGATAGAAGGAAAACCTGAAATGTATATTTTAGAAACGGCTTGTATTTCTCACAGGTGAATAACAGAAAACTGACAACGATGCTTGTCATGTGCTTTTTTCAGTGTTAAATGCTAATAATGCAAGTTTGAATGCCATTTTCCATGATATTTAGTGCCATACTACTGAAAGTAGCAGCAGATAGTTCACCTCAGATCTGGAAAATAAGATGAACTGTTTGAAATTAAACTTTAGAGTTGTGACTCAGTGCAAACCAACACATATCAGTGATTCAGCATGTACATTTAATAATGGTAAAGTGGTTTTATATGTATTAATTAGATTGTAAACCTTACCATTCTCTATAGAGTGCAGTGAGTGCACTATTCTGTGCTTATGAATGGCTGTATTTAAATTTCTGTCATGTATCTTGGGTGCAAACAGCCAACTTGCTCATCATGCAAATCTCCTTATGCAGCGTGTTGTTAGGACACAGGCTTACAATGTAACCTCCTTACCAAATGTTTACATTCATAATGTTTATATTATTTGCTAATTAATAACCTCATGGGGAACTCTGAATCTGCGTCTCATTTCAGAGGCAGTTACTGTCCACCAGAGTTCGGATTTAGGTTGCGGACATACACTTTGAAAGCTTTCCTCACTACGTGAATAAAATACGCTGTTTTCCACAGAGGAAAGTGCTGAAATATAATTGGCTTAACTGACATTTGGCGGGTTAAATGACCAAAACAAAGACATTCTAATTTTTACATTTTTAAAGCAGAATATCTGACTTCAGCATTGTTTTACAGATAAACAAGAATGTTCACTTAGCAAGTTTCTTAAATATCTGCAAACATATTATGGCGTTCTTAAGCTTTAAAAGAGTTAAAAACTTCCATACAGCACCTTTAAGAAAACATGTGATACAAAAATCTTAATGGAATCACTCAATTGGAAAAGCATGGCGATGAACATTAGTTTTCACCTGCAGTGTCTTCCCTTTAAAAGCAATTCAACCTAGTTTGATTTATAGTGGGTAAATTATTTACAGTGTGTAACAGGTTACTTTCTATAAATTCACAAACACAAATAGTATATTCACATTTTAAGACGATCAAACAGAAGCACAATACTATTTTTATAGACCATTTTTAGGGATGTATACAATAACAACTAACGTATTTCTTGTTTCACATTTTTAATTTCTATAGCTCCCGAGAATCCAAAAAGAGCCACATATTGATAATGATAGATGTTTTAGCATTAAGTTATGATTGAATTGTCTCTTGTTACAGTTATAAAGTTTGATAACAAGCAGGAAACGTTCATGGTCCAATGATATTACCACAATGAAATGGTCTATAGCAAATCATAGAAGCTTCTAAAAAATATTGTCTCTAAAATGACCAAAGATAAGTGTATAGTGTATGAAAAGTCATCTCAGTGACCTCTCAATCCTTTAAATGCGGAGAGTGATAGAAAACTAAGAGCAACCACAGCTGCAATATCGTAAAGCAATAGCTGTCCGGACACTGCTTTGTAAAAGCCCTGTCAAAAAAAAAGGAGATTGAATGAGTTCATTAGAATATGCTGTTTGAAAAAAAAAGTGCTTTGTAAAGAGTTTTACAGTTAAAATTTGAAAAGAAAATGATTATTAGTGATGGAAAAATCAAAGTAATGTTTAATATAAGTGTATACAGAGAAAACAATAGAAAATATAGTGGTCATATTACATTTTTTACATAAAAAGTGCATTGTATTAAATAGTTTTAGACGACCAAAGCTATTCAATTTTCATACAGACAGAAAATAGAGGAGTTTTGACAAAAATTCTCATAATTAATCAAAATCAACAAAAGATCAATAGTTTTAAAGGGCACCTGTGGTGAAAATGAACTTTTGTAAGCTGTTTGGACAGAACTGTCAAATTGTGTGTGATATAAACCAAACTAATCTCTTTTTTAAAGTCTCCTGACATTAAAATAGGACCCAAATCCCAGTGATTTTGAAGCCCATCGCAATGTCCCCAACCACCGAATTGATTGACAGGTGCCATGTTTCTATAACAACATGTATACACATGTCCACAGAACATTTGTTTTTGCAAATAAACCTGGATTAAATTATTTGTTCCAACTCTCTGTATTTTTATAAGTGTAAAACGTTTTTAAAACAGAGCATGTTTGCAGTAAAATCCCTATTTGATTCTTAACTGCTATAATCACCCTGGCTGCAAGGTGTCAGTAATCGTGCATGTGTGTGTGTGCGTGTGTACTGCAAATGGCATTTGTGTGAGACTCATCATTTCAGAAAGGCTTGAATAGACTCCATCACAAATACATCAATTAATGCACTTGGTATTTTTGACTTAAGAACTATATTTCAGCACCATCCGGGTCTGTTTCTGTCCTTGTTGCCAACTATTTTAACGAAAAGGCGCCTAGCTCTGCCTGAAAAGTCGCAAAAAGTTGTTAGATTACGTCATACGTTAATTTGCATTTTACTGACGTCATCACGTTCTACCATTTCTGTTTGTTTAACAGTCTATGGTTAATAAAGGGGTATTTATGTTTGCACTACGCTTTATGTAAGCATGTCAATTTAACTAAATTTATTGCTATTTGAATACAGTATATCAGTATAGATGTGTAGTGTATTTGCAGCAATCTCCCAGACGTAATAAACTCAGACAAGTTCTGAAATTGTCACTAAAATATCGGTGATTGTGAACAAGAAAAGAGTAAACGGTCAAATTAAACTGTTAAAATAAAGAAGAAGCAGATTTGTCGCTAGTCGCTTTTTTGAAAATTTGTCGCTAGGGGGGTCTGAAAAGTGGCTAAATCTAGCGACAAAGTTGCTAATTTGGCAACACTGCTCTCTCACTGTTCTGTTTAACTGACGTAATGCATGATGAAACGCAGACATGGACATGGTAACGGTGGGCGGGGAGAAGCAGCTCATTTGCATTTAAAGCCACAGGCTACAAAAACAGCTACACTGTACTCAGACACTAAAAATTGGCATATTCTGGAGGCCATAATAAATAATCTGACGGGTATTTTGAGCTGAAATCTTTTAGATACATTCTGGAGACAGCAAAGGATTATCTTACATCTTGTAAAAGGGGTGAAATAGGTGCCCTTTAAAAACAATATAATCCTTTAAAAGCAATTTGCACTTACTTGAAAGAGTTTTTCTGCACACGGTTCATTGGGTGAACAAGGAGGGAGGTCCAGAGAGGTACTGGTAGCATAAATGTACAGAAAAAGACCAATCAGTGTCGCCACCAGTCCAGCAAGACCAGAGATGAGAGTGTTCTTCAGCTTGAAGGAAGAAAAACACACCAATGTCAGGACAATGTTTAACAATACACATCCAATAAGAAGCTCTGATGACGGTGCCTTTACCAGGTCTCTCCTAGGAGTTCTTTCAGATGCCAAACCAAATGATCCAGCAATTATAGTCTATTTAGAGGAGAAAAATCTGAATTAGGAAAAAAGTTTGGATCTGTCAGAAGAAAATGTGCAATTGTGCAACATCTTATCACTGCTGCAATACACTTAAAGGTCAATAGGATGCTTCTGTCACTATTTCCTCCATTTATTAGGGCAAATCTATTATTTCAGGATCCTCATGTCAATGTGTGCATCCGCAATAGTCCCATCACAGGATGTGCAGTGTCTACAGTTATGAACACGTGTGTGAAATGTTGATTAAAGTATACTTTAATAACAATTTATGCATATCAAAAGGATTTAGACATATGGTGAGATAACATTGGTATCTTTAATAATGAAGATTGACTGCACTGTATTTACACAGTAAAAACTATACCATGTAATTCTATTCAGCCGGCAACTAGCTCTCTGAAACTCTCACATGGTTGCCCACTGAGGCTAAGCAGGGCTGCACCTGGTCAGTATCTGGATGGGAGACCACATGGGAAAGCTAGGTTGCTGCCGGAAGTGGTGTTAGTGAGACTAGCAGGGGGCACTCAACCTGTGGTATAGGTGGGTCCTAACACCCCAATATATGATAGGGACTCTAATCTGCTCAGTGAGCGCTGTCTTTCGGATGAGACATTTAACCGAGGTCTTGACTCTTTGTGGTCTTTAAAATCCCAGGAGTTAGCGGTTTAATGGTGACATTTGCCCACTGGCCTCTGTCCATCATGGCCTCCTAACCATCCCCATATGATAATTGGCTTCATCACTGTGACACCCTATTTTAGTTCTCTATTTTATTATACTTAAACATTTAATTTATTAGTTGTTAACTGTAATAATTTCTTAATTTATTTGTGGTGGTAAAGCACTATTGCTCCAATCTTCTGTCACAGGAGTCATGACCCTTCAAAATGTATTATTATGTTGATTTAATTTTTCATTTCTGATTAAAAGAAAATCATATTTTATATAGATAGTTATTTAAAAAAGGAGCAGCAGTGGGTAGTGCCGTCGGCTCACAGCAAGAAGGTCGCTGGTTCAAGCCCTGGCTGGGTCAGTTGGCATTTCAGCGTGGAGTTTGCATGTTCTCCCCATGTCCGTGTGGATTTTCTCTGGTTTCCTCCACAGTCCAAAGACATGCACCGTAGGTGAATTGGGTAAGGTAAAATGTCTGTAGTGTACGTGTGTATGCCCTGGTCCTCCAGGTTGGGGGTTGAGCGTTGGGCTAACAACCTACCTTGTTAAAAAATTAGATGTTACGAAACACAAAAATGGTGCTGCTAAGTATCAACTTCAATATAAACAACCTTGGGTGTAAGTAAGTTATTTTAAAAAAAAAACAATAAAACCACAACTAATTAATCATTAACCAACAACTAATCGTTTAAGTCCAAAACAACTACATGTGTTTAGTAGTAATGAAAAAAACCTACCACAGAACCAACACAAAGGGGGCACACGAACATATACTTCATGTCAAGGCTGACGGTGTGAGTTAATAAAGTCAGGAGCAGCTGGAACAGACCTAGCAGAATTGCCATAACCTAGAAAAATGCACACATTAAACAACAGCAACATTAAGCAAAACATCTCTACACTGTTCATTTCCTATAGACTCTGTAGTAACTTACTGTAAATCAATTACAGCACACATACTGTATTTACATTTACAGCACCATTTATCTTGCTCAATATCATAGGTCTCAAACTCAATTCCTGGAGGGCCGCAGCTCTGTAGTTTTGCTCCAACCCCAATCAAACACGAGGCCTATATGCTCTATTTGTATTTACAGTATTGTATATTATTACTGTAAAATATACAGTCATTTTCTTATTGCAACTTTAAAATACAGTAACACACTGCAAAACTGTCTTACTGTAAAATACAGTTCATGTTACAGTTAAATACTGTATAATTTATTTATATATTACTGTTTTCTTTATCTGTTATCGTCTTTACTTACTGCCACCACTTCAGGGTCATGGAACCTAAAGAGACGGTGGAATTTGGGAGGATCCGTGTCAGCAGAATGAGCTTGTGTGCTGGGCATTTTCAAGTCAGCAGAAAGGCAACTGATGTCCTGAAAAACAGGAACATTCGAAAGTTCAGATCAGTGGTTATAATAGCTTCTCACAATCAGACATAATGGTGAGAGACTCCGACTGAAACATGATCTGATCCCCCCGGATTGATGGAACGTTTTGCGGGAATACAGATGCTGGAGGAGAAAAACATCTTTGTGAAGAGAGGAAGTGGGCGGATATATAACAGAGAAAATGTGGCTGGAGAGAGGAGTAGCGCAGCTTGAGACAATCCCGATTGCTCAACAGCACTGCAGGGAAAAGGGTTAGGGTTATGAGAGAGAAAAAACCTTTGGTACACATCATTCATCTCCTTAAGTAGGCTGGACTGACCAGTTGTCTAAAACAGATCTTATTTGTTAAAAACACAAAGACACAACAGCCACTGGAAATAAACAACTGCCCGCATCAGCCGCGCGATTTTTAAGATACCATCATAAAACACACACACACTCGTCTATATAAACATATATAATATAACATAGGATTTATGTAGGGATTTATTTAAACTCCATGTAAAACAACACGCGACAGACTCACCTCGAAAAGTTGTTCAGGAGAATCCTAGAACGAAAGAGCGAGGCTTTACGAAGTGGTCGAAAAAAACACTTATTAAAAGTTACTGTGAGGGAGAAAAGGGGGCCGGGCAGACCCCCATTTCTCCTCAATGCATGGGTGGGTCTAAAGTCTTTTTCTGAGAAGGAAAGTCTGATATTTTTTGTGGAATTATTGCTCATTATTAACGAGTTTTCTAATCAGGAGAAGGCGCTAGTGCTGGTTTTACATTACGGACATCTTGAAGCTCGCGCGGAATCCTTGTAGATTGTTTTTTTTAGGCCAGACTGGTCCCATTCATGCAGAATTTCACTCTGGGTGTTACGTATTACAAACTCGACTTACTTGAAGACGAAAAATGGCCTTGACGGTGTCGACTGACCTGTCCGTGAATACTGGTCCAACATACGTAGATGAAAAACTTGAGGACAAACAAAAAGCGTTGCGGGAGAGCATCGAGAAGGGGGAGCCCAAAATATTTGGGGTGAGTGAACTTCATGTTGTGACTTCAAGCAGATTCTCACAGAAAGTAATTTCATGTTTTAAAGGGAATAAAAGAAAGTTATTTTCTGGTGTCTTCATAAATAAAGTAGTCATATTTAACGTGTTAAAGAAATGTGTGCAAATCAGAATAAGTATCAAAGTCCTCAACATCTCTTCAGGGAAATACTGAGAACACAAACAGAGGAAAGCAGAAGTAGAATCTTCTAAAAATTTCATTATCTATCTTCATTTCTTGGTCTTTTTGTCTGTTGTACAATTTTAAATAGCTCAAAATGTTTAAGTCATATTTCATTATTTTGCAAGGCTACTATTTTATTAGAAAACAGATAAGGATTGGATAATAGTGATCCAGTTTTTCTTTTTTTCTGTTCTTTTTGTGTGTGTAATAATAAGATACTGTTATAAATCACTGTGCTTTTGATTTTGCTAAGTAGGATCCAATTCTGGATTAATATATGTTTTTTATTTTTTTTTAAATGTAACCCATACTCCTAAACCTTACCCTAACTAAATTATTGATAGTTGGAGCACATAAACCTAACTGTAAACTTGTCCCTTAAATCTGATCGGCTGATTATGATGTTGGTAGCACGTCCTATAGGGGAATCGTTTAGGGGTTGGTTTAGGGGTAGGGATTAGGTATGGATTACATATTTGAACAGGAATGTTTCAGGATAAACATAGATTATGGTGAAATGACACTAACCTTGTTGTAAACCTTGTAAGTCTGGACTACATTAACATTAGACAAGTGACTCATTTTTTTTTTTGCATGTTATTTGTTGAATCTTTGGTCACTGTGTGACATTGCCCACTCAGGCTATTAATCTAGTAAAACAGGATTTTTTTTCAATAGCAAGTTACGTGCTGTAACATAAAAAATGATGTCTGCAAAACTGTTGCAAACTATTTATATGGGTTGAATAAAAATGAATAATAATTAAAATTAGTAATGTTTAACTTAATTTGTTTGTTTAAATTCAGCCATTGTTTACAACCACTTAACTTAAAAAAAAAAACATTTTAGGAAATCCAAGGAATATTTGAATAATTTGACAATTGAATATTTTTTTAGTGTCATACATTTCCTTAGTAAGATGTGCTACAAAGTCCTTAAAATCTCTTCAGGGAAAATACTGAGAAAACGAACAGAGCACTACCTAAAAGTAGAATTTTCTCTAAATTTAATTCTCAATATCTTCATTTTTTGGTCTTTTTGTCTGTTGTCCAGTTTTTAATAGCTCAAAGTCGTTATCTTAACGTAAATTATATTTCATTATTTTACTAGAAAACAGATGATGATTGGATTACAGTGATTCGGTTTTCCCTTTTCTTTTCTTTTCTTTCATGTGTGTAGTCAGTTGTCAGTGTTGTTGCGGTTGTGATTTTGCTAAATATAGTGCAATCCTGGTTTAAATTTTTGTTAATCCTTGAACATAATTCCTGTTTAAAAAATGTAACCCATACTCCTACCCTAAACCTTATCCCAACTAACTTATTCCCAAAAGGGGATTGATAGTTGGAGCACATAACCCTTACTGTATGCTTAACATAAACGGCAAACTTGTCCCTTAAAACTGATCGGCTGATTATAATGTTGGTCTAGCACGTCCTATAGGGGAGTTGTTATGGTTAGGGGTAGTGATTAGGTATGGATTACATTTTTTTTTGACTTAAACTTTATTGTGTTTTTAATAAACATGGTTATCAACAATAGTAATAAACAGAATTTCTCAACATTGACTTGGTTCAATGTGTATAGCATAGTTGATAACAATATGAAACAAAAAAAAATGACAAATTATATATGTACACAAACAAACACACATATTTATGAATATATACATGTATGCATACAGAAACCTGTAAATATGAGGAAAGAAAAAAAACTATTCACAGAATGTCAGAGAAGTATATAAATGAAGAAAGTGTCTACTAAGATTATTGTAAAACATTAAACAGAAAAAAAAGATAGTTTGTTGTCACCTATATCCTGAAACATTTTAAATGTTTCTCCTATGTTGTTGAATTAAATCACTTAAGTTTTAATAATGGAGATCAAATTGTTATGTATTTGGTTCCAATGAAGGATTGTTGAAATCTTTGCTTTGTTAATTAAGGCAGTGGACTGTTCTAGTCGAACAATGTCTACAAAATAGTGTAATGGATTACATCTTTGAACAGGAATGTTTCAGGATAAACATAGATGTTGGTGAAATCACACTTGTTGTGATTGAAGTCTGGACTACATTAACATTAGACAAGTGATTCACTTTTCTGCCATGCTAACTGTTTAATCTTTGGTCACTGTGTGACACTGCCCACTCAAAAGGTCAACCATTTCCTTCCTAAGGTATGCTACAAAAATAAACAAAAACTGTAATTCACAGTAATTAGAAGCATCCACATTAACAAAAATTTGCATATGCATTACCATTCTATATTGTATTATTGTATGCTGATATTTGTAGCACAGTTACTTATCTCTGTTGTTTAAAAGAGAATTTAAAATTTAAATCAAATGTTAAAAAAAGATGATGTCACACAACACAAACACTGAAATTTTCATTTTAAAACTGATTTAAATATTTATGTCAACTCAACCTATCTTTATACAGCATCTCTCTCTCTCTCTCTCTCATTGCTTTTCAGGTCTCTCAGATAGTAATAGGTCTGCTGATCATTTCCTATGCTATACCTCTGCTCTTTGGCGATGCGACAGTGATCCTTAACAGCGGTGTGCCATGGTGGAGTGGTATTATGGTAATGTTATTTCAGGAAATAATCATTAAATAACAAATTAGGGTCACGGCAGAGTATTCAGGGTAATAGGCCAAAACTAGACTAGTGATAAAATAAACAGAAATGAATGACTACACATATAAAGTCTGTCTTTGACCACTAGACTAGTTTTGGCATATTCTTAAATGTCTATTAGATTTTCTCTAACAGCCCAAGTTTAGCCTTGTTTTAGCCAAGGTGTCTATGTTTAGATGTCTTTTAGACCTCTACTAAACACACAATTGTTTGCTGGGATTCGTAACTTAACTTCTATTTTCCTTTCCCCCTAACAGTCAGTCATTTCAGGCGCAGCCGCAATAACATTGGAGAAAAAGCCCACCTTAAAGACAGTGAGTTTGAACTTTGAAACATCATTAGAATGTTTTCCAGACTATCGCATATACGGATTTCATGCATAATTTAATTCAGTCATGGTCAATCAATCAGCAATGACTCTAAATCACTTACAGGTACTGTTGGAGATGAAATCAATTTAAATTAGTTTAAAAATATTTCCAGTTTAATGAAGAGAAGGTTTTTTTAACACATTTTAAAACTAAATAATTTTAATTGCTAATTTTCTTTGTCTTTGCCATAATAACACTACATAATATTTTACTAGTTATTTGGCAAGATACTAATATTTAGCCTAAAGTGCAATTTAAAGCTTAACTAGGCTAATCACTGTAGGTTTATAACGTTTGAACAGCAGTGATTAGTTCTGTAGCCACTTGAAAATATTTACTTCCTAAAGGGGCTAATAATATTGACCTCTAAAAGAAAAAGAAAACTGCCTTTACTCCAGCTAAACTATCAAACATCAGACATTTTCCAAAAGAAAATAATATTATTGGAAATACTCTCCAATTTTCCTTGCTCATTTAAATATCACTCTGGAAATATTTGAAAAGAAGCAAAAAAACTGATAATGAATTTGACTGTATGCGTTTCAAAAGACAAAATTGATTAAAGTTGCTCTTGTGTTTAGGTCTCTGTTTGTTTGGCAATTTCTGGTGCGGCCATAGTCATCTCAGTTATTGCACTTATCCTGTACTATGTTGACATGGCCGTCAATCCGGCGACTGAATGCCGCAAAGGACCAGATGGCTTGTGTGACTATCGCTATTTTGCCACCGTATGTGCGTTTATCTCTTATTTGAGTGTCTGATGTATTATATTAAAGGTGTAAAGACAATTAAACAGAAATATATGCTTATGTTTGGGTTCTTTTTCCTAAACAGCATTTCAACACAGGTGTGAAGGCAACCATCTCCGTGGTTGGTTTGGTTCAGACAGGATTATCCACAGCTTTTACAGTCATACTGTATAACCAGAGGAAGTCCTTTACAGGTTATGTGGTAAGAGAAATAATATGTTGTTTTAAAAAATACTTTATTATCATTATAGTAGGGGCGACACAGTGGCTCAGTGGTTAGCACTGTCTCCTCACAGCAAGAAGGTCACTGGTTCAAGCCCCAGCTGGGTCAGTTGGCACTTCTGTGTGGAGTTTGCATGTTCTCCCCGTGTTCGTGTGGGTTTCCTCTATTTTCCCCACAGTCCAAAGACATTCGGTATAGGTGAATTAAGCAAGCTAAACTGGCTATAGTGTATGTTTGTGGATGAGTAAGTATGGATGTTATCTTTGTACAGGGTTACAGCTGGGAGGGTATCCGCTTTGTAAACAAATGTTGGATAAGTTGTCAGTTCATTCTGCTGTGGCGACCCCTGATGAATAAAGGGACTAAGTGAAGGAAAATGAATGAATCATTATAGTAGAATTGTATTATTATTATTATTATTATTATTATTATTATTATGTGAGATCTGTACTTTTATTGATGATGTATTTTCTGTTTAGGGAAAAAACTATGGATTTATTAGATTCGTTGTCTCAATTTTTACATATTAGTGTCCAATTTAGCATAAAAATCAAAGTTAACTCCATTATGCTTTTATTTTCAAGCATTTATGGTTTATTTTTAAGAAATAAACCTTTAAAAAACACTGAAATGTGTTGCATTTTTATAACATTTAGGATCTTGTTTAAACTGTATCTCAGAAATGGTTTTCTACTTTACGCATTTTTTTCCTCTTTTTCAGATCGTGAACGAATGACATTTGGCTTGATTTCCATGTGTAAGATTTTTGGATTTTAATCAGATGTCCTTTTACTATCCACTTCATATACATATATGTGGTTTTGCTTGTAACCAAATGTAATGCTTGTATGTGTAAGACTGTAAAGCACTGATGTACTGTTAAATGTCATGTGAAATAAATATAAATGTGAATGGTTTGATTTTATAAAATATCAAAATAAACCTTTAAAGATCGTTTTTCTATTAATAAAGATATATTTCAAGTTTATATGTAGCCTTTTGTGGTTTTATTTTACCATTGTTCTGATAATTACAGCCCTAAAAGAAAAAAGAAAAAAATCACAGCGGCGGTCACGTGACAGGGTCCAGCGGATGATAGGGCTTGGCTCATGAATATTAATCGTGTGTAATGCAATATTTTAAAAGCGTTTAAATACTTCTTTGTAAACTGGCAAATTAATCATATCTACAGAAGATTGGTGAAATAATATTAGTTAAAGTGAAATATATAAAAAAAATTTACCTCAAAACTGTGACTATGAAACATTCATAACTTATTAATATTCATAAGCTATGCGTTACCGATAGCAACACAGGCAACAGACCTCACAGAGACAGTCTATTCGCTGATATACACCAAGATTTAAGGTTTGTTTCTAGGGACAGCGATGATACTTCGTTAGAAAACTGAACAAAAATGAAGAACAACCATCATTACACAACGCTCTTTGCTTGTTTTGGGCGTGGTTTCTTACGATTTGAATCAGATGCAAATTACGGATGTGTTGATAAAAGGGGGAGGTATAGAAAATCGGCTTATAACACACGTGTTAAAGTTTTAGGATTGTAAATATATATGTTTCAGTGTTGGTTTTCAAAAACGAATAGTATATCACGCCCTTACATCCTGTTAAGTATGTTAAATACAGTCTAACATAAAAATGATGTAACAAATAGGCCTACTATTGAGAGTTTTGAGTTAATATGTTTTCTTAGGATTACTCTGTCTAATTTTAAAGGTCAGTAGCCTATATATGGAGTTTATTTCAAATTGAAACGCACTTACACTCACCGGCCACTTTATTGGGTACACCTTACTAGTAGGCTACTACCAGGTTGGACCCCTTATACCTTCAGAACTGCCTTAATCCTTCATGGCATAGATTCAACAAGGTACTGGAAATATTCCTCAGAGATTTTGACTCATATTGACATGATAGCATCACACAGTTGCTGCAGATTTGTCAGCTGCACAACCATGATGCAAATATCTCATCCTACCACATCTCATAGGTGCTCTATTGGATTGAGTTCTGGTAACTGTGGAGGCCATTTGAGTACAGTGAACTCATTGTCATGTTCAAGAAACCCGTCTGAGATGATTCGCGCTTTATGACATGGCGTGCTATCCATTTAAAATTAGCCATCAGAAGATGGGGGATGGACATAATAAGCCCCTTTCACACAGTGATACCGGTAAATATCCGGAAAATTTCCGGAACGACTTTACCGGTATATTCAAAAAAGCGCTGTTCACACAGGCGAGGACGTTACGGAAATTTTCCGGAAAAGAGCATTCACACATCCATTCCAAAATACCGGTAAATTCTGACATCATTCACCACAAATGAGCTTTAAACGGCTGCGCTTGTATTTGTAAACATTTGACTAAATTACAAACTCTTTTGATGATCAATATTGTAAACAACTTTCACTGGATCATATTCGCATGTCGAGATGTTCATAATATGTGCGTGCGCTCACAGGCTGTTTCATGGGCACACGCAAAGCTTGAAGGTAAACAAACAACGGCTTATCATAAGCATCTTATCGATGATTATTTGCACAGTTGGCATTAAGAAGAACATATAAACGTTATCTGACTAACTTCTATCAGCTAAATGTGTCTGGAAAAAATATTCAAAGGCTTTTATTCTCACAAACCGCGCGGACGTAAATGCGTCTGACTGTTGTGATTGGCTAAAGCAGAAGTCTTACGTCAGCACGTTCTAGACGTGCACGAGCTTATTCCGGAAATCTTCCTTCTGCGTTCACACAGCGCAGCATTCCGGCAAATTGCCGGTAATGTTACAACTTCTCTTTCCGGAAAATAGCCAGAACGAATTTACCGGTATTTTCAAAAAGGACCTGTTCACACATACAACCTTTCCGGAAAATTGCCGGTAATTTTCCGGAAAGGTCTGTATGTGTGAAAGGGGCTAATGTTCAGTTAATAATAATGGGCCCAAAAGTGTGCCAAGAATATATCCCCCACATCATTACACCACCAGCATGAACCATTGATACAAGGTAGGATGGATCCATGCTTTTATATTGTTGATGTCAAATTCTGACCCTACCATCCAAATGTTGCAGCAGAAATTGAGACTCATCAGACCAGGCAATGTTTTTTCCAATCTTCCATTCTCCTCTTTTGGTGAGCCTGTGTCAATTGTAGCCTCAGTTTTCTGTTTTTAGCTGACAGGATTGGAAACCCTGTGTTGTCTTCTGCATACCTCGGTTTTAACGAGTGGTTATTTGAGTTACTGTTGCCTTTCTATCAGCTCAAACCAGTCTGGCCATTCTCTTCTGACATTAACAAAACATTTGCGCCCACAGAACTGCCACTCACTGGATATTTTCTCTATTTCAGACCATTCTCTGTAAACCATAGATATGGTTGTGCATGAAAATCCCAGTAGATCAGCAGTTTCTGAAATAATCAGACCAGCCCGTCTGGCAACCATGCCACGTTCAAAGTCACTTAAATCACCTTTCTTCTCCATTCTGATGCTCGGTTTGAACTGCAGCAGATCATCTTGACCATGTCTACATGCCTAAATGTGTTGCGTTGCTGCCATATGATTAACTGAGTAGAAGTTTGCATTGACGAGCAGTTGGACAGGTGTACCTAATAAAAATAGCCGGTGAGTGTATATTTAAGTAACAAACACGTGTAGACTATGTGCATATCCAGCTGCGGTCACACTAGAGTTTGCGTGTGCAAAATACTGTCGTACGGCACTGTGAAAAGGGGCGGGATTAAACAAGATGATTAGACATTTAAAAAGCGAGCGATTTGCTCCGTGTTTTAAACTTCTGTCCAGAGAGGTCATGTTTTGATCCTCGATTGGTCTCACGCAGTCAAGTGATACAATTTCGCAGGTCAGAGTTCACCAAGCTTGAACTTTGCACTGCAGCAACCTGCGAAATTTGACGCATGACCCTGTGTTTCCAGTCTAACGCATTCGCGTCCTTATGAATGGAAGTCTATGGGAGGAAAAGCCCAGTGTGACCGCAGCTTTATAGTCCATTGAACTTGTAGATTTAATTTTAAATACAAATCACCTTCAGTTCTGTCTCTCTCTTAGTTTGTGTGATGCAGAGCCAAGAGGACATCTTTAATCCTCTCATCATCAATGGAGTGGTGACCCGAGACAAAGACTTCCTACACAAACTCGGCAAAGTGCTGAAACTTGACTGGATAGTCGGCAAAAGCTTCAAGGCATGAACAGACTCACTTGCAAGCAGCGTCAGGACAACAATAATTGCCATTTTAATTGCTTTGTAGGCTAGATGATTTATCCAAAACCTTAACATTAATTATATGTCTCATGGTTATAGGTTTGAATTCTAACTAATGTAGTGTAACTTATTCATTTTCATTGGGCTTGAGTTTACCTTGCTATATTTCTCAGATGAGGAGATCGCTCATTAACAGAATCATCCCATCTTTTGCTTGCCTCGCTGTGAAAAACAATGATTTCATTGCACTTAGTGGACTTCTGGAGAAGGTTATTAAACGTATAGTTTCCTAAGTTAAACATATGTACAGAATTCAAGCCTATATATTACCCAAAGGGATTTATTTATTGATTTCTTTTTAAAACCTCTTAAGACGGAAGTCAGTCATCGTACCTACGATGATTCCACGGCCCTTCATACAGCCTGTGAGCTGGGGAACATAGACATGATCAAGTTCTTGTTATCAAAGGGGGCATCGCATCATCTGGACCACCGTGGAAACTGCCCCTTATACATGGCTGTTAAGAACAGGTATGTCTAAAAAAATGTATGATTAGTTGGTTTAGCAGACATTTTTTTTGTCTTGTAAATGTCAATGACTGTTTCATCTATTGCCACTTGTATATAGACTACATACACTCACTGGCCACTTTATTAGGTACACCTGTTGCTCGTAAAACAAATTTCTAATCCATCCTGCCTTGTATCAATGGTTCAGGCTGGTGGTGGTGGTGTAATGGTGTGGGGGATATTTTCTTGGCACACTTTGAGCCCTTTAGTACTAATTGAGCATCGTGTCCACGCCACAGCCACCTGAGTATTGTTGCTGACCATGTCAATTCCTTTATGACCACAGTGTACCCATCTTTTTATAGCTACTTCCAGCAGGATAACCTACCATGTCATAAAGCGTGAATCATCTCAGACTGGTTTCTTGAACATGACAGTGAGTTCACTGTACTCAAAATGGCCTACACAGTCACCAGAACTCAATCCAGTATAGCAGCTTTTGGATGTGGTGGAACGGAAGATTCGCATCATGGACGTGCAGCCGACAAAACTGCAGCAACGGTGTGATGCTATCATGTCAATGTGGACTAAAATCTCTGGCATAGATTCAACAAGATACTGGAAATATACAATCAACCACAAAGCCAAAAGGGGGTCTAGCCCTTTACTAGTAAGGTGTACCTTAAAAAGTGGCCGGTGAGTGTATGTTACCTTAAACAAATTGATAAAGGAATGATGTGTATTTATTGGCCAAAGTCCAGAAACAAGTTGGCATTTTATCATTTAGGTCTCCATTGTTCTGAAATCAGGACCTCAATTAGTTCTGTGCTCATCACAACCTCTGTATTTTCTTTTAGTCTATATAATGAATATTAGTAATATCACTTTATGTTTAAAGTTTTTAGCCATCTTAAAAAATGTGATCGCTAGCATGACTAAATGGCACATCAAATGTGGCATTTTAAGAGAATTCAGACAGTACTCTTCAATACAGACGGTGCTCTTGTATTCTGTCATCATTTATCTACCAATCATTGTTCCAAACCTGTCTGACTTTCTTCCAGAAAAGAACATATTTTAAAGAAAGCTTACAACTGGTAACCATTGACATCCATAGTAGAAAAAAGAAATGCTATGGAGGTCAATAGTTACTGTATAAAAGTTTCTCTCTCTCTCTCTCTCTCTCTCTCTCTCTCTCTCTCTCTTATACCCCCTCTGTAAACATTGTGCTAAAAATTGGCAGTATTCCCTAATAAAAAAGGGAATGAGCCAAAGCAAAGTGAGTGATGACTGCATTTGTGCTCAATTTCTTTCAAGCTTACATTAGAGAGTAGTAATGCATCATTTGTACATGCTCAGCTCGACATGGCAGTGATGCCAGTTCATACATGTGCTTCTTTTTAGGCATCATCATGCTGTCAGCCTCCTGCACTTTAATGGAGCCACTGTTACTAAAGCCCCTGTGACAATCGCTATGGAAATGATCCAGTAATATCTCACTCATAAAACTCACACAGAGCATTTTACCTACAATGTATTATTATAAGCCTATGAGCCTATTTTTTTTGTGGTTTATCTCATCACTGAACAGAGCGATACAGATCAAAGACCACCGTCTTCTGCTTGCTTGGGCTATAGCAGGCGTCGACATGGACGCTCAAGACTATAATGGACGCACAGCCATGCATGAGGCGGTTTATTTGGGAGATGTGTTCATGATCAGAAAACTACTGGAATATGGAGCCACACCACTGGTATGATTAGACGATGGTCTTTTAGTGTCTCATGTGTGAATCAATGAGTTAAGTACAATGACAGTAAATGAACCATTTTCTCTCTCTCTCTTTTTTAAATCCAATCCAGATGAAAGATGTGTGGGGTCAGACAGCAGTGGATGATGCTCAGAATAAGGCAGCCATCATGGCTCTTTTTGAGCCTATTTTTACAGTTCATTGCCCCACCAAAGAGGCCTATTTGCTATGTGAGCCTAAACTTTCAGTCAGATACTAAAATGTTTGTTGTAATTATATGTGTCTCACTGTTCTGTTGTACTGCATTTGTCTTAAAATAATACCTTTTTATTTTAAAATGCTTTGTTTCCTCTGAGATTTTGGTCCATATTGACATGATAGCATCACGCAGTTGCCGCAGATTTGACGGCTGCACATCCATGATGCGAAAAATCCCGTTCCACCACATCCCAAAGGTGCTCTATTGGATGAGATTTGGTGACTGTGGAGGCCATTTGAGTACAGTGAACTCATTGTCATGTTCAAGATACCAGTCTAAGATGATTCATGCTTTATGACATGGCGGGTTATCCTGCTGGAAGTAGTCATCAGAAGAAGTCCCTTTAAGACAAGTCTAACTCAGCGGCCATCTTTGAAATGCCTCTCGGGCATTATACTTAGGCATTCTGTTTGAAAGGAAACATCAAATTGTACAAAACTGTTTGCCAAGCTTATGATTATATTACATACTTGGAACCACCAATAAAATTCTAAATCTAAATTTTAATTTCTAAACCTTCGAAGCCAACAAAGTCTTCATATTTTCATGTTGCCCAAGCTAATTAAAAGGAACAAGATTACGACACCAACCTCATTTATGGCCATTCTACATATTACTATCCTCTGGATTAATACAGTTTTTTCCATTCAAAACTATAAGAGTGACATGTCGTGTGTATTCTATAGTCTTTGACTGCGGTCATAAAGGAATGGGCATGGTCTGCAACAATTGGTTCTAATGGGTAACACAATTACACCACCACCATCAGCCTAAACCGTTGATACAGAGAAAGTAAGATGGATCCATGCTTTCATGTTGTTGGCGCCAGATTCTGACTCTAGAAGTGGACGTTGATTATATATATATCAACATTTGTAAGGATCTTAGTGATGATAACCTCCGGATGGACTACTCCTTTGTGCCTGCTGGAGGCTCTTGGCTTTTGCAAGGTCACATTCCTATTGTTACAATAAACAACCCTTGCAAACACAGAATAAACATGGTTAATATCTTGTACTCCAAGATTGAGCTAGCTCATCTCTAGAAGAGAACAAGACATTCACACAGAGTGAAACATGGATTTAGAGTAAACCAAAAAAGGACAACACATCATACTGTGGAAATCCTAATAAAATGAAGCCGTTAAAAACAACTGCATGTTTGTCCTCCGGAAGTCAGACTTTAACGAATAAACACTGTTACTGCATTCCTGACACGGCTGTGTCAGATAAATACAGACATCAGTCATAACAAAGCAGAGGAGGGGATTACACATCTATATAACCACTGTAAATTTTGAAACAAAAATCACCACTTTTGTACTAGTGTGTTTAAGACAATAATGTTTTACTCCCATGTGGATTCAAGAAAGTTACACCACTCAGTTAGTAAACTTATGCGTAGACTAATTCTTTTAGTATTTTTAAAAAAAGGTTGTTATTTGGTGTGTTTAAACAAAAAGGCTGTGAATAGTCTTCCGCAATTCTCATATGGAATCACTTTATGTGAGTTTCCCTCCTGTAAATCCGCAGTCTCCACAGTCATCAGCAGGCGGCAGAATTGCTCTTTGCAGGAAGAGGAGAGGAAGCGGGCGTTGCTCAGGGAAAATAAATATTTTATGGATCACTAAACGTCCAGTTTATTTGAGTTTTGGTAAACACCGAGCTTATTTGCGAATAGTACATCTGGCATTCTTTGTAGGATAGTTTCTATATAATATAACGTGTTAAGAGCAGTTTTCTAATCCCCAAGTAAAGAAGCCTGAATGCAGCGTTTTCACTCCTTCCATGTTGTCCGTGCGGTAGTTTTGGATTAGCTTGTTTAACTCACGAACACAGGTTTAACTTCTCTACCGACGCGATATACGCCTTGTGAAAATTAAAATGGTACAATGTTTCTATTTCACCACACTTCTACTTTCAGTATCACTTCAGTTTATACCATTGTGTCAGTCGGTCGAATGGGAAAACCACTCTGGTCCACTTCAAAATGCGCGGTCCATTATCACCAGTTTGTCCGAGGAAGCCCACAGTTTCCTTGTCTCTACTATCGGTGAAAAAAGAGTCGACCTGTCTCTCAAGGTGAGTTCTGTCTGTTTAACCGGGTCTGTCTGATATCTGAAATGAAACTTTGTCTATCTGATACTATGTGATATGTATCTGATCTGTGTTGATCTGATACAAAACACAATGACATAAGTTTGTTAGGGTTTTATAAGGGGAAAACTGTTTAGTTAATTGGATACACATTACAATGGTACTTTAATTACTTTGTCTGAAAAGTAACTGGATTACTCGGTAAGTCATTTAATTACTTGACTAAATACTGCTTAAAATCCAGATTAATTTCAACATGTAGACCAGGGATGCCCAAACTTTTTCTTATGAAGGGCCAACAACCAAACTTGTTTGAGGCTAGTGGGCCAAGGTAAATATAGTTGCAATGGGTAATTTCCTTATTTATTTAATAGTATTTAAAATGACTAGGAAACATTGCCTTATATTAACTAATACAGCATACATTACATTTTAACTTGTTACAGTAAAACAATCTCATTTATAACAGAATTAAACTAGTTTTTGCCTTGATTTGCCCACTGATGTCTACTGCATAGTTCTCTATTTGTCGAGTGACATTATTTGCTGTACATTTTTTAAAAATCTGGTTCATTTACAACATTTAATTGAAACATTTCATTTCAGTTTGCTTTTTTGTAGCTCAGCAATAAAGTTAATAAACAAAAAAATTACATAAAATTAAAAATGACTTTCTGCTTTAACTACCCCATCATGAAAAAAAAAAAGTTATGATTGCATTTCCTAACTCCTAATATCGCTAGTTAACACACTCAATGCATTTTTTTTCCAAAACATCCCATAATTTCTAAAATATCAATCTTTATCAAATCTCACTCTCTTCTCAGATGGGATGGTGGGCCAAATCAAAGGTTACAATGGGCCAACTTTGGCCTGCGGGCCCTACTTTAGGCATTTTCGGTGTAGACAAAGAAATAAACTGGTTTACTTCCTTAAATTCAAGTCAAACCAGATCTTTTAGATTTTTTTAATACACTTAAAAATGCTAAACACTAAATGTAAATGCTTTAAATGTATTAAAGCACCAAGTGTTTCAAGTAAATGATACACACACACACAGATATATATACTGTCGCCTCACAGCAAGAAGATTGTTGGTTTAAGTCCCGGCGGGGTCAGTTGGCATTTCTGTGTGGAGTTTGGATGTTCTCCCTCATGTTGGCGTGGGTGTCCTCTGGTTTCCCCCACAGTCCAAAGACATGCAGTATAGGTGAATAGAATAAGCTAAATTGACCGTAGTGTGTGAATGAGTGTTTCCTTGTACTGGGTTGCATTTGGAAGGGTATCGACTGCATAAAACATATGCTGGAATAGTTGGCGGTTCATTCCACTGTGGTGACCCCTAAAATAAAGACTAAGCCAATGGAAAATGAATGAAAAGTAATCCGTTACTATACTTTTTTAGTGTTAAAAAGTAATTTATTTACATTAACTCGTCACTTTATAACTAATTACACCCGACACTGCAGTTCTAAGTTACTCAAGTGTTTTTAAAGGATCATTTTATGTGTTTAAAATTACTATCGGACGCTTTTGACCATAAATTACTTGCGCATGATAACTGTATTTATTTTACGGGCATCAGTTTCTCCAGAGCGGTGTGAAGTGGCTGTCAGATGCAGTGGCATCAGCTCTAAACGTGGCCATCCGGTATATTACGGAAATCTTGGAATCGGCAGGAATTGATGGTAAATTCTTTTCTCACGCAAATTCACTTGTGAATTATTTACTTTACATTTTAAATTAATTTCACTCAAAGCACATGCTCACATGTATGTTTCTCAATATGTTCATCTAGCCAAGTTACCTTTCCAAAAAGTGACTCCGGAGGGGGTGATTTTTGTGACTCAGTGGGCCATCCTGGCTGTTTTGGCCTACTGGATCTTGTCCTTCATCCTGCGTTTGGTTGTGGGAGCTGTGAGGCAGGCGCTGTGGCTGCTCAAGCTCTCCTTTGCTGTTGGCACGTTTGGATTGATTCTCAGCGACTCTGGAGCCTCAGCAGAAACCACAGCACTGAGATTAGCAGGCCTGGCGTGCGTCTGTGTCCTGCTGGGAATCGGTACAGCATCTGCAAAGTCAGACGCACACCTGGAGAACAAAGTCAAGATGCTGGAGAGGAGATTGAAAGAGATGGAGAAAAGCAAAATGGAGTGAGATGATGGAAAGCAGATCTGAAATAACACCATTGCGAATGCGAGATGTTAAACTTGAAAATAGAAGCACAATTTTTTTGCCAAAACTTAAATTGTTGTTCAGTAATTGTTTGTTAAAGGATCAGTTGATTAGCAAAGTTGACTTTACTTATAAAATTGAGCTAATCCATTGTAACTTGGAACTGTTAAGTTGACTTTATTTTTTATAATTATGCATACAGCTCATTTACTTAATCATTTTAAGGAAACAGGTTTACTCATTTTTTCTAAGTTAAGTCAACTATTTGCGATTGACAGTATAGGGTCCCATAGCAAAGCTCTTTGTGGCATTTGAGATACTGAATTTTAAACCAAAATACTAAATCAAATGTACAAGCATTTGTCATTCGGGGAAATGTATTTAACGAGTTCATTATAATAAATTTGTTGAAAAAATCCTTGTCTGAAAAGTGATGTCTGTGACATGAATCCTTAAAGGGCACCTATAATGAGAATCATCTTTTGTAAGCTGTTTTGTCAGAACTGTGTGTAGGTATAGTGTATCCACTGTCACACTGGAGTGATAGAGGCCCACCACAACGTGACATAGGAGTGCGGTTTTCCCGCCTATCAAATTGATTGACAGATGCATATTAACATGTCTCGGTAGTAATGCATATAATCATATCAACAAGACAGGACGAGCGCAAATCAACTGGGATTAATAGATCTGTTCAGCAGGTGAAGGCTACACCCATCAGAGAGATCTCTATGGCTGTTTCTCAATATGCGTCCTTGTGTTCTCGTCCTCATCATCCGACAAAGTTCAGTTCCAGAACCCAAGAACCATGTTAAAGTTCCCAGATGTGTTCTTGATATCAAGGATGCATACTTGAGCACCTAACTCGCTCTAAAAGTAATTGTGGCTGAATAAAGGTGGTGGGAAGCGCAGCATTTTATTTAGATTTATTATTAAAGTTCAGAGATAAAACTTGTTTATCTCAGTAGTTGCCTAAATGAGACGGTAAGAGTAAACATTAACATGATAATCTTAATAAAGGAGTGAATGTTTATGTGCTGAGATTTTGTATTAAAATTGTGTTATTTGTATTGTGCAAAGTATAATTATAAGTGTTTTGTGCATGTTATATTGAAAATGAAAACAAAAACGTGTAAATGCTGTAATGTTTACATAATTTACCATTAAAAATGTGTGAAGGTCATGTGACCATTAGGAAGAACACAGCATCTCATTTCTCACAGGACGTGTTCAGTGTTCTCGCGCTCTCCCGAGTTAGTTCTTCCAAGGTGATCTGACAAGAACGGTCTTTACAAGAACGCAAGTCTGTTCTCTGCTTTCTTGTAATTGAGGAACAGCCTATGGCTCTGACACGCAGGGTGAGCGGGGGAACCAACTCATTTGCATTAAAGGCACAGGCAACAAAAACGGCTACAGTAACCTAACAGCTCAAATTTCCCTCATTTAAAATGCTATAATGAATAATCTGATGGGTGTTTTGAGCTGAAACTTTACAGACACATTCTGAAGACACAAAACACTCATCTTAAATCTTGAAAAAGGGGTAAAAAATGTGCCCTTTAAAGTCAAAAATCACAAACTTCCAGCTTCTCCACCGTTTTATTTTATTTATTTTTTTTGTATCATGACTACTGAATCTGCAGCATTTGCACACATTTGCACAGTCGCTTTACAAAACGCTTGAGGTGTTCGAGTTATAATGACAGTCATGCTGACTGTCATCTTATTACAGTTCAAGTTGTTAAACCAAATTACATTCGGTTTGTTCATATAGTGCAACATGGAACGAGTATTACAACACAAGTTGGCACTATTAAAAAACAAAAGACGCATCAAAAAAACAGAACATGATGACCACAATAACACATTAGGCAATACAGCACTGCACTGTACAGTAGGCTGAAACTAAAAGCATTTCTTTCATTGAGAACAGTAGTAGACCTTTTATATTACTGTGATATGCAGCTTAGTTTAAAGTAAGGCATTGATGTTGTCTGTTACAAGTTAAAAATGTCACTATACTATTTATACACATTGACATTGTAGCTGTTTGCACCCTTTTAAAATGTATTCCAGCAAAATGTAATAAAATGCCCTAATGCAGCTACTGGTATGCTATCTGTGGTAGTTAAGAAAATTCCCTGAAAGCCTGCATTTTATTTACTTCCATGCGTTAACAATCACACTCACCGGCCACTTTATTAGGTACACCTTACTAGTACCAGGTTGGACCCCATTTTGCCTTCAGAACTGCCTTAATCCTACATGGCATAGATTCAACAAGGCACTGGAAATATTCCTCAGATATTTTGGTCCATATTGACATGATAGCATCAAGCAGTTGCTGCAGATTTGTCGGCTGCACATCCATTATGCGAATCTCCCGTTCAACCACATGCCAAAAGTGTTCTACTGGATTGAGATCTGGTGACTGTGGAGGCCATTTGAGTACAGTGAACTCATTGTCATGTCCAAGAAACCAGTCTGAGATGATTCACACTTCATAAAATTGCGCATTATCCTGCTGGAAGTAGCCATCAGAAGATGGGTACACTGTGGTCATAAAGGGATGGACATGGTCATGTTTGAACAGCAGCAGATCGTCTTGACCATGTCTACATGCCTAAATGCACTGAGTTGCTGCCATGTGATTGGCTGATTAGAAATTTGCGTCAACAAGCAGTTAGACAGGTGTACCTAATAAAGTGGCCAGTGAGTGAATGTCTATCCTGTGTGTTAATTTAATGGCTGAAGATACATGTAAGTGCGTATGTATACAGGAAGGGTGTATATGCAATGTCTACCAACTAATAAACATTAATAAACAAGGAGTTACCTGTGTTTGCAAATATATATTTTAAATGTGGAACTGCCTTTCTTTATAATATATAACAATTTGTTTCCTATACTACTTTAACAGCAAACACAACGATAAGTACTTATTTGCTTTGCCTCTCAAGAGACGAGAGGTAATTTAATAATATACAGCGCTGTTAAAAGAACTAAAAAACTACCTGCACAACAACATCCTAAATTAAAGTTTTAATACTATTAAGCCTTTTTTTTATATACGTTTTATTATACATAGTTCTACACAAAGTCCTGTTAACCCCTTAATAGGTCACTCTGATAAAGGGTTAGGACTGACCCATGGGGAAATTAAAAAAATAGCAGCTCAGTGTTACTTTAACGGGATAGTTAAGTCCTAAAATAATATGGGTGACAGATATCATATTTTATCAAACGTGCATGCATTTTGTTAGTCTGTTAATAGCAGAAGAACTCATTTTAAAGGATATTGTTAACCAGACAGTACTGCGATCTCCATTGTATGGACAAAAACACAATTCCCAAGATGTCTTCTATCATTTTCTACAGACGAGCTTTAATTTTATTATTGGAGTTTGTAAATGTCCCTGTTGAAAGTGAGCTTCTCTGTTCGACTATGGATATTGTTTTATTGTCCACTATACACACACACACACACAGCTGTCAGCTATGAGTGTCACTGGAAGCCCATTCACAACTTCTTGTAGTATGTGATTATAATATAAAGACGTTTCACCTGCAAATATGGAGGTAGGAGGTTGTAAAGATGATCTTTCCATCTTTGGTATTATTTAACTTCTGCTTTCCTACTATTAAAATGAGCCAAAAGAGAGTGACGTTAAAAGATTATGTTTTGTTTTCTGCTTCCCTTACGAGGATAATCCAGCATTTTGGAGAAACTACAGGAAGTTGTTGCTTGTAGACTTTCCTTTGTTGATGTCAAACTGGACCCCAGAGTCGCTAGTGCTCAGCATATTCATTGAAAGGCTGTCCAGAGCAGACCTGTAACCCTATTAAAAAAAGACAGGTCAACTTGTGAGATACAGTAAGACAGTGGAAGTATTTATAAATGTAACAATAATTACACTATTACTAACAGATCGTAAACAAAACATCAGTACTGGAGACTGTACTGCAACTTTTACACATAAAAACGATATCATGTTTTATAAAACTGTGATAAAAGGATAGGTGTTACCTCAGGCTGGGGTGCAAGCAGGGGCGCAGTTTGAGGTGGATCATTGGTAGTCATCCCTGTGGTTTCAGGCCCAGGTGAAGAATAGTTCTGAGGACACACATGACATCACATTAGAAAAACATACACAAACATGCACACCAAGAGTTCATAAACTACTTATCATGTTTTATATTCTGTGTAGATCGAAATTAATGTACAATTTATGAACACGTCTTCATTTTTCAGAAAGTTTTTCCTGACATACTGTAATCATGATCAAAATTAGAGAACACCAGTGAACCATGTTCCTGGAGGACCACCAGCTCTGCACATTTTCCATGTCTCCTTAAGCAAACACACCCGATTCAGATATTTAGCTCGTTAGCAGAGGCTGAAAGATCTGTGATGGGTGTGACAAAAGAGACATCCAAAACATGCAGTGTTGGTGGCCCTCCAGGAACATGGTTGAGAAACACTGCTCTACACTGTAAAAAAAAACATTTGTTAAATGTTACACCTAAATAAATAAGGTTTTTCAAACTTTATAACATTTTTTCAGTAAAAACGTAACTTTTTAAATGTTTTTGTGTGTGTGTGTGTGTGTGTGTGTGTGTGTGTTGAATGAAGAAAGATTACTAAAATTGAAACTAAGATGTCTAAAATTTACAGAAGTCAAAAATAAGTAGGAAGTGTTATTGTGTTAATTCAGCACATCTGCGGCCACAGGACTATCACTAGATTAACCAGTGTTTCACACTGCTCTGCTGTGACCGTGATCAGATCTTCCTCTGTCTCCTTCACAGTTTGGAGGAGTTCAGGTTTAGGTCAGGACACTGGGCTGCCATTTCATTTTTTCAGTGTTTTCAGCTTCAATAGAGCTTAGATCGAGCCCAAAAAATTGAACGCAAGCCTAAAGCCTGTTTCACACCGCAAGCGTGAGCAGCGCGTGTTTTTTTGGCGTCCATGTTAACAAATTAGAGCTTTCATACCGCACGCAGCAGCAGCGCGTCAGAGCGAGGCATGAGTGTCACTGAAGCTGCAGTGCTGCGACAGTTTCGGCGCTGGGTCTATTTTTCCACACTGCTCACGCTCAATTAAAGTGACAGTGCATTGATAATGATCAAAACACATTGAATGACAGTAAAAAGTAGCAATTTTACCCAATAAATGTATCGATAAGATCCACTGATTTTTATGCTGCTTTAGCTTTGCTGGCAGATGCAGTGTGAATGTGTGCCAGTAGAGGAAACGCTGTTGCAGGAGCTAGAGCGTTGCTATGCATGACACGCATTGCGAATTGTTCAACTTTGTAGTCCCACACATTTGCTTAGGCTGACTTTACTAAAATATTTTACTAAAATATTTACTTTAATATTTCTAATCATGGCATATCTTTCCACCCAATTAGGCTAACTAAGTAAAGACAAAAAAACACTCACAACTCCTTGATCAAGGCCTGGCCCACTGATTATGGCATGAAATACTGCCCTAACCTGACATGCGAGTCAGGTTGAGTCGGGCCTCGGGCAGAGAATCTAAACTCTAAGCTTTAACGCACTATTTGACGTGTTTTGCTGTAAAACAGGCCTCATTCTCATTTACTCCTATCAGGATTACTTGACAAGAGACTAAGCAACCAATTAAAAAATGTAGAAAGTTTTGATCAGGTCACTAAATAACAGTGCAAAACAAAATAACAATTGCAGAACTTTTGAACATTTTGCAAAGAATCTGAATGTACCATAGCAGGAGACGGGTTGTATTGGGAGGCAGGTTCAGTATATGTGGGTCCAGACTGAGGTGGATAGAGCGGGTTTTGAGGCACATTCCCAGGATTAAAGCCCTTAAATGATGGAAAAATGCAGAAATGATTAGTAATACTCTTTACAGTGAGAACAAAACATGTTTTAAAGGCTTCTGTAGAAAATAAATAGTACTAATATACAATACAATATTAAAGAATATAGTATATTACAGTACTGCAGTTGTGCTCTTCAAACAATGAACCACGTGTTACTGCCTTTAGGATCAATAATGCATTAAGAGTTGTTTTTAACTTGTACGCTTGCTGTCTTAACATTTAAAATAAATCAATAAAACTAAAAACAAAAGAGCTTGGATGTACCTGATTTGGAAATGGGTTGTTCTGGGAGGCAGGATCATTCCACTGGGGAGGATGAGTGGGTCCAGATTGAGGTGGATAGACAGGGTTTTGAGGCACATTCACAGGATTATAGCCCTAAAATGATGGGAGAAATGCAGAAACGATTAGTAATACTCTTTACAGTGATAATGACCAAGCACATTGTTAAAAGAATCTAATCTAAGTGGTTGTCTATATAATAGGGATAATTAAACATTTTGAAGGAACGAGAGAAAGTTGCTGCCTGAAGAAATAGTAGATACACACTAAAATATAATACATTCTGGAATACAGTGTGTAATAGTATGCCAAGCCGACCCCGCAACTAAGGCCAAAGAAAAAGAAGAAGAGGAGGAGTGTGTAATAGTATGCCAATAGTATTGTTACTCCTTTCAGGACCAATAATGCATTAGTAGGAGTTGTTTTTACCTTTTACGTATTTGCTTGCTGTCTTAATATTAAAAATAAACATGTAAAGTGAAAAGCAAAAGTGTTTGGATGTACCTCATGAGTATATGGGTGGTAGGGTGGAGCAGGTTGATTCCAATTGGAAGGATGACCTGGGGAAACTCCGGGTTGAGGTACAGCAGGATAGAGAGGGCTTTGAGGCATACCTCCAGGATTAATGCTCTTAATAGAAACAAGAACAAGCACATCCTTTTTACTTCTTTTTCAGTGAAAAGATAAGTACACCTGAAATGCTATCCTGTCTATACTAGTCACCAGAAAGACCTACAGCAAACTGCAAACCAGCATTAACAGCGTGATGAGCATGGTATTCACACAAGCCTCAAGGTGGATTTTAATAACCGGTGTGTGTCCTCTACAAAGGTGCCTGAGAGAGCTCAAACACTAACAAATTGTAAAAACATATGAATCAAAGAGACACATGCAAATTCTCACAACATGCAAATGCAGAATATTGCTGCAAATAGCGCAGACCACAACAGAAGAGTGTAAGGGCTCCCCAAAAATTATGAGCCGACTGCTTCTGGTTTAGAGTTAGCTGTGTTGTCGGACACCTGAGAGTTGAGTTTTTTGTTTATCTTAATTCCCTGGTTTTATGGTTATATTATGATATAGATCAGTGTTTCTCAACTGGTGGGTCGCGACCCAAAAGTGGGTCGTAGAAACATTTTCAGTGGGTCGCGGAGTGTGTGGTCAAAAAAATAACAAAAGTTCAATTTTTAACGTATTTTGACTTTTATTTTGAAATGCGTGCACGACCGTTTGACAAATGAAATTTTATTTAATTATAGCAACAGATAAGTCAAAGCGCAAGTAGGACCCCGAATATGTAAAGTATTGATTTACATATATTGATGACAAAAAAAAAAACGTAAAGCCTCAGTGTGTCATAAGTAGTGAGGTGCTCTCACAAGAGAGCACGAAACCTTCTAAATTAAAACGACATTTAGAAACTAGACAACATGTTTTATTAACAGTTTAGTTCATGGTAACTGAACCTTTCGTTACTCTAACCACTGTTTACAGTATTTGTCGCTTTTACTCTGTAATTTGATACATTTTGTTAAATGACAGCAATTAAATATAGTTTATTTGTAAGTCTTGGTGATTTTCTTAGGATTTATCTGTCACTACTTGTGTATGTTAACAAATAAATACAAATAATTATAATTCCTAAAATTGTATTATAGTTCCTAAAAATTTGGGTCGCGGCTTGATGACCATGTAAAAATGTGGGTCCCATATCCAAACCAGATGAGAACCCCTGATATAGATTATTAGGGCTAAACATATACAAACTACAACTCCTCTCTCAGATCTCCAACAGAACCGATGACTCTAAACAGAAAGCAGCTGTGTTTGTCACTTTTTCGGGGTTCGATTATTGTGAGAATTTGCTTGCATGTGTGTTGGCAAATTGATAAAAGTGTTTTCTCAATTTGTAAGTTGTTTTCTATTTGGGTATTTCCTTTTAAAGGGACAGTGCACCCAAAAAAAGAAAATTCTCTCATCATTTACTTTGTTATTTCTTTATTTTATTTACTCATATTACTTAATTTATTTCACACCTTTATGAGATTCTTTTTTACTGTTGAACACAAAAGAAGATATTTTGAAGAAAGCTGCAAACATGTAACCATCGTATTTGTTTTCCCTACTATGGAAGTCAATGGTTACAGGTTTTCAGCTTTTTTTCTGAATATCTTATTTTGTGTTAAACAGACATAAGAAACATAAAGAGGTTAGCAATCACTTGAGGGTAAGTACATTTCCAGTTTTGGGTGAACTCTCTCTTTAACTTACAGTGTGCTTGAGCTCTTTCAGCCATCATGCTTGACTACTTTGTAACAAATTCTTAGCAAGCCTTTTTTGGTTCAATATAATTCTGAGACAGCCAGGCTGTACTCTAACATCAATGCAATTGGCAAAGAAAACAAATTTATTAAGCTCACATATTCAATTATTTTATAATTAAACTATCAAAATGCTACCTAACACTACTATTTTAACAACCTTTTCTACCAATAAGATGCAACAGATGCTTACTTAACTGCTGTTTTTTCACTTTTGTTGTGTTCTTTAGTTAGCACCTATTTACACTCTCAAAAGCATGGCTGCATCTGAAATCACATACTTCCATAATATATAGTATGTTAAAAACAGTCTACGAGCAGAGTAGTATGTCCAAATACACAGAATTTACCAAGCAGTATACGGGAAGGACCCTGATGACCTACTACTTCCAATGAGATTATAAAGTGCGCATCTGATGGACACTGCACTATGCCATGATGCACTGCGAGACCATTCATGAATGAGAGTGAAGCAACTGACGCAGGTGGGTCATGTGATCATGACAAAATGGCGAATGCAGTACGTTAGATTTCCATTCATGCTACTGACATTCATACTGTACAAAACCTACTTTTCTAACGGTCCAGTAGTACATTCAAATGCCGTACCTACTGAGTAGTAGGCAATTTCGTATGCAGCCCATTGTCATTGCCAGGATGTTTGTTATCTATATACCACTTATTAGAATGATCTAAGAAAGAGGGAAATAACCTTCATGTTTATTTTATCAGGTCAGAGCCTTCGGGACTTACTGGATCAATCACATTGCAAGGTATAGACACTGGTTCAGAATTAGGGGAGGTGGCGCTTTGAGTGTTTGATTTGGAGGTCCGGCAACATTTGCACAATCTTCTTCGGCAGCAATAGCAGATTCCACCAGGAACGCCAACCAGCAGAATGGCTAATAGACCCAAATTAGGAGTAAACGGATGATGATCTATAGTCAGGTTTGAAGAGATGAGACAAGGAAAAACATTGAGAGATGGTGAATACTGATTCATACAACACAAATCTTGAAAATAATCCAGATAATTAAATCAGCACAGGCTCTGTTGCAGCACTAGTTTGTAACACTAGACTAGTTCACTAGAGTTAAGCCATTCATTGAGGTAGCCCAGGCACACATAGTCTAGTACAGGGGTGGCCAACCCTGTTCCTGGAGAACCACCTACCTGCAGATTTCAGTTGCAACCCATACCAAACACACCTGAACCAATTAATTAGGACCTGAACACCACGTGATAATAACAGGCAGGTGTGTTTGATATGGATTGCAACTGAAATCTGCAGGAAGGTGGCTCTCCAGGAACAGGGTTGGCCACCCCTTGTCTAGTTCATTATAGTTAAGTCATTTAGCGAGGTAGCCCAGGCACACATAGTTTAGTTCACTTGAGTTAAGCCATTTGGCGAGGCAGCCCAGCCACACAGTCTAGTTCACTAGAATTAAGCTATTTAACAAGGTAGCCCAGGCACATATAGTTTAGTTCCCTTGAGTTAAGGCATTTGGTGAGGTATCCCAGGCATACATAGTCTAGTTCACTACAGTTAAGCAATTTAGCGAGGTAACCCAGGCACATATAGTCTAGTAGTTCACTAGAGTTAAGCCATTCTGCGAGGTAGCCCAGTCACATATTATCTAATTCACTTAAGTTAAGCCATTTAGTGAGGTAGACCAGGCACACATAGTCTAGTTCACTAGAGTTAAGCCATTCTGCGAGGTAGCCCAGTCACATATAGTCTAGTTCACTAAAGATAAGCCATTTAGTGAGGTAGCCCAGGCACATATAGTCTAGTTCACTAAAGTTAAGCCATTTAGTGAGGTAGCCCAGGCACATATAATCTAATTCACTTAAGTTAAGCCATTTAGTGAGGTAGACCAGGCACACATAGTCTAGTTCACTAGAGTTAAGCCATTCTGCGAGGTAGCCCAGTCACATATAGTCTAGTTCACTAAAGATAAGCCATTCTGCGAGGTAGCCCAGTCACATATAGTCTAGTTCACTAAAGTTAAGCCATTTAGTGAGGTAGCCCAGGCACATATAGTCTAGTTCACTAAAGTTAAGCCATTTAGTGAGGTAGCCCAGGCACATATAGTCTAGTTCACTAAAGTTAAGCCATTTAGTGAGGTAGCCCAGGCACATATAGTCTAGTTCACTAAAGATAAGCCATTTAGTGAGGTAGCCCAGGCACATATAGTCTAGTTCACTAAAGTTAAGCCATTTAGTGAGGTAGCCCAGGCACATATAGTCTAGTTCACTAAAGTTAAGCCATTTTGTGAGGTAGCCCAGGCACATATAGTCTAGTTCACTAAAGTTAAGCCATTCAGCAAGGTAGCCCAGGAACATATAGTTTAGTTCCCTAGAGTTAAGCCATTTAGTGAGGTAGCCCAGGCACATAGTCTAGTTTCCTAGAGTTAAGCTATTCAGCGAGGTAGCCCAGGCACATATAGTTTAGTTCTCTGGAGTTAAGCCATTTGGCGAGGTAGCCCAGGCATACATAGTCTAGTTCACTAGAGTTAAGCCATTCTGCAAGTTAGCCCAGTCACATATATTTTAGTTCACTAAAGGTAAGCCATATAGTGAGGTAGCCCAGGCACATATAGTCTAGTTCCCTAGAGTTAAGCCATTAGGCGAGGTAGCCCAGGTGCACATAGATAGTAAAACATGCAGTCCTTTAACGGCAAGAAAAGAAATAGACACATTTCGCCAATAGATCAGCCTGTTCTGGGGGAGTGTTTAACTTGTTAAAGTTAGTTAACTTCTGTTGTAAAATGCATGTTCCTAATTGATAATTTGTAAACACACAACACAGCTTCAGTTTTCATGGGTCTGTTTGCCTTGTTTGGTGGGTTCCATACATGTTGTGTTTGCAGAAACAGCTTGTTATGTTCTCAGACAAAAATTAAATTGTCTGTGACTATACTGGCAGTAGCAAATCTCAATACTTGCTCTGCACCAATAATCAAAGCAGCAGCAGCAGAGCAAATCTATCCCGTCAAGACCAAGCAGATCAACATTGTTATAATGCATGCTTGTAAATAACTCCAAAATTTTAAGAGTTGTTGTTCTTACCAACTAGTATCATTGTATTGCTTGAGATCAGTCTGCCTTTCTTATCGGTGAGCTCGTATCTACCCAAGTCTGATGTGTTGACATTGACAACCTCAATTGAATTCAAGTACACTTTAAGCCGGTTATAGTAGTCCCGGTAGTTTTTGCCTACAGGAACTCCATTCTCTACCAGGGTGATGGCTGAATCATTATCATAAAAGCGAAGCGTGACATTAGACATTTTGAGTCCTCTCAGTGGTATTTTCAGAGTTTCTCCAGCGATACGCGGAATGGTATCAGTGTTGGCTGTAAGAGAGGAAAGACAGTAAAAACGTGAAGGAAGAGTAAGAATATGTGGACAGTCATTAAAGATTTTAATCACTTAAAATGCTACTTACTCTGGACCTTCACTGTATAACTGGAGATGGCTGAGCCAAAGATGTTGCGCACGAGATAGGTCCCCTCATCGTCAAACGTAGCCTGTTGGATTTTGAATGTCCAGCCATTATTGGTAGAGGTCACGTGTCCTTTTTTGGTTCTACTGTACCAAGCTGTCAATCTGTTTTCCCAGATGATATAATGTTCAGTTTCATCAGCAGAAGCAAACTCCAGTTTATCTGTCCTTTCTGGAAGCTCCAGAATCAGCTGATTGCCATGGTCTATAGCTTTGCGATAGGTAGAGACTGCAGAGACTGACACTAAAGGGAGAAATGGTGGTGGTTTGTAAGATGAGTAGAAGTTTATTACAAATGACAGCAATTAGAACCATGTAAAAATCCATTTGTTTTGCTGTTTGTCTTTCTTTTTTTGTCATTATAACCAATGATTCAACTGTCAACGTCTAAATCCTTCTTCATTAATGGCAATTATCTGTTCACTAAAATGCTGGGTAAAGCATGTGTTGGCTGAATTTGTGTATGTGTGTAGTGCAGTTTTTGTTCAAATGCAGGTCAAAGGCATCTCTCCCACCCATTGATGTAATAACCCAGTGATTATATTCCTGAGAGAACACGCCTCAATTGCAGCTGTTTCAATAGGCCTCTATACAAAAGTGGTTTGCCAAAAGCCAATCTATCAACACTCGAGTCTGCAACACTAGCTGTATGTATGAATATATCTATATCTGCAATAAGGTCAGCAGTTGACTTTGCTTAATTAACACAATAAAACAAGACTGTAGCTATTAACAATACATTAAAAAGTGCACAGTGCTTAAGACCCTTAAAGGGATAGTTCACCCAAACATGAAGGTATATGTTTGGAAGAATGTCAGTAACCGAACAGCTCTCACCTATTCAACTGAAATATTAGTCTTTTTTCCAACTATAGCATTAAATGAATGGTGAGATCTGTTTGGTTGAGTAGGGTCTGTCTGCAGATTTCAAGACAGGGGCATAACATGAAGTAATGAGTAACTTGTAGTTATGGAGACCTACATGTCAAAACAGTGTTGTCGGTAGATCGGACTGTACATTAGTCATTAACCTCTACACCAACTCCACAGCTTAACCCAACCATTAACATCTATACCTACTACAACCCTAAACCCAACCATCATCATTAATACCGTCTACACCTTCCCCAAACCTAAACCTAACTATCACAGCTATTAACGTCTACAATCTCCAAACCCTAAACCCAACCATTATCATTATTAACATCTACACCTTTTTCAACCCTAAACCCAACCATCATCATTAATACCGTCTACACCTTCCCCAAACCTAAACCCAACTATCACAGTTATTAAGGTCTACACCTTCCCCAACCTTAAACTCAACCATCAGTTATTAAAGTCTACACCCTCCCAACCCTAAACCCAACCATCATCCTTAATAATGTCTACATCTTCCCCAAACCTAAACCCAACCATCACCGTTATTGACATCTACACTCTCCCAACCCTAAACCCAACAATCATCATCATCATTAACGTCTACACCTTGCCCAACCATCACAGTAATAACGTATACATCCTCCCAACCCTAAACCCAACCATTATCAATATTACCGTCCCCACCTTTCCAAAACCCAAACCCAACCATCACAGTTATTAAAATCTACACCTTCCCTAACCCTAATCCCAACCATCACCGTTTTTGAAGTCGACAACCTTTCCAAACCGAAACCCAACCATAACAGCCGCGAGTTGCAGAGGCTTTAATACTTGACACGCTTCCCATTGTACTGTTATTTGCAAGCACACAGGGCAATGTAGAGAAGGGTAAATGTCAACTGACAAAATGGATGAAGTCAGCAAGTGGAGTTGCTAAATAATTTGAATATAACAATATATCAAATGAATTGACAGGTGGAGCAGTGGCTAGCGCTGTCGCCTCATAGCAAGAAGGTCGCTGGTTCGAGCCTCGGCTTGGTCAGTTGGCATTTCTGTGTGGAGTTTGCATGTTCTCCCCGTGTTCCCGTGGGTTTCCTCTGGGTGCTCCGGTTTCCCCCACAAGTCCAAAAACATGTGGTACAGGTGAATTGGGTAGGCTAAATTGTCTGAAGTGTATGTTTGTGAATGAGTGTGTATGGATGTTTCACAGTACAGCAGCTGGAAGGGCATCTGCTGTGTAAAATATATGCTGCATAAGTTGGCGGTTCATTCAGCTGTGGTGACCCTTGATAAAGGGACTAAGCCGAAAAGAAAATGAATGAATAAATGAATGAATTGGTTGTGGATAAATTTGGAGAACACTCATTGGTGAAAATGTTCTCTGGTAAGTATTCTTGCCAACAACATCTCGTTGACATCTTGCATGGTACAATGGCATCTTGATAACTACAAGTTACGCCCATTCATGTTACGTCCGCAGACAGATTCACTTGGTTTGATTACTGATATTTTTCCCAATATCTCCCTTTGTGTTGATCAGAACATTAAAATTTCTATAGGTTTCAAACAACCTGAAGTTAAGTAAATCCTGACAGAATTTTTATGTTTTCCTAATACATTCTGTCCTGTATTAATGAGCTACTTAGCTGCCATTGGGCTGCTTTTAAGCCAGTGGATTTTAAAAGTGTAAGCAGCAAATTTTTTTACCTGCACAAAAAGCAGCAGCAAGGAAGGGCCAAACAATCTGCATCTGTTTGAAAAAACAAAACAAAAAATTTTACTATACAGCCATTTGAAAACAGTTAGGACATCCTTTGAACTCCGTGATTTTCTGCGGCAGGACATCATAAAAAATGATCTTAGTAGGACTTACAATTTGAAAAATAAAACCTCAGATGAACAACATGACATATTGCACCGTGACATTTTTACTTACCAAAAATAAAGCCAACATGGAAAAGTCTTGAGTAACTGACACACTGGGACACCCTAACTGTTAACTACGTAATTAAAGGAGTAGTTCACACAAAAAAACAAAATTACCTCCTAATTAAGTTTCTTTCTTCTGTTGAACATAATAAAATATGTTTTTTTTAAATGCTCATTGCTGGGACCCATTCACTATAGGAAACAAAATCCTATGGATGTCAATGGGTACCAGCAACCAGTATTTTTCAAAACATCTCAAATAGGTATTCAACAATTGAAGGGTGAGTAAATAATGGCACAATTTCTATTTTAGGGTGACGTATCCCTTTAAGAGGGTAAGTATCACTCAGACACTGCTAAACAAACGCCTTTGATTAACTGATCAATAAAGTCATTAATCTAGCAGGAGTAAAACAGTCCACAGTTAGGAAGTTTATTCACAAATGGAGGACATTCAAAGCAAGACAGAACTGCAAATTCCCGGAACTGCAAATTCACCCTGAAATCAGACTGCGTAAAGATCAGAGAAATGGCAGAACTTCACCACAGACTCTACAGGCTTCATTAAACGAGTGAAGTAGGGCTGCATGATATTGGAAAAATCTAACATTGATATTTTGCGATTATATTATGATATAATTTCACGAAATTAGTTGCATAACTATTTGCAAAAACTGATTGCGACAATTCTGTAGGAGAGTGCATATGCATAAAAAATAAGAAATTATCTACAATCTAAAATAGAATAAGCAGCATTTAATTACTTTCCAAGGAGTTGAACTGGACTCAGATGTACAGTAACTGAATAAACAAATGTAGAAATAAAACTGCATAGTCTTCGTTTATGAACAATTAAATTTTTTATACATTTTTTAATTTCATCAAAGTTACAGTACAGTACAGTTTCTTTAGCCTAAACGCTTTTAAAACCCTCACACAGACGCAAGCCTCAAAAATACTTGGAAGACGATCATTTATAATCCAGACTAAACATTGCATAAACTCACGATATTACTATTGAATGATCACAATGCGCTATCAATGCTGAAACTATATATTGTGCAGCCCTAAAGTGAAATAAAAAAGTTCATGACAGTACAATTAGAAAAAGACAGGACAACTATAGAATGTCTGGAATGGTTGACAGAGGAAAGCCTCTACTTGCTAAAAATAAACCCCAAAAGAACATGGCAGCACGTATGCAAAGCTGCATGCAAAGCTGCATCTTCTGAACAAAGCATACGACAGGCTTCATCAAGTCAAAGAATTTTTAAGACCATTATGAATGAAATTTTAGACTTATACAAGTCTAAACACTAATGATTATTTCTAATGGCTCAACAAAATAAAAGTTAATGTAATTACAATTTTAGCGACATACTTTAACGTGTCACAGCAAAAAAGTAGTTGTATACACTTGTTTCAACATAATATTCCTTTCTGTTTTTATGACAAGTTTTACAATGGTAAAAGTATATTTATTGTGGAGGCAATTACATAAATAACCAAATAATAATAATAATAATATATATATATATATATATATATATATATATATATATATATATATATATATATATATATATATATTGCATAATATTATTTGGTTATTTATGTAATTGGAGCCAACAAATATAAAAAAAATTATATATATATTATTTTTTAGCTTTTAGTCCAAATCGAGTATAAATTTTATTCAATCAATTGCATTTCTTTTATAAAACCTTAAGTTTGATGCTCATTTATAAATATTATGTCTACTCTCCTTACTTCTGTAAATAGTTTTTGTATGAATGGAAGATAACGTAAAGCGATATGTTGCTCTGTTATTATGATGAGGAACTGTGTAATTAGGGACCGAGCACCGAAACGGTGCGTAGGCCCTATTGGAATTGCTCCGTTTATTATTATTCTTCTTCTTCTTCTTCTTCCGCGGAATGAATCGCGGTTTTGAGGGGCTAAACATGCCCGAAAACTCACGCAACTTTGCACACGCCTCAGAAGTGGCGAAAATTTACGTTTTTTATGGGCTTCGGAAGTGGGCGTGGCAAAATGACTCGACAGCGCCACCTAGAAAAATTAAACAGACGAGCCCCCGATCCACGAATCACGCACATGCACGAAAATTGGCACACACCTCAAACATGCCAAAACATACGAAAAAGTCTCTTGGAGCCATATCTCAAACCCAACAGGAAGTCGGATATTTTTAACTTCCTGAGGCGAAAAAGTGGCGATTTTGCCATTTCCAGGCGTTGTATTTTAACGAACTCCTCCTAGGGATTTTTTCCGATCGACACCAAAATTGGGTTTTGTCATATAAAGGCCTTGGCGATGTTAAATTGCGAAGCTTTAGAGTTTTCGTCGATGGGCGTGTCCATGGCGCCCTCGCAAACTTTGATGATTCGCCACAAAACAGGAAGTCATTATAACTCAGGCATGCATTATCCGATCTGCCTCAAAATTCACACGCTTGATAAGAGTCCTGACCTGAACACGTTTACATGCCAATTTCCAGATACAGTTACAGCGCCACCTGCTGGCCACAGAAAATGACATGATTTACGGAGTAATAAACTCCTCCCACAAATTTTATCGTATCAGCACTAAAATTGGGTAGTGTTATCTGAAAGCTCTAGCGATGATATATTGTGAAGATCTAGAGTTTTCGCAGAGGGGTGTGTCCGTGGCGGTATGACAAACCTCAACGCTTCGCCATGGAGCAGGAAGTCCTTATAACTAAACCACACAATGTCCGATCTGCCTGAAACTTCACATGGTTGATAAACGTCATCTCTTGAACACATCCACATAACAATATTGAAGTGGGCGTGGCAAAATGACTCGACAGCGCCACCTATAAAAATTAAACGGACGAGCCCCCGAGCTACGAATCACGCACATGCACGAAAATTGGCACACACCTTAAACATGCCAAAACATACGAAAAAGTCTCTTGGAGCCATATCTCAAACCAAACAGGAAGTCAGATATTATTAACTTCCTGCGGCGAAAAAGTGGCATTTTTGCCATTTTCAGGCGTTGTATTTTAACGAACTCCTCCTAGGGATTTTATCCAATCAACACCAAAATTGGGTTTTGTCATCTTAAAGCCTTGGTGATGATAAATTGCGAAGCTTTAGAGTTTTCATCGATGGGTGTGTCCGTGGCGGCCTCGCAAACTTCGATAATTCGCCACAAAACAGAACGCCGTTATAACTCAGGCCTGCATTATCCGATCTGCCTCAAAATTCACACATTTAATAACAGTCCTGACCTGAACAGGTTTACGTGCCGATATCCAGTTACAGGTTTAGCGCCACCTGCTGGCCACAGGAAATGACATGTTTCACACTGTAACAAACTCCTACCACAAACTTTCCCGTATCAGCACCAAAATAGAGTGGTGTCATCTTAAAACTCTAGCGATGATATATTGTGAAGATCTAGAGTTTTTGCAGAGGGGCGTGTCTGTGGTGGCATGACAAACCTCAACGCTTCGCCATAGAACAGGAAGTCCTTATAACTCAACCACACAATGTCTGATCTGCCTGAAACTTCACATGATTGATAAAAGTCCTCTCCTGAACACATCTACATAATAATATTGAGTCTGTCATAGCGCCACCTGCTGGCAGAAGGTAGTTTGGCTTGTAACTCGGCCACACAATGTCCGATCTGCCTGAAACTTCACATGGTTGATTAAATTCCTCTCCTGAAGACATCTACATGCCAATTTTTAGTCACAGTTATAGCGCCACCTGCTGACAGGAGGAAGTTTGGCATAAATCTGTGATTTTCTCCGATTTTTTAAATATATTGGCTTAAATTATTACTGTTCGCTGTTCTCTGTCATACTGAGGCCACCGGGCGGCGGTGAGACCGGGTGCGAGGTCCCTATCATCGCTGCTTGCAGCTTTAATTGTTTTTAGTTTTCTTTCCCTGATTTTATTTAGATGGGTTGGTGGTGATTGGATGAATTTCGGCCCAATTGAGTAGCTCTACTTGGACAGAGGAAAATTAAGATTTGTTTAATATTATTTAAGACACACAACAAAATATTTCAGTCCTTAAAACTTAAAACTTTTTAAGGTCTAAAATTTTGTTTTTGAAATTTAGGACTTTTCTTAAGACTTCACGGATACAAAGATAAAAGAAAACATCTAATCAAGCTTTGGCAGGAGTCCAGTCAAAGTCCAGACCTTTTCCTGAAAACCATAGAATTCAAGTGTCCTAATGTTTGTGCATGACAGTATATTACTGAATGAATTAAATATAATACATGAATTATTGAGAATGAAAAGATTATTTGTCTAGGCTATAGAGCCAGATCTGTCTCAAAAATAATACATTTGTATTCTTAAAAATCATACGTCCTCCGATTGGTAAATTCAAAACACAATTCCTCAATTCAAAAGCAATAATTAAACATTTTCCCCAAATGCTCACACATATGCATCTTACATAAACACATTTGAAATGTTTACACAATTATGTACAGTATATATGAAGGTCTTGGATTACTTTCCTCATACGTTTATGAAATATGTTAGATGTACTTATGACCAGCTGAATGTGCATTTGAAAATGCTCACACGATCATGGAGTCCTTTAAATTTGCGTGCGGTATATTTGAGACCTTCCTAGCAGGACATGATTTGTACAAGTCTTTTTTTAGAGGATATTCTGTTTAGCCAATAGCCACTGATCTAAACGCTCCTCACTGAACAAACTCAGGAAGATCCACCATTTAATTATTATTTTATATAAAGTACAATAAACTTTTAGCACTATTATTAGACATTTGTCATTAAAATAGCCTCATAATAAAGTGTTTAAGCAATTTTATCTTGACACGCTGGCACAAATATTCAGACTCTCATCATACTCTAGGGTTGGGCGATGTCCACCAATTTGAATTATTTATTTTTTAATAATAAATTAATTCATAACAAATTAATTATTTGTATCCTACAGTTTCAATTACCTGACTCGCATGGTTTTCATTTTACCCAAAACCAAATCATAAGTAAATAAAGATGTTACACAAAAATTACCATCTGTCAATCACTTTTTCCATGGGACTTTTGCATGAATAGGCAGAGTGATCTGTGTCGTTATAATGCCGTCAACAAACTTAGTCCACGCATGAAAGCAAAAGATCAAAGCGGTGTACTGACACTATGACACGTTACCTGATGGATTCAAAAGACAGAAGAGTTTTTATATAAAGACAAGATTAACTAAGTATCACGTTTAACAACTACAGTGAGATGCGATCCAGCGGTACATCCGTGATAAACTGTCCGACGTGCACTGCTCTCTGGGGTGAGTGCTGGAGCACACATAGCCTAGAGTGTTTGTGTGTGTGTGTGTGTGGTCACGTGATGTGCGTTTTCAGTGGTGTAGTGTGGAAGAAGGGCTTTTCAGAATTGCTAGGTGAAACGCCAGTGTGGATCGTTTTCCTTCTAAAATGCCAATTTAAAACGGAGACATATTAGTGTAAACAGGACCTAAGCCTGTGTTTTTCGCAAGCTGGTTTGCGCAGGGGGCGAGGCGGAGGATCACGATGGCATCGTCTATCGACCCAACCCTATCATACACAGGCATCTTAGCATGTCCTCTTTTATTTTGCTGACCAGCTCTCATAATCCGTGCTAAAACTGTCGCATTGCACAGCATGAAGCGAATTAATTTGTAGTGACCAGCAGACTCGACTTCAGTGTAGATATAATATATATGCAACAGTCATCAACTGAGTACGCTGAGTAGCGTTATATATAAGTGATATTGAGTATGATGACCTTATGTCTTTGGCGAATAGCTGGATTCAATGCATTCAGTAGCTAAATTTACCGAATGAATCTCTGATTCAAATAAATCGGTAAGTAATACAATGCATTTATGAATTTTGTGAATGCAAATGAATTATTTTTGAGACTGATCTGGCTCCATAGTGGGCATCTCATGAAAGCTACACTCATGCTCCAAGAGTAGATGTTTCCCCTGCGCCCACACACACACACACTCAAGAAAATTGCAAAACTTGTGGTTAAACAGCATTCTTTTGTTTGAGAGATGTTCACGACACGTCCGCCACATTATGAATAACATACATACACAGTGAGTGTATTTTCATTAATACACTAGTAGTGAACAGTTAAGCCATGCCCACATGAATGGCGTCTGATGATCTGCTTCTTTGAGATGCATTAGATGAATTGATTGGGTCAGACTCTCAATGACATCATGATGTAACGCGGGAATCCACGAAATAATTAGATTTAGATATCTGCAGTGACCTAATGAATGGCAAAAATCAAACAATTATCTCAAACTCAAAGAGACTCAAATGTATATGCAACTTTTCTGTGTTTTGGTTACATTCGTCGAATAAACACACCCAACAAGAGCAAACCCGACAGGCTCGAATAACACAGGGTTGGGTAAAGAACGTGTTTGTAAACATAAATGTACAAAAACTCACGCGCATAGTTAAATGAATTAAAATAAAGTTCGTTTATAACCGAAAGGAGAAAACGGATTCATGAACAACACCGGAGAAAAAGAAGGACGCAAGAAAATGAGCGGACTGTCTTTACTCTGCGTGCGTTTATTTGCGCAATTCTAACAAAGGATAATACTCTACCCATCGGGAAAAAACATAGGGTACTTACAGTTTATTAAATCTGTATGCTGTTCCAGTTGTAAATTTAGGATTTAACCGTGTCCGACTGCTGCAAATTGTGTTCGGCTGTAGGAGTGTCCAGTAGTCAAACTCAACCCCCCTGCTACAGAGCTCTGCTATCGTGCGAGCGACTGCTATTGCACTCTGCACACCGCCCAGGGCACATTCCGTGTGTTTTGTCTTGATTATCTGGGAGGTTATGGACGATTAGTGCTTTTGTGTGGACCGAGTATGCGAGGAAATATCGCAACAAACGTGGAAAGTGTCGTCTTCTTACCTTTATGCACGATTTAGAAACATCTAATGTGAGCTTTAATATTTTTATTTATTTTTTATCATAAAATACTTATTTAAAATAGAGAATACGAACAGTTAGTATATTAACAACACTCATTTTTATTGAACGCTAAATAAATGCAGTAGTAGGTTAATTATCCACACCTTATTTATTCTCCCGAATTTGGAGTGTCTAAATATATTACTGCTCTGGACTTCAGCTGTTCCTTCTAAAAAGCTTTGAGCTTCCATAGAGAGGCTAACTACTCGGGTTGGCAAGGCTGCATAAACAAACGCAACAGGATACATATGTTAAGGCGTGGCAGCAAGACCCCTTCGCTTATCCCAGCATGCATCACTCTTCGCTTCGCATGCAACGCTAATGAGTAGTTGTCGAAGGAATATGATAATCACAAAATGTAGATTCCACTGATGACTTACAGAGGAACGAAATGTAAACACAAACACAACACTGGACATACGAGCTATTGAAAAAAAAACTATGCATAACTAACATTACAAGATACTTCACTTAATACTGAGGCAGGCTATATATAAGTACTTTTACATGAGACAACAATGCGCAGGATATTGTGCGAGAGAGGTATTAAAGGTAAATATTGTGCAAAAGAGGTATTCAAGGTTTAATATTGTGCAAGAGTTATTTAAGGTTGAAGCTAAATGAATTTGTGGTAAACATTGTTTTCATTATTAAGTTCTTGTAAAATGCAGATTAGATAAAACTTTGGGTTTTGATGAGATTTCAGGGGGGTAAATTGTAAATTGACTGAAGTTTGACTCGTTTCAAACCAGTTTGAGTTGGGGAGGGGGGTTCTTTCTGTTAAGTACAAAATAAGATACATTAAGTAATGTTTGGAACCTGTAACCACTGACTTGCATAGTAGGAAAACAAATAGAAGGTTTTAACATCCTTCAATATATATTTTGTGTTTAACACCACAGAAAAAAAGTCAAGGGTGTGTAAATGCTGACAGAGTTTTATCATTTGGCTGAACTATCCCTTAAGATGCTGCTTCCAATTCTATTAATCTATTAAAGAGTGTCTTTTTGGTGCAACATTATACACTCACATACTCTTTTAAACAAATACTTCTTGACCATTGCAAATAATGATTTATACAGTATTAATGTATTGCATGAATGTATTCACTGCAATGTTGCTACTATCACATGACCTATTTCATATTCAGTTACTTTCATTTGAAAGAATTGACAAATTTTCAGAGTTATTAAAAAAATATTATGTCTAATACTAAAAAATATTAAGTCTACCCGGATCACTTCCAATATCTGACAAGATTCTAATGTGTGTATCTGATGGACCTTTAACTATCCCATGCGGCCACAGGAGTGGATTAATGAATGCCGGTTAAGTGACACTAGTATAGGTCAGGTTACTGTATCAACATGGTGAATTTCATTCATACCGAAGACATTTAAAGATATAGGACACACATATGCCTGCTTGACATGGAGTTCCTCAGGGTTCAGTATTGGGTCCATTTTGCTTTTGTTTTACTGTACAATAACTCTATGGCAGAAGAGTGCATTTTAAAATCTTTTTTTTTTTTTTTTTTTTTTTGAGTAGATCAACCAGGTACTTTTTACATGCTCTACTGCAGGGCTTCCATCATATCAAATGGAAAAAATTGAAAGGCTGTTTTTTTAAATGATATTTTTATCTTCTGTAGGTTATGAATAAAATATGGTAATACCAATAGTTTAATAAAATATATGAGATTTTTGGAAATCACCAAGCAACACCCCTTTGGGAACAACTACTACTGTGATATAAAAAGTATATCTGATACCTGATAATATGATGATTATAACTTACTTTGTTGTTGACCATTGGAACTGTAAACATATTCTTTGAGTAATATATGGGCTTTGGTTCAATAGGATTTAATGGACAGCGGGGGAAATATGTACTGAACACGTCACCATTTTTCTCAGAAAAAATATTTCTAAAGGTGTCGTTGACTTGAATTTTTCTCCCGAATGTTGGTTCAATCAAAGAAATCCATGTATGCAAAGAAGACAAATCTAATTAGTTTACCAATGAAGTTATGCGTAATAAAATAAAATGACAAAGAAAAAGTATTGAACACATGAAAAAGGGAGGTGTAGAAAGACAGTGAAAGCCCAGACTGCAGCTGAAATCTCTCTTTTCAGCAACCCTCTGCCCTTAGTAGTTTTAAATTAATTGCTGCTTCAGTCCAACATCTACATTGTCAGGATGATGAGGATGAAACCAGGGTGGACATTTCAGCAAGACAATGATCCAAAACACAGCCAAGGAAGCTCTCAAATGGTTTCAGAAAAAAAAAGCTGTAGAATGGCCCAGCCAATCCCCTACTTGAATCCAACAGAAAATACAAATTAAACCTCTGATTAGATAGACGAGACCCACAGAACCATCAAGATTTTTACACTCTGTTGAAGTCTGTGGAAAAACTCACACCTGAGCAGTGCATCTGGCTTGAATCTCCATATGAGAGGCGTCTTTAAGCTGCCAAAAATCAACATAATCACTAAAAAAGCCTTTTATATAAAGTATTACATATATTTCAAATCTGGTTCAATTCTATATGAGCAGCTACTACCATGCAGGAAAAAAGACGGTGTGTTCAATAATACTTATTTTCCCCATTGTATTATTTTGCCCCCATTGGGGTTGGGATCATGGCCCAATGAATTATTCCTAATTTTGTTTTCAATTGCATTATGGTTTTTGCTTTTTGTCCTGCAACTTTAGAAATTTTAGCAAAGTGACTATTGTTATTTTTAGTAGGGTAAAATGGTCTGGATCGGTTATTTAAATGACAGTACAAGTACTAGTGCTTATGTTCGATTTTCAAAATCAAAATTTCAAGTACATAGAATTCGAAAGAATAAATAAACTGAGAACACATGTGAATCATAAGCTTTGGCCGTTAATTACGGTTATTTTTACAGTATAAGTTTTCAGAAAAAAACATTAAGTTGTTCTACATGATATGTTAAAACTGGCGTAACACGTTTAATATGGACTAGAATGTTTTGAGATTGGTAAGGAAAAAAAAAAAGGTTGGCAAGCTGATGAAAATGACTAGGAGGTGCAGATACAAACAGTCCATTAAAGATACTATAGCCTACTTGAACACAAATTTTCTGTTCCACCCATCATGTTTTCTCCTTCTCTTTTTTTGCCAAAGACAAATTGTCTTCTCGGGGACAAATAAAGTTTATCCTTATCCTTTTATCCTTATCCTTTCTCCATTAGTGATTTACTCAAGTGTGGTTTGTTGTCTCTGGTAACTGAATGCAGATTGAGAGCTCATGAGGATGGTGTGACTCGTTCTTCATGCCACAGGAGACTTTTGGTCAGCTCCTCTGAGGAACAGTAACACACACACACATTTCCCCCATGTGATAGGAGAATCTTTATCATTCCTTCTCCAAACTGTGTTGCTTTTGAGATCTGTCTGAAAGTGCTAATCTTTGCAAGATTTATAGAAAACTAAACCTGTATTAAATTAAATATTATTTTGTGATGTTTTGGTTCTTACATTAACAATATTCACAGAGTTTTTTTCCAGAATATTTTCTCTTTGTATTCCCCACACTACAGTATTATTTAACAAGCACATAATACAGTCTAAAAACTGTTTCAAGGTTTTGTGGTTATTCATTTATTCATTCATTTTCTTTTCAGCTTAGTCCCCTTATTATTCTGGGGTCACCACAGCGGAATGAACCGCCAACTTATCCAGCAAATGTTTTATGCAGCGGATGCCTTTCCAGCCACAACAACATCCACACACACCCATTAACACATACACTTTGGACAATTTAGCCTACCCAATTCACCTATACCACATGTTTTTGGACTTGTGGGGGACACTGAAGCACTCGATGGAAACCCACGCGAGCGCAGGGAAAACGTGTTTTTTTTATTGTCTGCTAATTATTTGGTAAGTTTAATAAATGCTTTTTAATATTCACTGGATGAACTGTGAGGTAAAAAAAATGCCATCTCATTAGCATCTCATACCCAGTTTACACAAAAACACTTCACTCATTGTTTACAGCAGGGGTGCTCAACCCTGTTCCTGGAGATCTACCTTTCTACAAAGTTCAGCTCCAACCCTGAGCAAACGCACCTGAACCAATTAATTAGGACCTGAACAGCACTTGATAATTACAGGCAGGTGTGTTTGATAAGGGTTGCAACTGAAATCTGCAGGAAGGTAGATCTCCAGGAACAGGGTTGAGGACCCCTGGTTTACAGTTTAACAGACGTTTATTCCCATTCATGCAAATCATCATGTGATAAAAAAAATAATAGCAGCTATTTAATTCAGATAAACATCCTGTAGAACCACTTCTAGAATTCCAATAAACCAAATAAGTTCACATGGAAATTCAGTGTGGCATTTGAAGAACTTTAAAGATGCAAGATACCATCCACTGAGCCACCGTGCCGCCCTATTTATTTATTTTAGTAAACACAAAGTCATTTTTAAACATTGTTTGGTTTGCTTGAACTTTCTTCAACACTGATTAAATTGATCCGCGTGTTTACAAGATTTTAATGAAAACAGCACATCTGGTGCTTATAGTTTTGTCAACACAGTAAGCTTTACATAAACATATTAACTGTAAATTTAATATGAATAAATTATTAGCCATTTAGCTGTTCAAACCATTTACAATACAGGTTTTGATGTGTACAATAGTTTTTTTATTAACCCTAAAGTACTATAATTTACAGTAAATAGCTTTTATTATTATTAATAATAATAATAATAACAAGCATATATTTTTGATCCATAAATAATCTGGTAATGCTTGCTATGGTAATACAACAATACTATAAACAAAACGACCCGGTAATTTTATATAGCACCAGGTATATTATACTACATTTTACCACATTTTAATGTAGAAGTATTTTAGAGTATTTAATGCAGTTTATTAGTTAGGCTTCCATGCTGTAGCATTCATTAGTTCTATAATACAGTATAATACACATTCAAAAACACTATAGGTTAGTATACTCTAAATTAGTTTACTTTAGTTTATTAAATTTTTTCATGTGGAAAAGACATTTTTCGCATATATTCATTTTATATTTTAGATTGTGCAAAAAATAGGTACACATGAACATATTACAATGTAATTATCAGATATTGTCTAAAAAACTAGCATGCGCTACACTGTTTTCAATGGGGATTAGAGGTAGTGTGTTTTTGCGCGCTGCAGCAGGTCTACAGTCAGTGTCTGAATCACATGGCATTGACTGAGCTAAAGTAATGAGCGGCCACGAGCTCATGCTGTTTACATCGCACAACCTCAGAAGAACACTACCGACCATGAGATCAAATTGTGGATAATCTTTCTTCTATCGACTTGGATTTATCGACGATTGTCTCCAGCTAAAGGTAAGTCTGTCAGTTTAATGCGCATTTAAAATTAAATATTATATAAAACAGCTCATTTTTAAAGCCATACAGTCTGGTGTTTGTGTAACACAAACATCAAATGAAGCGATTTACAGGCATCTGAAGCGCGTTTGTTGACTGTACAGTGATGCCCTAATTCTGTCGCCGGGTTTTGTTTACGTTTTTCCGCCATGCTGCTGCAGTAACGGCACACTGACTGACGCTCACGCCAGACAGCATTACAGGCAAAGTGCTTTCTCGACTATTGCCACAAGCCAACCACATATATTTAAAGAATTTATGATGATAACTGAAAATGCTTTTTAGCAGCACGGGTTTATTACACTAAAGACACAATGACGGGGTTTCTGTAACGTTACAGCTAACGTTAACGTGCTTGACCTGTAACGTTAAACACGAGAAAATGCACTTAAAATATACACCGCGGTTTTACAGTAAGCTAGCTACTTATTTATAAATTGTAATAATTTGAATATAGTGTCAAAATATGTCAATATAAGGTAGTCAAATATATTATATTAGGTTAAGTTCATGGGTTTAAGGATATATCATTATTTTATACAGAACCGTTACATTACTTTAAAAAAGTGCTACAGCAAGCTATGGGAGTTCATATTTCCATGGTAGCCTATGTGACATTTTATATGACAGCGTCCTTATTACATTTGATAGTAGTACAGCAGCCACATTACATAAACCTAGTAACCCTGAACCAAATCCCAATCCTATAGTAATTACAGATAATTAATTAACATTAATTACTTAAAAGGACATAGTTAATCTAAAATTAAAATGTGCTCACTATTTACTCACCCTCAAGTGGTTTTAAACCTTTATGAGTTTCTTTATTCTTTAGAAAACTAAATGTATTGTGAAGAAAGCTGAAAACGTAATCCGTAACCTTCATAATATTAAAAAACAAATACTATGGAAGTCAATGATGACCGGTTTCCAACTTTCTTCATAATATCTTCCTTTGGATTTAATTGAAGCTAGAAACTTAAAAAGATTTGAAACAAGGGGGATTAAATAATGACAGATTTTTTTTCATGTTATGTACTGTAACAAAGAGACTTAAATTAAAATGTGACATTAAAATTTTAATTTATGAGACAATCAATAGACTCTGTTTCATTTGAGCTAAAACCTATTGTATTAATATGATCTTTCCTAGTTCCTTCCTCACAATTAATAGTTATCAATGTCATTTTATAACGTTTTATCAAGTACTGAACACAGATGATGCTTTATCTCAGATAAGTTTCAGATGACTCTAATTGAGGTTTTCTTCTCTGAAGTATTCATCATATGACCGACCGAGTGAATCCCCTATGAAATCTCAATTAGATTACTAACTAACCACTGTCACATGCAACTGATCAGTGCACAAACCCTTTTTAATCAAAATAAAGAAAAACACACGCTGTCCAATTAGACAAGAAGCTTCTATTCATAAATACTGGCATATAAACAAGATTTAATCTAAGAAATGCAATAAATAAGGTCACACTAATCATTTGATCTTCATTTTCACAAGAGATGTAAATGTCTTTTTTACTGTTCAGGTTGTATTGTATATCAAACTTCTTATTTCAGGCTAACATGGGATGCCTCTTTCGAAGTGAGGAGATGTGTCTGGTCCAGATCTTTCTACAGGCTGGTTCAGCTTACAACTGCGTCAGTGAGCTTGGGGAGCTGGGTTTAGTCGAATTCAGAGATGTGAGTTTAATGCAAATACTGCTGTTTTAGTGTTTGAGGTCAGTAAGAATTACATTTTTTAAAATAAATAGTTTGACTTGGCACAACATTTTATTGTTGGTAAAAGGGATAGAGCTGTGGCCGGAAGTTATCAACAAATATTTTGTTTATTATATAGTAAATTGTATTTTATTCAAATCTACCCCAACAGTAATTATACAGTGTTATTCGTAATATTTACTAAATAATCTATTAAATTGTATTTTATTAAAGTCTACCCCTAAACCAAGACTAAACCCAACCCCCACAATAATATACAAATATCAATTATTGTTGTATATATACTGATGTGAGCATCAGCAGCTGTATCCCATTTACACAAAAATACATTGATGTGCAGTGAGTAATTATACATACAGTGTTTTATTATTTATTAAATAACCCATTAAATTGTATTTTCTTAATGTCTACTCCTAACCCAAGACTAAACCCAAGCTCTACAGTAATGTAAAAATATGAATAATTTCACAAACTTATATATAATATATATATATGCGAGTATCAGCAGCTGTATCCCATCTAGATAGATAAAAATAGTGATGTACAGTGAGTAATTATACAGTGTTATTCATATTATTTATTAAATAACCATTTAAATTGTATTTAATAACGTCTACCCCTAAACTAATACTAAGCCTAAGCCCTACAATAATGTAGAATATTAGTTATTGTTATACAGTGTCACAAACATTATTGATACACTTGAAGTCAGAATTATTAGCCCCCCTAAATTATTAACCCTCCTGTTTGTTTTTTTTCCCAATTTCTGTTTAATGGAGAGAAGATTTTTCAGCACATTCTAAACATAATAGTTTTAAAAACTTATTTTTAATAACTGATTTATTTTATCTTTGCCCTGGTGACAGTAAATAATATTTAACTAGATATTTTAAGACACTTCTATACAGCTTAAAGCGACATTTAAAGGCTTAAATAGGTTAATTAGGTTAACTAGGCAGGCTAGGGTAATAAGATAAGTTATTGTATAACGATGGTTTGTTCTGTAGACTACTTAAAAAAACAAAATAGCTTAAAGGGGTTAATGATTTGGTCCTTAAAATGGTGTTTGAAAAATTAAAAACTGCTTTTATTCTAGATGAAATAAAACAAATAAGACTTTCTCCTGAAGAAAAAAAATATTATCAGACATACTGTGAAGATTTCTTTGCTCTGTTAAACATCATTTGGGAAATATTTAAAAAAAGAACAAAAAATTTAAAGGGGGGCTAATAATTCTGACTTTAACTGTATATTGATGTGAGTATCTGCAGCTGTATCCCATGTAGACAAAAAGTAATTTTTACTTAACCTAATTATTTACAACCTAAATATTAAATATAACAGCATTAAAATATAAAGGTTCAGTTGTATTAACATTCACTATATTACAGCTGCACATTTTTTTTTCTGAACAAATTAGTGCAACCCTGTAGCATAAAAGAACCGTTAAAAAAACAAAAAAAATCTTGCCAACCTCAAACATTTGAACATTAGTTTGCTTGACAGATTCAAATAGCACTTTTTCAGATACATTTTTTTACTCATATCGTTTTAATGTTCACAATTGAACTTGCTTTATTAATGTCTAATATATTCGCCTCTCCTAAACCCATTTTATTTTCAGTTGAATCCAAATGTGAACGCATTTCAGAGGAAGTTTGTGTCAGAAGTCAGAAGATGCGAAGAGCTGGAGAAAACCTTCAGTAAGTCTTAAAAACCAGCCACCCAGCTAAAACTAGCTCTATTTTAGTCACTTTTTTCTTCATAAGCACTCAGCATAATCAGTGTAGTCTGACTGTGCATATCTTCAACATGTTGTCTCCTTATCAGAATATCTGGAGCAAGAGATCAGTCGTTCTCTCTATCCTCCTCTGAAAGGACCTCTACCCACCGCCTGCCCAATCCCATCAGCCCCACAGCCCAGAGAGCTGCTCTGCATCGAGGAGGAGAGCGAACGACTGGCCAGAGAGCTCAGAGAGGTGTGATGCTTACAAATCATCTCTGGTGTCCTGAAGAGGAGACTCTGATGTAGTCAGAGCTGGGTAGTAATGGATTATTTGACATCCAGAATACAAAAATCAAGAGCAAACGTAAAGAATTTTTAAAAACACTTGTAATCAGACTACAGTTACTTTTTATGGATTACATATTATTTACACAATGACAGTAAGTTATTTATAAAATTGATTCTTCTAATTATTTTTAGATTTATATTATTTTCATAATATAGCAGCTGCTTTCATAGTCATCATTTTTTGTTATTCACTTTTTTGTTGCTATTGTTTTTTTCTTTGTCAAATGCAATCCTAGTGTTTTTTTCTTATGAAATACTTGATGTAGCAGTGATTTTGCTGTATTCTCTTTTGTTTTTTAATGTTTTATTATGATATTGCTGTTTTCTACATGTACTTATATTTTAAAGTCATAAGATGTGATTTTTAATCAGTGTTACTATCAGCAAACATCAACAAAAAGGTAAATTAGTGTTAGTGTTTTAGAATATTAGTATCTTTTTTCTTTGTGTCTGTCAGAATTGTACAATATTATACTTCTGTCACATCAAATTGGCGAGAGGCTATAAACGGAGGTCTGAGCCAGCTCCAAGTGGCTGGGACTTGATCTCCAAATGGGCTGTACAAACCTGGAGTTATATATTTATTTAATATCTTGTTAATGATACGGAGTCCAATATTGTGCTTTATGAATGTCTACACCTACCCCAACCCTAAACCCAACCTCACAGTAATCTGTTGTGTTTTATTAATGTCTACTCCACCTACACCTTCTTAACCCAGCCTACTTCAAACCTTTAACAAAAATAGCATGTTTTTACCTACGTAACATTGCACGGATTAGACCTTTTCTATCACGGCCTGATGCAGAAAGGCTTATCTATGCCTTTATCACATCACGTCTTGATTTCTGTAACTCATTCTTCGGTGGCCTAACAACAAGCTCTCTTAGACGTTTACAGTATATTCAAAATTCCTTTGCACGGGTTTCTTCACGCCACCATATCACCCCTGTACTTCTGCAACTTCACTGGCTTCCTATTGAGTCGCGTATTGATTTTAAGATCTTGATTTTAACATATAAAGCAGTGCATGGGCTAGCACCGACTACATTTGTGACCTGGTGACTCTCGCCACTCCCACCTGCAGTCTTCGTTCTGCATCTGGAATTACCCTGTATCAGCCATAATGTAATCTTAAGACCATCTACGTGGTAGAGCTTTTTCATACAGTGCGCCTAAGCTATGGATGGTCTACCCATCAGCATCTGGAATGCCACTTCTCTGGACTGTTTTAAGAAACTTCAAGACATTTTTTTACTATTGCTTTTAACTTAGAGTGATTATTTTTGTCAATTTAATCATTCAATTTTATTGTTCATATTTTATTATCTTATTGTGGTGTTTTTACAGTTTTTTTTATTGTTCTGCTTTGTTACTGCATGCCTTGTAGCGCTTTGGGTTTGAGAAAAGCGCATTATAAATAAAATGTATTATTACTATTACTTGTGGCATAAGTCCCTCCCACTTTGAGGTCACCCAACCTTCTTACAGTATGATCCCTCCCACTTGGAGGTCTCCGGGCAGGAAAACTGTTAAACAGAGCATCTACTGCGTGAGAATGAGAGATAATGAAACTACTTTCACATTCACTCTTGGATTGGGAAACCTTTACGCACAGACATCAATTAGTCTATAAATAAATAATTTTGTTTGTTAAGCGCAAATATTCGTTTCCAAACTATTTCTAAATTCAGTTCTAATTTCCAGCAAACGAATAAATGAACAATAATAACAAAATGACCTCAAAAACCTGAGTTATATCCTAAAACACATGCTGTGCCCCATATGGTCTAAAACCTGCAGGTGGGCAAATCTAAGCTTGTTTTTAATAAAACAAATATAAATATGCATATAATAAATAATACTGCTAATAATAATAACATTATACAAAAGCAAATTGTTATGAATGAACTGAAAAAGCCTCCCGAGATGAAGAAGACATAAAAGCAGTGATTTTTCATATTTATGTAGGCTAGAAAATAATATGTTTTGTAATATTTTAATCCTTTATATTTATATCCTATATCTATTCTTATAATATACTATATATATATATCCTTAATATTTAAATTTTTTCATATATAAAGATATTTGCCTATTGCTCTCTTGTGCGTATTAAGCAGTGCGTAAGCGAGGCGCAACTCTGCGCCGGAGTTTAGACCGGGTTTGTTTTGGTCTAATGAAAAATCTATTATAGTTTCTCAAAATAGCAACGCGCCAGCGGTCCGCCTCAGAACGCCTCCCTTTTTAGACCAGAACGCCTATGGGCGCACAAATGAGCGCTAATGCATTTGCTATTTTATCAGCGTAGCGCAATGCCTCAAAACGACTCTTGCGCCAAGCTGAAACTACCAAAAGACTATTGCGCTGCGCCATGCGCCACACTGCGCCGGGTGATAGGGGCCTAAATATTGGAGAGGTTTTTTTTTTTTTACCTGGCCCCTACTCTGACGACTGGACGTAGTCATGACAAAAATAGAGAGAACATGCCTGATGATCGAACGTCATTTAGATTTGTATAACTCTGAATCTGCGTCTCATTTTGGGTCGCTACTGTCCACAAATGGCCACATTTTCGGCAGCACCCACGTAGATTGAAGCAGCCTTCATGACTGAAATGAAATACTCTGCATTTACCTCCAAGGCCACCTGGGGTGCTGAAATATAACTGGGCTAAACTGGTAGTGGGCTGGTTATAGAAACCAAAACAAATACAGATATTCCGTCACAGAACGCACATTTTCAAAGCAGAATATCTGACTTCAGCATTGTTTTTAGATAAACAAGCACGTTCACTTGTTCACTTAGCACGTTTCTTTAATATCTGCAAACATATTATAATCTTTCTATGCTTTTGAAGAGTCAAAAATGTACATACAGCACCTTTAAGTGTTAAGTGATGTTCTTGACCATGTGTTAATGTACTGTAGGTGTCCAGGAACAGGGACAGTCTTCGTAACCAGCTGACCCAGCTCAGCCAGTACAGAGGGGTCCTGAAGCAGAGCATTTTACTACCAACCTCACAGGTAAAAAGAAAAAACACAGTTTTTAGCAAGCTTACCTCCAAGAGATGTCTTTCTGATGCCCACCAAACCATCTCATAATGTCTTTCAAGGTTCCACCTCTGACTCTTGAGACATCAGCATTACTGGACAGCAGGCAAGATATGCGTTTGAGGTGAGGATGATATCTATTTAAAGTAGAAATGCCCAAAGTAGGGCCCACGGGGTAAAGTTGGCCCACCATCCCATCTACGAAGAGAGTGAGAAGGATGGAGAGAGTTGGGTAGAATGCCATTAACAGAGATCGTCACATCGAATCATATGAAACATATCGTGATAATTTTTTTTAACAATATCGTCCAGCCCTATGGAGCACCACTCACACATAAAGGAAAAGTTCACCCAGAAATGTTTATTTCCTCATTATTTACTCACATTTAAGTGATTTAAAACTTGTTTGAATTTTTGTCTTTTTATAAACACAAAACAAGATATTCTGAATAATTTTAGAAGAACGCAGCCACCGACATCCATAGTAGAAACAAAAAATACTACGAATGGCTAAACATTGATGTTTTTTTCGATGGTTTAAAGTATATCTTGCTTTGTGTTTAACAGAAGAAGCTCAAACTGGTTTGGAACAAGTGGAGAATGAGTAAATAATAAGATTTAGTAGAGTAAATTACACCTGATGACATTGTTTTACTCTGAAATGACAAACACAAAAATAATGATACACGCGACAGCAGTTTTAGCTAGAAGGTGTAAATTTTATTTTCACATTTCAAATGTCGTGTGAACTACTTTCCTGTAAAGTTTTGTTGCTGGTGTGGTCCATCCGTGGAAGGTGCCAGCGTTTGAGAGGCTGCTGTGGCGGGCCTGTCGTGGATACATCATTGTAGACTTCTGGGAGATGGAGGAAAGGCTGGAGGAGCCAGACACTGTAAGAGACATTACGGTCAATGCTATAAGACATTTTAATAGACATATCAACTTGCATGGTTAGTGATGTTTGAGTTTCATCCTGCTCACAGGGAGAGACGATTCAGTGGACTGTCTTTGTGATCTCTTTTTGGGGGGAGCAGATTGGACAAAAAGTGAAGAAGATCTGCGATTGGTAACTCATTTCAGTTATAGCTTACTGTTTTTCACTTTATGGTATCAGATTTTAGAAATCTCACCCTGTTTGATTCATTTTGAAATGAATAATACAATGCAGGTTCAGCATCTCTATTTTCGCAGTTTCCGCACACATACCTTTGTGTATCCGGAAGGATTGGAGGAGAGGGAAGGAATACTCCAGGGGCTGGAAAGCAGAATAGTGGACATCAGAACAGTACGCAGAATAATTCCTTCATCTTTTTATTTTAAAGAATTACATTCTCTCTGAAATAAGAGCATGCAGGCAATCTAGTTTAGATGATTTGGACAATTAAAATGTTAGAAAGTAGGGCTGGGTGATTTGGGTCAATGCTACCAAGCCGACCAATCACAGAGCTTGCGTTATGCGTCGTTGCAACGTGTAGTTACATTTTTTGAGAGGTCAGCATCGGCAAAGAACTGCGCCAGCCTATACGCTGTGCTCGATGCAGAAGTGTAAACAGAGCGGGGTCACGGGACTCCACATGCGGTAGGGAAAGTAATTGGAAAAAATTGACCTGGACAAATTAAATCGATTATAAGTTCTGAATGTTGATTTCGATTACTTTTCGATGAATGGCCCAGCGCTATTAGAAAGTTCACTGCTTAGCAGTTAAATACCTATATAGATTAGATTAATTTATTCATTTTCTTTTCGGCTTTATTAATCCGGGGTTACCACAGCGGAATGAACCCCCTATATTTTTAGATACATCACAAATTTTCTTGCTTTTGCATATGATATTTTGGTAACACTTTACAATACAGGACACAGGTAATGTTAGGTAATGTATTTACTAACATGAAAAAACAATAAACAATACATTTATTAGAGTATTTATCCATCTTTGAACATACAGTTGTTCACTGTTAGTTCATGTTTACTCAGAGAGCATTAACTAATGCATTAATAAATTATGAGCTATAATTAATAAATGCAGTACAAACTTACAAATACATATAAATACATGAACTATTTACATAAACTACTTTTCTCATATTTTAAAGTTAAGATTTAACAGTTTAGATCTTTTAACGTGCAAAAAGACGCTGAAAATGCAAAAATCAAAACATAAAACATACAGTTGAAGTCAGAATTATTAGCCCCCCTTTGGATTTTATTTTCTTTTTTAAATATTTCCTAAATGATGTTCAACAGAGCAATGAAATTTTCACTGTATGTCTGATAATATTTTTTCTTCTGGAGAATGTCTTATTTGCTTTATTTCGGCTAGAATAAAAGCAGTTTTAAATTTTTCAAAAAACATTTTAAGGACAAAATTATTAGCCCTTTTAAGCTATTTATTTTTTTAAAAAGTCAGCAGAACAAACCATCTTTATATAATAACCTGCCTAATTACCCTAACCTGCCTAGTTAACCTAATTAACCTAATTAAGCCTTCAAATGCCACTTTAAGCTGTATAGAAGTGTCTTAAAAATATCTAGTAAAATATTATTTACTGTCATCATGGTAAAGATAAAATAAATCATAAAAAGATAAAATTAAAACAATGATGTTTAGAAATGTGTTAAAATAGTCTTCTCTCCATTACACAGAAATTGGGGAAAAAATAAACTGGAGGGCTAATAATTCTGACTTTAACTTTAAATACTTAAACAAAATGCATTGTCAAACAGCCATTTTTTCTGCGAGCAGTTTTTAAAAATAAATATATTGATCATTTTATTAAGCCAAAATGACAGCAAATGCTATTTTTTATAAATCCTGTAAAAAAGGAACAACATTTCTTAATTTCTTCGATTAAAATAGACAATAAAAGGTCAAACTTTTGTTTTTTTTATGTAACTTTGTGTCTATATGACAGTTTATTCTGCATGAACTGCATGAAAACAAACACGCATAACGTGCACTTTCTGACAGCCGTATTTCTCTGCACATCTTTTAAAAATATATATTGATCATTTTATTAGGCGCAGACACATTAAATGAACCAAAAACGACTGCAAATCCTGTAAAAAAGGAAAACCATTTCTTAATTTATATAATTAAAATGTACCAAAAAAGGTCAAATGTTTTTGTTTTTTTAATGTAACTTTGTCTATTTGACAGTTTATTCTACAATAAAATGCTGAAAATGCAAAAAAAAAAAAAAAATCATAAACACTCACACATTGTGCAGTCTGACAGCCATATTTCTCTGTGTGCATCTACATAATGATCATTTTATTAGGCACGGACACATAAATGAACCAAAAATGACAGTAAATACTTTTTTTAATAAATCCTGTAAAAGTAGGACAATTTCTTAAGCAAGCTCTTCAAATAAAATGAACAGTAAAGGACAAACTTTACCTATTCTGCAGGTGCTGTCTCAGACGGAGCAGTATATGCAGCAGCTGCTGTCCCGCTGTGTGTGTCAGATGCCACAGTGGAAGATACGTGTGCAGAAGTGTAAAGCTGTGCAGATGGTCCTTAATCTGTGCAGCCCTTCAGTCACAGACAAGTGTCTGATTGCTGAGGCCTGGTGTCCCGTGGCCAAACTGCTTCTGCTCCAGAGCGCTCTGATGGAGGGAACGGTAAGAAATGGCTTTTTATTCACACAGAAGTCAAATGAGTTTTTTTTTTAGAAATGCTTTTCTTTTGAAATCCCAGACCTTTCATGTAGCGTGTAATATAGCTGCTTGTAAACATAAAAGATCTGTTTTAAAGATCTTCCAGGTCCAAACTCGGTCCTGGAGGGCCAGTGTCCTGCATATTTTAGTTTCAATCCCAATTAAACACATCTCAACCAGCTAATCAAGCTCTTCGTAGGTATACTAGAAACCTCAAGGCATGTGCGTTGAAGCTAAACTCTGCAGGATAACGGCTTTCCAGGACCGAGTTTGGACACCCCTGATCTAAGTGAATGATAGATAGAGTTGTTAGACAATTAAATTCTTGCTTCTTATTGGTAACAAATCTGTAAAATGCCCGCCTGTGGTCTTCATTGGCTGCCTATGAGCACTGTAGTTGTAATTGAGGCCTGGAAAAGTTTGGTTCTTTTGTCAAAATGTTGTTTTTTTCTGCTTTATGAAAGCAAATCTACTTTAAATTCATATCCAGGTTGATTCTGTCATTACTGTTTACATCCCTATGTTTAAATGGTATTAACAGTCTCATTTATTTATAATGTGCTGTATATGGTGGACTAATCACAACAGACTGGGCCAATCAGTTATCAGGGTGTGGGAAAATATTCATATAGCATAATATAGCCATTTCTTTTCATGAAAATACTTTATCAATACAAGGGTGACCATCTCAATATATGGCCAATATTTTGGTTGAATAACAAAACATGTTTCTTTACAGTCCTGTAGATGATGGCCTCAGAAAGGTGCATTTAACATTTATTACAGGATTTCATTCATGTGCTGGTCAGTTTGTTTGCTTGAGAGTCCCATTTTGCACTGCAGTAATAAAACTTTGCCTAAGATTTCCTTTGTGGACATAATTGAAAGTTGGAAAAAGGTTACAAGTTCATAATAAAATAGCAATAATATTGTAATGTGACATGTATCGTTCGTGGTAATATCATGTTGTGGGTTTGTATCGTATTCCCAGCCCTAATCAGAGAAGATTATCCTCTAGGTAAGTTTAGAGTTTAGGGTCACTGAACAAAATTGAAAATTCTGAGAGAAGGTAAATGTTTTTTTTATTATTTTAGATAAATGCAAACCTACAGAAAACCACCAAAACTAATTTAGAAACCTTTAGAGTAGCATAATACAGCAATATAGTTATGCAGCATACATTTTTAGATGCCCAAATAATAATTAAAACTCTTATATACTAATATAAAGCCTTAGTTTAGTATTCGTATTTACTAATGTAAAACTAAATAAATGAATCATAATAGTGGCAACAGTGGCTCGGTTGTTAGCACTGTCACCTCACAGCAGGAAGGTTGCAGGATCGAATCCCGGGTGGCCCAGTTGGCATTTCTGTGTGGAGTTTGCAAAACAAAACTAGAGTAATTTTGTGGAGTAAACAAAATTGGTCTCAGTGTGTGTTAATGTAAGAGTTTAAGGGTGTTTCCCAATAATGGGTTGCGGCTGGAAGGGCATCCACTGCGTAAAACATGTGCCGGAATAGTTGGTGCTTCATTCCGCTGTGACGACCTCTGATAAATAAGTGACGAAGCCTAAGGAAAAATAATAAATGAATCTCATAACATCATATCCTTCTGTATTTTAGAGAAAGAGCGGTAGCAGTGTCGATTCTTTCTACAACCGTTTACCAGCACCCACATCTCCTCCAACACTCTTTGAAACCAACGCTTTCACTTCCAGCTTCCAAAACATTGTGGATGCTTACGGTGTAGCCAGTTACAGAGAAGTTAATCCGGGTAACATTCACACATTTGATGGATTATAGGTCTTTTTTTTATTGTTCTGTTTAATTCTGTTTTGATAGAGAAACAGAAGCACCTCACAGTAAATGTCTTGTGTGTGTGTTTTCTTCTCAGCTGTGTACACCATTATCACTTTCCCCTTTCTGTTTGCGGTCATGTTTGGAGATGTTGGTCATGGTTTACTCATGACATTGGCTGCCCTGTGGATGATACTAGAGGAAAGAGACCCCAAGATGAGGACTAGCACTAATGAGGTTTGTTTTAGATTATGCATATCTCAATCGTTGTAACTGATTTAAACGGATAGTTCACCCAAATATGAAAATACTTTATTTATTCTCCACCTTTTGAAGACGTGTTTGAATTGTATTGAACACAAAAGAAGCTATATTGAAGGATGTTGGAAATGGGTTACCGTTGAGTTGTTCAGAGTAGTTGTTTTTCCAACTATGGATGTCAGTTGTTAATGGTTTCAAACATTTAAAAACATTCTATCGGGTTCAACAGAAAGAATAGAAACTCATGAACGTTTTGAATAATCTGAGGATGATTAGATGGGGAGCACAATTTAGCTTTTGGGTTAGTGCCTGTACAGTTCAAAACAAAAATGACCCATTTGCCATCATTAATAGGAACGTGTTTAAAAAAAAAAGCAAATTAGAGCTTCAGAATTGAATACGAGTGTGTCTAACTCGCATTGTACAGCAATTATCCAAATATATAGCAAATATCTATCTGCTTTTCTCTTTTTGGTCTGTACTTTAGGTTTGTAAATTTTTGGCTACACTTTAGTTTAAGCAATTCTTGCGTCGAATAAACCATTATATTCAAGTTTTGCTTTAATAAATTCCTAATTTTTGAATAGTTAATAAGGTAGTAGTAAGGTATAAGGTAGGATTAAGAGCACTATTACTTGGCAGCAAATGCCAGAGCTCTCCTATTCTGGCAGAGGGGCGTTCTGGAGCATGTGACATCTGAGACTTCTCCATTATGGGTTTATGCCGAGGCCATTTCTGTGCCGGAGTCCTCTCTCCCAACATTGCTTTTTACGGAGTCTAAACTAATTAAAAAATAAGGAAGTTGTAATTTTGTGGTTAGGAATTTAAGGATTTTAAATCATAAATAAATTTTACAAATTAGCTACGGTTTCAGTCAGTACGCCGAGTTCACCCAATCCTGTATTTAAACATTTCCTGATTGACAGTTCTTTTACAGCATGGAAAACAAAAGGGCTGTTTCGCATAGGAGATCTTTACATAGACAACCAATTTGCATCCTTTGCACAGCTGAAGGATGAGTTTTCTCTCCCGCAGTCTCATTTCTTACGCTTTCTGCAGATTAGAAACTATGTAAAGGAAAATACCTCACAATTTATAAATGAACCAGAAAGTCATATTATTCAGAATCTTCCATCCTCGGACCCTAATACTAGACATCTGATATCAAGCTTTAAGACATTAAGCAGATTTAAGCACATTAAGACAGCTTGAGCCATGGATTTAAATGAAGAAGTGGCTGATGAGATCTGGGAGGAAGCCCTGTCGAGAATAAAAAAAAAGCTTCAATAAATTCGAGACAAAGTAATTCAATTTAAAGTTTGAGATTGAGTAAAACCTTTCCCTCTGTATCTCCTAAATGCGACAGATGTGGTTGGGCAGAAGGGATTTTGGCACATTTATTTAGGTTTTGTCCGGTTCTTTATGAGTCAATTTTGAATTGTATTCCAGTGCTCATGGAACCAATATCCAAAGTGACTACAATTTGGCTATTTTTGGATATTTTAATATAATGGATACCTTACCATCAACCCAACAGCAAGCCCTGATGGTTGGCATGATTACAGCTAAAAAGGTGATCTTACTCAATTGGAAATCTCCAAAGGCTCCCTGTTTTAGGAGATGGTTGAATGAGCTGCTTTATGTCATTCACGACTACATCTTGAAACTTATTAGAAAAAAGCTGAAACTACATGGGGACCTATTTTAAGACTCCTGAAAATCTAGCATTTTACCTTTGTAAATTTTCATCTCTAACCCAAACATTCATGACACTGACCTTGTAAAAACGTAAATACTGTCATCCGTTTTATATATATATATATATATATATATATATATATATATATATATATATATATATATATATATATATATATAAATTTATATAAATATATATATATAAATATATATAAATAAATATATATATAAATATAATATAATATAATATATAAATATAATATAATATAATATATATATATATAAAAATGTTTATGCTACATATGTCATGGCTAACGTCAATTATTTAGTTTTGTTTTCTTCTTTTTATTGGTATTGTACAGTTTTTGTAAAATATCTTATACAAAATGTTAAATAAAACAAAATATTACAAGGTAGGATTAAGGATGTAGAAAAAGATCATGAAGAATATGTACTTTATAACTACTAGTAAACCCCGAAAATCTTAATAATAGGCAGGTAATACATCACAAACTAAAGAGGTAATATTTCTTTTCTGTGTGTATCTTAGATCTGGCGTATGCTGTTTGGCGGGAGGTATCTGATCCTCATGATGGGGTTGTTCTCCATCTACACTGGGGCTATTTATAATGAGTGCTTCAGTAAAGGACTGAGTCCTGTTTCCTCTGGCTGGCACCTCAAACCCATGATTCAGCATTACAACTGGAGGTACTGCACACTCTTACTTTTAACCAAAAGATTCAACTAGCATCCCAATTTTGCAGTTTCAAATAACTTGTGCACCTGCAGAGTGCAAAGTAGCTTTCTGCCAATGTAAAAGGTCTACAAAGTAGGATAAAGTCGATAAAAGGTGTTCAGTCATGACAACTCTGAGAGAATTAATGTGATAAAGAATATGTACAGTATATGGCACTGTTGATGTGTTTGGATTGGTGTTACAGATCATAGGACATTAATTTGGACAACTATGCAGATGTATTAAATGGTTCGCACAAAAAAAAAAAAAAAACACAAAGAGATACTTACACTTTCACTTCATGCATAGTTTGTGAATGAACCGACATGCGTGAACTAGTTGCAGACGCAGAAGTACATTACTTTGATCATTTTAATATAACATATTAAATGAAATCCAAAAAATTCTAAACATTGAGAGTTAGTTTTAATCTCGCGGCCCACCTGGTTGAGAATCCCTGGTGTAGAGTGTAGTGGCCAAGGCACTACATGATGCTGGTGGGGGGAAAAGGTTTTCTGGCTCGCCACTTCAAAACACCCCAAAGTGGCTTAGTAATATTTAGATCTGGTGAATGTGCAGGCCATGGGAGATATTTCAGCTTCCCTTGTACATCCATGATTACAACAATAAATTTGTACATCAAACCACAAGAAGCACAACATAAATTTGCAGATATAGCCATTGCTTCTGTACAAGCATCTTAAAAGCCCCATTAAAACCTTCTGCTCAGTTAATGAATGATATGGAATAAGCACAGCACAGGATGTCCTTTAATATACAGTGTTAATGACCCCGACTGACCGTCAGGAAGTTCAGGATTTCCTTAGCTTTGTGAGGCCAAACTGATTAAAAACTTTGCCTTTTTCTAGGAATCAGCCTAATAAGTTAAAACTAATAAGTTTTTATTAGTCTAATTGTCATTGGTGTTCAGCAGATTTTCCATTTACACATTTTGTAACTGGATTAAGTTAAGGATGAAGATTTATTAAAAAAAAACTTCTCCAACACTTCAACTTGCCCTTGTTTTACTCTCTTGTTTTGTTTTTGTTCCTCTGGCTTGGTTTAGTGATGAAACTTTGAGGAGCAACCAGTACCTCACGTTGGATCCTAATATAACTGGAGTATTCCAGGGACCATATCCATTCGGCATTGACCCGGTAAGCATGTTTCTGATCAGATCCTCCCTGTCTTGCTCTCTGTGAGGGTTAGATTTTGATTTCACTGTTTCCTGGTTCTTAGATCTGGAGTCTTGCCAATAACCACCTCACCTTCCTCAATTCCTACAAGATGAAGATGTCTGTGATCATCGGGGTCATCCACATGACGTTCGGGGTCTGCTTATCCTTCTTTAACTACATGTAAGCCATCATATGTCTGGTTTTCTCTGGTTTTAATGATCTGCAGTGTGTTTATTTAGTATACCTATCCATGAACTCTTTTTTTTTTTTCAGGTACTTTGGGAACGTGAGCAGTGTGTTCCTGGTGTTGATTCCTGAGTTAGTGTTCATGTTGTGTCTTTTCGGGTACCTGGTCTTCATGGTGGTGTTTAAATGGATTGCGTTTGGACCTCAGGATTCAGACCGTGCTCCCAGCATACTGATCCACTTCATTGACATGTTCCTGTTCTCCGAGAATCCAAGCAACCCACCACTTTATCCTAGACAGGTAAGAGAACCAGTCACATACTGATTATTTTCAACATAGTTTAGTCATACTTTTACTGCCACGACTAATATACATCTCACTTTCTTTAGATGACAGTGCAGAGGATATTAGTGTGTTTGGCTCTGCTAGCGGTTCCAGTACTGTTACTGGGAAAACCACTTCAGCTCTACTTCAAGCATAGGAACAGCAGGAGAACGGTAAACATGAGGGAAACCTCTGACTCATAGATGGGTAGATCGTGATAGTAAACAAGCAATGAAAACAGTTTGTTATGATTATCAGGGTTCATACACATTTTTACTACTAAAATACCATGATTTTTCCATGACTATCAAGTATATTTTCATGACCTAATGTTTCATGCAATGTCTACATATGCATGGTAAAAGAAAAACAATTCATGTTCAAATTTATTACAGTATATCGTAAAACACACAACAATTTAAATCATATTTATATCTATGTAAAATTGATTTAGATAATGCTTTAACAGCACTAATAATGTGAGAGTATGTGATTGGCCAAGGACAGAAAAGAAGTAAATAACCTATATTCAATGAATACAGATATCCATTTTCCATGACTTTTCCAAAACTTTGTGGGGTTTTCAGATTTTCCAAAACTTTTCCAGGTTTGGAAAATGTCATATCAAAATTCCATGACTTTTCCAGGTTTTCCATGACGGGATAAACCCTGGATTATGGACGCAGTAGCACAGTAGGGTCATGTTCTAGCTATAGTCACGTGAAAAAAAGCTAATACGCCCTGTGAAATTCCATTTCTTTGGCTTAGTCCCTCATTTATCAGGGGTTGCCACAGCGGAATGAACCATTAACTATTCCAGCATATGTTTTGTGCAGCGGATACCCTTCCAGCCAGTTCTGGGAAACACCCATACATATACACACTACGGCCAAATTAGTACATTCAGTTCACCTATAGTTAGGGCCAGACGGAATCTGCAACCGTTTTTTGCTATTTCTGCGGAGAATTCTGGTAAAAATCTGCGGATTTCTGCAGAATTAATTTGGGAGTATCCAGCGGAGTATAATAACTTACACCTTAATATATTAATTAAAAAGTAATAAATTACTGAATAAAAACTGAATGAATTCAGATTTACACATTTACTCAAGTTAATAAACAGAATTAATAATGGGCTAGAAATCTGCGGAATTCTGCGGGATATCTGCGGAAAATGTGCGGAATTCTGTGCGCGCAGATTCCGTGTGGGCCTACCTATAATGCATGTCTTTGGACTGTGGGGGAAAACGGAGCACCCAGAGCAAACCCATGCAAACTCCGCACAGAAATGTCAACTAATTAAAATTTAAATATGAAAAATAAAACATTAGATGAACAATGTATATTGTTAAAGCTGCCATGAAATCAAAATGTACTCTACTTGTTTGAATATGTACAGAAAAAAGGACAGTCTTAACTTTCGTTCCATGGTGACTTTAAAATAAGTCAGGCAGTGCTGTCAATGTAATGCTTTAACTGAATAGCTACAGAGGTTTTGGAGCTTTCATTTGTGTTAACAATGTCTGTCCAACAGCTAAAGATTAGCCAAAATTGGTTAATGCAATAAGACAATAGCTATGTTTCAATCCACCTGTTTTAATGTGCATTTTGGATATATGTTGATGGAAAAGCCAAGATGCACATAAAAGACATATCCACATTATTGAGTAGTAAGAACTGTTTATTTGATGAAAAAGATGCACCTAAACTACAACTGTAACACTTATTGAACAAATTGCAGTATGCGCATTTAAAAAAGGTCATGTGATTTTGTTATAAGAGGAGACGTGTGTCCATGCTTTTATTACATCACGGTTAGACTATTGCATTGCACTTTACAGTGGCATGTCAAAATCCCTAATTTCTTGCCGTCAGTTTGTCCAAAAGGCTGCTGCTAGATTCATTTGTAATAGCAGAAATTATGACCACATTACCCCTCTTCTAAGAGGCCTTCATTGGCTGCCTGTCCAATTCAGAATTGATTTTGAAGTGCTTTTACTGGTATATAAATCCCTCCATAATCTAGCTCCATCCTATCTCTCAGAGCTGCTTCATTTTTACACTCTCGTGAGATCTCTTAGGTCAATTGATCAGATTCTGCGTTTAGTTCCTCAGTCCAGACTGAAGTGTAGAGAGGACAGAGCTTTCTCTGTGGCGGGTCCTCAATTGTGGAACACTTTGCCTCTTGAGATTAGAAAGGCTCCATCATTATCTATTTTCAAATCACTTCTTAAAACGTACCTTTTGAGCTTGGCTTTTTAATCTTATTTTAATAGTCCTTTCTACTGCTACATTTTTACAGACGTTTCTCTTGCCTTATTTCTCTGTTTTTATATTTTGTCTTTTTATTTTTACTTTGTTTTATGTACAGCACTTTGGTCAGTCTTGTGACTGCTTTTAAATGTGCTCTATAAATAAATGAACTTGATGTGATGATGAAAATGTGTGTGAATGGACAAACCAGCAGGCTGAGCACATTGTAATACATCTGAAATGTTGTTTTGGTCACTCTAAAACACCTTAACCATTTCAGTATTAGTGTTATTATATTATTAATGACCTCTAGAACTGTCAAGAGCTTCTGTGTGTCTTATGCCTTCAAACTCCACCACGGGCTTATTGCGAGTCACCATTGACTTCTGAGGTGAAAGTCACTTATTAAATAAGGAAAAGACTCTTGCAGTTTCTTCTACCGCAGAAAAGTCCATTTTAATTTTTGATATTTGGCACCAGTCAATCAGGAAATTACAGTATTTTATTCTCTTCGACTCGTTGGATGGAAACGCTTATTTATTTGCATGTCATTTATGCGACATTGCAGTTTTGCACATAAATTTAATTCACATCTATGGATGGAAACAGCTATTGATATCAAAGACACCAGCAAAAAAAAAAACAGCTGTAAAAGTAAACTAAAAGTTTGTAATAGTCCAGTCACACTGAAATACTGTGGCAAGAGCTGTGCGAAACACTCCAAAACTCCCCCAGAATGATCTAGGAGAATGACAAGCTCGTGACTACTTCAAGTAGTTACTGCTAAAAGTAGATCTACAGGCATCTGGATCATTAGGTGTCCTAACTTTTTCACACAACTGTATGTTTTCGATGTTGTCTCCTAAGGTGTTGTGATCACGTTAGTCTCAGATTTAATCTCTAAAACATCATGACATGCCGCAAGAAGCAAGTATTCTCCCATAATAGGCCACACATAAAGGTCTGGGTAAATTGGGTAGTAATCAAACAAACGTGTTGTTTTAATCATCATGTTGGTTGCAGGAGAAACAGGCGGGAACAAATATCATATTGTTTTGATAAAGGCAATCAGTCAGAATTTCTGTGAAATGGCAAGGCTTGCACTTACCGAAGAGTCATGTGGTTCTTTTAGCTGAATTGCAGAGTTTAACAGTTGTCATATTGCAGTTATCAACCATACGGTGTCTGATGAAAGTGGTGTCTGTTTACAGCTACATGAGGAGCAGCGTTCTCTAGTCACAGACACCAGCTCAATAAATGCACAACTAGTTGACCTAGAGGGAGGAGGAGGAATAGAGGAACAGGTAAGAAACATCAAATCAGTAGATCAATAATTGTAGACTCATTCTTACTGGATGACCTAAAGGGCAATCACGGGAGTTTTCCGGGGAAAATAACAAAACGGGAGTGTTGGCAGGTATGCTACACTAAGAACTTTCCCAATGATTATTTGATGTATGTATTGGGGAGGTAATTCAAGCCTTTCTGCAACGATGAGACATATAATGTTGTGCACGCACACAGTCCGGTGTTGTTTATAATATTATATACGTTAATAAGATTATACACACAGACTTGTTCTATGTTCTGTCAATCAATTCACTGGGCGGGAAAACCACACTTCTATGTCACGTTGCGGTGGGCCTCAAAATGGGAGGGATTTGAATCCTACGTCAGGAAATGAAAAAAAAAAAAAAAAAAAAAAGAGACTTATTGTCTTTATATCAACCCAATGTGACTGTGGACACTATAACTACACACAGTTCTGTCCTAACAGCTTACAAAAGTTGATTTTAATCATAGGTGCCCTTTAAATCAGTTGATCAATAACCAAAGACTCTTACTGATGTGAAAACTTAAGTCAGTGAATCATTAACTGGAGACTCTTTGATTGGATCATTTGAATCAGGGACACATTACTAGTGGAGAACTCTAAGGTGCTGGGCTGTTGATATTGTTATAATTTTAATATTTAACAATATTGTGATATTCAAGATTTGTGGACTCAAACAGGATAACAGTGGCCACAAGTGTCTCCACCATCTTTAAAAGTCCCTGTAGCCATCTTGACAGAAATCCCACTTCTGCTTTTATTTGATCGAGTGAAATAAGGACAAATGGCGGATTTAGTTCATCTGAATTTATACTATTTGCATTCAGTCTTATAGTAAATTCAATTCAAATGCAATACCTTCTCGAGTGGTAGGTTATTTTGGACACATCCACTGATCAGTCCAGTTCATGAATGGATTCTTCAGTGCGAGTGATGCTGATTGCTCTTTCCAGGAGTTTGAGTGGACGGAGGTGTTCATGCAGCAGGCCATCCATACTATAGAGTACTGTCTGGGCTGCATCTCTAACACTGCCTCATACCTCCGCCTTTGGGCCCTCAGCCTCGCTCATGCACGTATGCGCACAATTACAAGCATCCACAACTGCCACACATTCACTTACAGTCCAACTGTCAGATGCGTAATATGTTGTGTATTTGTGTGTGTTAGAGCTGGCGGAAGTCCTCTGGGTGATGGTAATGAGGATTTCCTTGTCATGGCAAGGCTATGTTGGCTCTGTGATTCTGTCAGTGGTTTTCTCCCTCTTCGCCACGCTCACCGTCTCCATCCTGCTGGTTATGGAGGGACTGTCGGCCTTCCTGCATGCACTGCGGCTGCACTGGTGAGAAAAACACACTAAGAAACATGCCAATTCAATATATTTATCTGAAAAACACTGCTGAAGTTCGTCTGTCTTCCTGGAAAATGTACATTTCATGTCAGAATTTCTGTCCTTGTTTTGGTCTCGATAACCAGCCCACTGCCAATAAGCAATTATATTTCAGCACCCCAGGTTGCCATTGCAGAATACACTGCGTTTTTCCCATTTCAGGCATGAAGGCTACCACAATATATGCGGGCACTGACAAAAATGTGACTTTTAGAGGATAGTAGCATTTTCCAAAATGAAAATGGTGTTTTTTTTAATCAGTAAATGATATAAGTATTAGCCGAGCAGCTTACAGTGCAAGGCTTGATGGTCAGGCTGGCTAGCTCCTTTTGGTGGCTTTAATCTGGGAACCTGGATTTGTGTAGTGGTCAGAGGAGGGTCCAGGTAAAATAAAAAAAAATCTTCAATAATTTGAATTTGGACTGTTATACCTAGTTCAACCACTAGGTCAATCCAACATACTGCACCTTAAAAAAATAGATGTCCACCTTTAAACATTTTTCTAGGTCAGTTGACTGAAGAGGTCCAGTGCAGCCCCAAAATACAAACTGTCATGTAAAACTGTATAAATAACCATTTTGTTAGCCACTAGATTTGACTTACTCTTTCTCTCCTTCGGGTTATTTCTATCATTTTTTGTTGAATCCAAATGATGATATACATGTTTTACTTCAGGGCTATTCAATTAGTTTGTTATGGGGGCCGGTTCATGAAAAGCATCCCAAACGAAGGGCCGGGGAGATGGGACTTGCTAGATGAGTGATAACACAACTGCATATAAGAGCCCATATGCTGTATTTTTGCTCCTTAAGACACCCACTTTGGCTTTTTCTACATTAAAATGTTAATATGTTGTATTTTGAAACTACATAATATTACTGCATTGTAAAATAGGCTTTTTTATTTTTTACATACATTCAAATGTATTTCAGAGAACAAAAGCAGTGCATTGCTTAAGTAGGCTTCTTCTACAATCAGACATTCATTTGTTGTTTTGAACTACATAATTAGGAATGCAACATGGTTTCCGCTACATTCATTCTTCCTAGGCGGGGCGGCACGCCAAAATTCATCCCGCCACGGCTACATTACAGCTTCTCATTCAAAACATTATTTTTTTTAATAGCGGGTGATAATCGCACCAAAACGTATAAAAAGGTAAGTGAATTATAACAGTGCAAACTTTTCTGTAACCATAGTAGTGCTGTGCGTAATTTGTTATGTGCTGACTGTCTGACTGACAGATGCATGATGCGTGAGGCCAGCAAACACGACGTATAGCCGTTTCACTTTACTTCTGGAAGCATTATCGCTCTGTAGGTCTATTGGAGACATTCATAAAATGTTCCTAGCAAATCTAATAAATGCTGGAGACATAAATGCACTAAATCGCACTTCAGCAGCGTTTATTTGAGAGCACACAAGAAGATCTGCACGCTCTTGAAGCGGCTTATATCTGATGTGGCGTGCAAGAAGTTTTGTGCACAAGCAGAGGAAATTAGCGTGCAAGCAAAGAGATGCGCATGCTGTAATCTATTAGATAAATGCGATGTCGACTTCTAATACTGCGCTCACGACATTTGTCATTGAAAAAAACGCCACTGGTAGTTGGTAGATCTGCGTGTAAAAAAAAAGGCTTGCCGCCACAGCTGGAAAAAATCCTTAAGGAAACACTGATGCAACAATTATAGATGTTGGTTGTACGACTATATATAGTGTGAAGAATAATCATGGTTTCACGGTTATCACGTCTAATGTGAATTCAAGCTTTATATTAAGTAGCTATTTACATTAACTGTTGTTGCCATCTGCGTTCACAAGTGTAGGAATTATAGTGGACATTTTAATTGCATTTAATGTTTGCGATCTATTATTACTTAATCACACAAATGTGCACCTGTATGACATTAGGCTTTGATGTTAATATGACGTTAGCTTGCTTTATTTTAGTGTGTAGCACTTGGGTCATTACCTCACCAATTAAATTACCCTTTCCTTAGTGATTTATGGCAATCCCACCCGACCTGTCATCCATTTAGTGGTTGTAAAGGATAATAGACATCTAGTCAGTCGTTTTCTCTTCATTCTTATATACATAACAGCTGATTAGCTTGTCCGGTTTTATTCTGCATGCATAACAGCCTAGGTTTATATTATCCTGATTATCACATGGCTATTTGCCACATAACTAAACAGTTGGACACAAAACAGATCTAATCTATAATGATGTAGTATCTTTTTTGTTAAATGTAAAGCTGACAGGAACACAAATGACTAAACGCAGCTGATTTATAAACCTACGTATTATTCAGTCACAAGATGGCGCCAAACGGTCACAAACAGCAGCATGACAGGAGATGAGCAGAGAAAAACGGTCAAAATTCGGTAACATGGTTATTACTTACGTTTGAACGTCCATTGACGAATCAGTATCAAGTATTCCAGAGAGACGTGTAATAATCACTGTTAAGCACCTGCTATAAACACATTTACTCCTCTCCAGACAGACACAAAGTTAGTAGTAATTACAATGTAAATTAAACGATATTCAGCAAAGGAAAAAAATGGAGGCAAACTTGCCATACCCCTGCTGAAAAATCCTACTTAAACCAGCCTAGGCTGGTTGGCTGGTTGACTAGGCTGGTTTTAGAGGGGTTTTGGCCATTTCGGGGCTGGTTTCCAGCCATTTCCAGCCTGGTCTTAGCTGGTCAGGCTGGAAAATGACCAGCTAAAACCAGCTTGACCAGCCTGGTTTAAGCTGGACATAGCTGGTTTTGGCTGGGCTCCCAGCCTGGCTAAGCTGGTTTTAGCTGGTCATCTCCCAGCCTGACCATCTAAGACCAGGCTGGAAATGGCCAAAACCCCTCTAAAACCAGCCTGGTCGACCAGCTAAAATCAGCCAACCAGCCTAGGCTGGTTTACGCTGGTTTTTTCAGCAGGGACGTGTCAAGGACGAACTTTCAATATGATAAAATCCTAATAATGTAAAGATGTAATACTCTTCAGGGCTTCCACTAATTTAAAGTATAAGTCAGTTCAGTTGTGTTTTATTTTTGTCTCTTTGTGTGTGTGTGTCATATCAGGACACAAATCTGTATAATGACAAAGGTATGACAGGTATTACAAAAAGAAGGTGAAATATGAGGACATTGGTGACGTCCTCATTTCTCAAAGCTTTTAAATCACACAGGATAAGTTTAATCAGAGAGTAAAGTTGCACAAAATCTCCTGTGATGGTTTGGTTTAGGGATAGGGTGGGGTGAGGGCAATACAATATATAGTTTGGACAGTATAAAATGAATGGAAACTTATGTAATGTCCTCACTTTTCATAAAAACAGGCATGTGTGTGTGTGTGTGTGTCAAACTGACATTTCCATTCCTCTTTCGGCGCAGGGTGGAGTTTCAGAATAAATTCTACCGCGGATCTGGATACAAGTTCAACCCTTTCTCCTTTGAATCAATCCAGCGTTTGGAGTGAATGTAAATACTACATGTAAAGATGCTTTTATACTTCATTTTGAAGCTGAATGTGTTTTCCTCAAGTATTAAAAAGCAATCAAAAGGATAGTTCATCCTAAATTAAAAACTAAAAAGTATTCCAAACCGGTGAAGTTTGTTGTAATATAACAAAATAAGCTATTTTGATGCTGTCCAAAGACATGCGCTGTAGGCGAATTGAATAAGCTAAATTGGCCGCAGTGTATGTGTGTGAATCAGTGTGTATGGATGTTTCCGAGTGTTGGGTTGCAACTTGTAAGGCATCTGCAACATACGTTTCAAAATGAATGAATGGTGATGTTTTGAGAAATGTTCATTTAACACAGTCAATACACGACACCACAAGAGGATTTTTTTATTTTAAGTTGAACTGTCCCTTTTATTATTTATTTGGTCTCAGGGTTTGTTTTATAAGCTTCCTGAGGACTTAATGCTGAGCATATGATGTATGGTTTACAAAGATAATACTAATAAAGCTTTTTTGTAACTAAGAAATTTGTGAATTATTGTATTCCTTTCAAAATAAAGACAAATGGACTCTTGGGGGCCGATCACTCCTAACGTGCTTTTACGTTTCAAAAACATGAGGCGCACCACACTGCCTTTTTTGTTGGCAAAAAAATAAAAATAATAAGCGTGGTGCACTTTTTATCTTGCTGGGCAGGCAACGACTGAGCGCCCGATCACACCAAACATGCTTTTCTATCCAAAAAACTTGAGGCACACTGCAATGCCTTTTTTTTTTTTTTACAAGAAAAAAGTGCGGTGTGATTTTTATCTCGCTAGGCAACGACTGAATCTGGGGTCCGTTCTTCGTACCTCGCTTAAATGATCTAAGATGATTTGGCAGATCCTGGATCTTTTAATCTTGATAACTGATCTCTCGCTAATTTGGTTCTTCAAACAAGTTCGCGAATCAGATTAGAATGTCTGGATAAACTGATCTGAGATCGCTGCGTCTGTTGTGAAGGACAGATCTATCGATCCTCGAAATCATGATCAGCAGTGCAACGATTGGCTGACGGCACAGCAGCGTAATGACATCATCTGATTAATATTCAATTATCCATGTGAGCAAAATTACATCAAATTAGCAGTAAACGGCTTGTTAAATATGACACGCAGTAACTTCACATTTGTTGTGAGCTGCAGGCTTTACACTTTCATTTGTCAAGACAAGAGTATTCATCATGTATTTCAATGCAAATCAATGTATTTAGTTCTACATTTAGAAAATATTTTCTTTATTATAGTACAGTTTTTTAATCGGTGTAAAGAATAACTGGTTGTTTCCAAAAGCATTTGGATATTGGTAAAGGCGTCTGCAACTTTTGTGAAGCATCAAATCACTGGCATATTAAAGGTCAAAACATGTTTATGACTGCTGAAATGTATTATTGCTTTTAAAAAGTCACATATTGTGCATTTCTATTATACACAATTTGTACTAAAGCGATCTAAAAAGTTCATATCAATAAGTTTTCTTTTTGCACCACCAGGTGGCAGTCTTTGTATTTTCATTTTGAGGGTGCAGATTGCATACGTTTTATTAATATGTAAAACTTTATTTTATTAATGACTATAACTTTATATATATAGTTAAAAACCACTATTTTCCCAAGTGTATATAACTTTTACTGTAAGAAAATATCAGAACTCGGTACATACTTTCTGTATTATTTTTGCTTGAACTGAGCCGATCTAATCCTGTTTATATGATTTGAACCTGCTCCCGATCAGGTTTGACCTAGCAGATCTGTTGCTATGACAACAACTCTCGGATCAGCTTTGAAGAACGAAACGATCCTGGATCGTGTCAAATCGTCAATATCCAAATCCAGCTAATTGAGTAATCCACGTACGAAGAACGGACCCCAGCTTTGTATTGTGCGCAAGTGTTGCTGTTGATAATTGTGATATTTAATAATATTGTGATATTTAAGACTTGAAGTCACACAGCTCCAGATAACTCAAAACAGCAACCACTAGTCTCGGTCTTCAAAAGTCTTCATAGTCATCTTGACAACACAAACACTGCTGTCACCTCAACGGAAACCCCGCCTCTGCTTTCGTTTAATTGGAGAATGAAAATGAGCGGTAAAAGTGTTATGTCACTTGCGTCTGAGTTGACTTTTTCAACTGCGAGCGCACGGTGCGCAACAGCAAAAACGTGAGGCACAACAGGCACACTAGCAGCATGCAAAATGTTCACGACCATTAGTAAATTATTCAAAAGATACAGTACGTCTCTCAAAGCAAAAAGTGCTTTCAGTGTGACCGCCCCCTTAAGGAGAGACTTGTGGTTGCGGCTTTGAGTTATCCGGTACTGTAAGAATCATATTAAAATCAACAGCAACAATCAGTGCACATTAAGTAGCGCACTATGCATATTACGTTTTTGGAACGGAAATGTGTGTTCAGTGTGATCGGCCCCTTACTCAACCAGTCCCTAAACATTAAAACCAAAAATCAGAGAAGTCAGTTTTTTTTTTTTTTGTTTGGTATTGTGATGCAGTTCCTAAAAAAAAAAAAACTGATTATTAAATGCCACAACAGTGGGCGTGGCTTGCTTTTTTCTACCGAGAGCTGATTGGATTTAGTAAAGTAGTAAAATTTAGTAAAATTTTATTCAGAAAGATCAGGAAAATAGTTTGGGGAGAGTTATTACAACCTAACAGACTCCTCCTGGGGTCCGTTCTTTGTACGTGGATTACTCAGTTAGCTGGATTTGGATATTGACGATTTGACACAATCCAGGATCGTTTCGTTCTTCAAAGCTGATCCGAGAGTTGTTGTCATAGCAACAGTTCTGCTAGGTCAAACCTGATCGGGAGCAGGTTCAATTCATATAAACAGGATTAGATCGGCTTAGTTCAAGCAAAGATAATACAGAAAGTATGTTCCCAATTCTGATATTTTCTTACAGTAGTAGTTATATACACTTGGGAAAATGGTACATATTTTTAACCATATATATATATATAAAAAGTTATAGTCATTAATAAAATAAATTAAGTTATACATATTAATAAAACGTATGCAATCTGCACCCTCGAAATGAAAGTACAAAGACTGCCACCTGGTGGTGCAAAGAGAAAACATACTGATATAAACTTTTTAGATCGCTTTAGTACAAATTGTGTATAATAGAAATGCACAATATGTGACTTTTTAAAAGCAATAATACATTTCAGCAGTCATAAACATGTTTTGACAGTTAATATGCCGGTGATTTGATGCTTCACAAAAGTTGCAGACGCCTTTACCAATATCCAAATGCTTTTATAAACAACCAGTTATTCTTTGCACCGATTAAAAAACGGCTACTATAATAAAGAAAATATTTTCTAAATGTAGAACTAAATACATTGATTTGCATTGAAATACACACTTGACACATGAAAGTGTAAAGCCTGCAGCTCACAACAAATGTGGAAGGTTATTGCGTATCATATTTAACAAGCCGTTTACTGCTAATTTGATGTAATTTTGCTCACATGGATAATTGAATATTAATTAGATGATGTCATTACGCTGCTGTGCCGTCAGCCAATCGTTGCACTGCTGATCATGATTTCGAGGATCGATAGATCTGTCCTTAACAACACACGCAGCGATCTCAGATCAGTTTATCCAGACATTCTAATCTGATTCGCAAACTTGTTTGAAGAACCAAATTAGCGAGAGATCAGTTATCAAGATTAAAAGATCCAGGATCTGCCAAATCATCTTAGATCATTTAAGCGAGGTACGAAGAACGGACTAACGAACGAACGAACGAACAAACTTTTTCTTTCTTAATGACATGCACAGATGAATTGTTCACCACAAAACAAGCAATGTGAGCTAACAAAGTCATATGGTTGGTTTTGATTTCACGGGCATTTGCATAACGTATAATAAACTGCAAAATTTGATGAACCCATAAACTAACAGACAGAGTGATGAAGCGTCCAATAATGAAAGCAAAATTCAAACACCTCTTTTGCTTTCCACTTTTTATTTTTCTGCTTTTTAATGAAAAAAAAAAAACCCTAACCGAACAGCAACTTTTCCATTTTTAAAAAGTCCTCAGAAAATAATTGCTATCATGTTGCTACAAGTTGCACTTAAATTATAGCTTTCCCAGGGTAAATGGAACAACTTAGCCTAAACCGCGAGTTTAGACAGAACAGGAGAACGCAGATGAACCAGCCGTTAGAGATGACAGCAAGCAGAAGAACAAACCATCAGATGACAGAAAACTAAGAAAGAGTGAGCTCAGTTTTGGTGTGACTGAGTTTAAACTTGTGTGTTTCGCGTCAGACAGCAGAACTTTCAGAACCATTGAACCACCAAAACTGTGTTCAGACACAAAAGAGTCTCTAAGAGTATGAATGAACCATCAGGGTGACTATCATTGCTGCCACTACATTCCCTCAAGTGTGGAGGATGACAACTATCAGGATCTGCCATTTTCTTCCTTTATACAGCTTACCTAGCACTGATACCACGGCAAACACACGAGTGGCTGCATCTGGACCAGAACCAACCTTCTTGGATGACGCAGTTCAGATTCTCCTGAAGAATTCACTTTGGATTAGGCTGAACGTCCAGAGAAGAAGAAAAGCCACACGCTGGGTGTTTCTGAATCAGATTCGACTGGGTGCTGGAAATCAAATCCTCCCCTTGACTTAAAGACACACCAGCACAGGACATAAGCCTGTTTTCCGGCTGTGTCTAGAAGAGCAGCGATCCGTCCGTCTATGTTCCTCAGCCTCATCCTCTCAGTCAGGCTAGACGTGCCTGTGTTTGAGTGGGATGGAGCACTCGTGAGCTCGCTAAGCTGAGCTGTGTGTGTGTGTATATATATATGTGTGTATATATATGTAAATGTGTGTGTGTGTGTGCTTGTGGGCGAGTTAGGATACTCTCTGAATGAGTTTGTCCTCGGTCAGGCAGAATACGGTGCAGTAGGACAGGTCCGAGATGAAGTTTTCGCAGCCATGTCGGGTCACGTTCTTGCAGCCCCGCAGATCCAACAGAGCCAGAGCGGATAATCGCTTCATATATGAGAGACAGCCATCTGACAGCTTATTACAACCTGGACAGAAGATCAAAACAAGTCAATACCCCAAACACACAAACACACACACACCCACCCACAGAAAGCTATCTTTATGGGGGCTTCTCATAGACGTAATGATTTTTATACTGTACAAACACCTGCCAACATTGGTCTCTGAAATTCCAGGAGGGGGTGTTTGTCTGAATGTGTTTGAGGGGTATGTGTTTGTCTGAATAACAGTTAAGAACTTGGTTAGTAACTGTACTATGCACCGGGTTTCAGTCGGATTCTATATCAAAGTTGGAGACCTGAGGGTTATTACAGACTGTACCAAAAAGCTGAGGACCAAGGGTAGGGTGAAATTACAGGAGTTTTCCAGGAGAAATAACAAAACGGGAGGGTGGGGGGAAATGGGTCTGAAATACGGCAGATTCCCGGAAAAACAAGAGCGTGTTTGCAGGTATGGTACAAACTGTAAAGTCTATCCCCATACTCAAATCCTACTCCTAAATGAAACCCTTTGTATTTTTATAATAGTTGTCCAAGAGGACCACCAGCTCTGCACATTTTCCATGTCTCCTAATCACACACACCTGATTTAGATCATCAGCTCATTAGCAGAGACTGAGAGATCTGTAATGGGTGTGACAATAGCCCCTTTCACACAGTGATACCGGTAAATATACGGAAAATTTCCGGAACGACTTTACCGGTATATTCAAAAAAGCGCTGTTCACACAGGCGAGGACGTGACCATTCACACATCCATTCCAAAATACCGGTAAATTCTGACATCATTCACCACAAATGAGCTTTAAACAGCTGCGCTTGTATTTGTAAACATTTGACTAAATTACAAACTCTGTGGATGATCAATATTGTGAACAACTTTCGCAGGATCACTTTCGCATGTCGAGATGTTTATAATGTACGTGTGCAGGCGCTCACAGGCTGTTTCACAGGCACACGCAAAGCTTGAAGGTAAACAAACAATGGCTTATCATAAGCATCTCATCGATGATTATTTACACAGTTGGCATTAAGAAGAACATATATTCCGTCAATTTTCCGGAAAGGTCTGTATGTGTGAAAGGGGCTAAAGAAGACATCCATAACATGCAGTGTTGGTGGCCTTTCTGGAACATGGTTGAGAAACACTGATCTACATTATAATACACTAACCGGCCACTTTTTTTTTTAGGTACACCTGTCAACTGCTCGTAATGCAAATTTCCAATCAGCCAATCACATGGCAACATCACCTTGCATTTAGGAGTGTAGACAAGACGATCTGCTGCAGTACAAACTGAGCATCAGAATGGAGAAGAAAGGGGATTTAAGTGACTTTGAATGTGGCATGGTTGTTTGTGCCAGATGGGCTGATCCGAGTATTTCAGAAACTGCTGATCTACAGGGATTTTCATGCACAACAATCTCTAGGGTTTACAGAGAATGTTCTGAAAAAGAGAAAATATCCAGTGAGCGGCAGTTCTGTGGGAGCAAATGCCTTGTTGATGCCAGTGGTCAGAGGAGAACGACCAGACTGGTTCGAGGTGATAGAAAGGCAACAGGTACTCAAATAAGCACTCGTTACAACTGAGGTCTGCAGAAGAGCATCTCTGAACGCACAAGACTTTCAACCTTGAAGCAATGTCATAAAGAGCAAATCATCTCAGACTGGTTTCCTGAACATGACAATGAGCTCACTGTACTCAAATGGCCTCTACGGTCACCAGATCTCAATCCAATAGAGCACCATTGGGATGTGGTGGAACCAGAGATTTGCATCATTGATGTGCTGCCGATAAATCTGCAGCAACTCCGTTAAATTATTATTTTTATTATGTCAGTATAGAGCAAACTCTGAGGAATATTTCCAGTACTTTGTTGAATCTATGCCACGAAGGATTAAGGCAGTTCTGAAGGCAAAAGGGGGTCCAACCTGGTACTAGTACGGTGTACCTAATAAAGTGGCCGGTGAGTGTATATAAAACTTCACTAGTCTTTATTTTAATCTGAAACTGAATTTAAGAAAGTTTAAACATACAAGATGCAGTGACCATACTGAAACAAAAACAAAGTGCTTTTTAAATACCCAAATAATACACTTAATAAAGAAAGAAAATACTGAATACTGGTCATCAATGCTGAAAGACTAAATAATAATATACACTTCCTACATTACATGGCTTAGGGCATAGTCATTGAGTCATCTGGGACATGACTTGTTTTGGCAGGACCAATCACAGCGCCTCAGAATCCCTAAATACACATATTGAGGCATTAAAAATTACAGTGTTTCAAGAAAATGTAGAGTACCTGAAAGATTGAGCTGTCTGAGTGTGTTGCGAGTGTTGCATCCAGTAGCAGTGAGCAGGTTGATAGACTGGTCTGTGAGGCCCTGACAGTAGGACAGATCTAACTGGCGCAGTGAAGGCATGTGTCGGACCATCGTCTTAATGACAGCGTCACTCAATTCCAAACCAGACAAGCGCAGACTGACCAAACTTCTGAGACGACTGCGACTTTCACTGCCTGCGGGACAGCAGAAGAGTTCAGCGTCAGCTCAGATTGCACATGTAGTTTAATTAACAGAGTTATGAGTGCCTCACCTGGCTGCACAATAAGATCTTTTATCTGCGAGTCTTTGACGCCCACAGCCCAACACAGGTCAAGAGTTCGCAAACTCGGACAGCTCGGCGAGCTTAATGCAGACACACATAATGAAGAACAACCGGACATTATTAGATCTTTTAAACCTGTAGGAAAACAGAGAGAGAGAGTGAGAGAGAGTGAAAGGATGTTTTAGGTTTTACACAAGAATAATTGTTTACATTATTAGCCCAGTGTGAATTAAGTTGCTAAGACTTTTCTTTCAGTGTGCTGATGTACTTCCAACTGAAACTGTATATTAAGTAGGGGGCAGGGCTTATTTTCTGCACGTCATTCCCTCAAAGCAAACTGATGGTAAGAGGGGCGTGGTTAAGAATATTGTTGTCAAACTGACATCATCAGTAATGGACTGACATTACAAACAAGAAAGCAAACGGTCAAAATTAGATTGAAAATAATCAAAAACTTACTTCATTAGATTAACTTCTAATCGTTGATCAAAAGAATGGCAATTTGCGCTAATGGCCCGTTTCCACTGAGTGGTATGGTACGGTTCGGTTTGGTACGCTTTTATGGCCGTTTCCACTGTCAATAAGCGTACCGAACCTAACCGCACCACTTTTGCGGCACCCTTTCGAAACAGTCCCAAAAACGAGGAAGGGTATCAAAAGGTGGAGCTACACGCGCAGCCGAACGCGGATTGGTTACAGAGATACGTCACAAGCTCGTGGAGCTAGACAGAATGTAAACAAAGGATCTGCCATGTTCTAATACACAGCCGAGAGATTAAATTGGATATACTATATGCATAAAATAACCAGCCATGGATGACCCAGGCTCAAACAAACCGTGTCATCGTCTGGATTAACAGACACAATGCAAAGAAGAACAAAATCTGCCGCGTCCTGTTATTGTTTACGAGCCCGTCTAAAAGTGCGAGCTGTATTCGCATTCTTCCAGGAGCTCGCGATCGCATCTATATTTGATTTAACAAAGTTCTTGAGCTGATGATGATATTGCGTAACGTTGTTGAAGTGTCTCCGTCATCTGATCTATTCAGAAAGAAAAGGACAAGCGCGAGAGTGAAGCGCGGGAAAAAGGAAAAACCCGGCAAAACACAGGAGCAAGTGTTTAACAACCTGAATCATGAACAAACCGCCATGATTGTTTTTGCCTTTTGGACTATTATGAACTTGAAATGACAAAATTATTCTCTAACAGAGTTTGCATGTGCTGGTGAAGATTACAGACACAGATGAGAGGTTTGACTGTGGGCTATATTGCGTGTGTTTTTTAAACTCAAATAAGTACTAAATGTATAATGTATGTAGTTTTTCTGTAATTAATAATATATCGGAGACTGTAAGGGTCTGTATGTGTTCATATATGTTGCATTTATGCATTTATGTTATATAATTACAGACGTTACAGTAGCCTATTTTGTCATTGATCTGCAGTTATAATCAACTCCTGTTCATAGAAAAGTTAGTTATAAACATTCATAAACAAGCATTTATGTGTATAGAGCATCTGTTTTGTGAGAAGTGCTTCTCATATGATATGTAAACGACCCGTACAGCCTTACTGTAGACATTCATTTGAGCGAGCATGACGTCGACTTAAACTTTGTCGTACACCATGCCCACCAAAAAGGGTACCCTTTGTGGTGGAAACACAAGCCTGATAAAGGTGACCCGTACCGACCCATAAGACAAACATTTTAAATAGATTTCACTGTTCTGTTTTAGCTGTTCTCTGAAAAGATCAAGACTGAAAGGCTGATAAGTGTATAAACTGTACTTGGGAGGTGATGAATGAGCCAGGCCAGCTGTTTCTTTGACACAGGTGTCCAGGAGAGGTCAAGGGTCACAGGTTGTAGTTTAATGATAGCCGTCACAGCCTGAGGACTGAGAGCCCGACAGCGACTCAGATCTATCCGTGTCCATAAGCGTTTATCACAACACCTACAGCAGGAGTAACACAGAAGTATTGTTAATAATTAAGATCACTATAAAGATCACATTAACTAAAGATCCCGGCCTGCAAAAGTCCAAAATTACAACTAAAAAACATCAACCTTGCAGAAACCAATGCAAAGGTGTCTTTTGTTAAAAGATCCTCAGTGACATTGTAAACAATTACACGTGACGTTTCTGTCCGATATTACATATTCCATGCACACTGCCACTATTAATAAAAGTTATTTTTCAAAGAATTTGACAAGTGGCCCTTCACTTGGTTTGCAAAACTCGATGTGGGCCTCGGGTCTAAAAAGTTTGCCCACCACTGGCCTACACCGTATGGATGTGATGTATTTTAGTGTTTCCAAGTAGGTTCGTGTTTGCGACATGAGAAATAGTAGTTTTTTGTTATTTTTTGGAATCAGAAAAAAGATTACATTAAAAAAAAAACATTTCTATTCATAAATAAGAAATTAAAAATATGACTTTTTAAATGTTACATTGCCTTCAATGTATAGTGATTTCTGAGTTTCTAGTATTCTTTCATTCAACCATGGTGAATGAATGAAGAGTAAAGGCTCTTGCTCTTACACTCCTTTATTTCGGACACGTGAATCATCTTCTCTCTCATGGTGCACTACAAAACTGAAAATTTATTGTGACTGCCACAAGGGGGTGTATACCGACAGTCCTGTCTGAATGTGTTGTGCAGTGGAAGGCGGCTTTAAAATATGAGAGCAAATTTCTGATATGCATGTAAACATAACTTGGTCACACTTTACAATAAGGTTCATTAGTTAATGTTATTTAATGCATTTACTAACATGACCAAAAAATAAACCATACATCTACTACTGTATTTGTTCATGTTAGTTAACGAAAATACATTTGTTCATAGTTAGTTCATGTTAACTCATGGTGCATTAACTAATGTTAACAAGCATGGACTTGGATGTTAATAATGCATTAGTAAATGTTCAATTATGATTAATAAATGCTGTACAAGTGTTGTTCGTGATTAGTTGATGTTAGTAAATGCATTATCTAATGAACCCTATTGTAAAGTGTTACCCATGACTTTTTCCAGAACTAATTAGAATTAGAAAATTTCTCTGCATATTTTGTGCATGTAAAGTAAGGTGAACAAGAGAAGCAAACTCACAGATATTAGTTTGTGTGGATCAGCATTAATGGATTAATGCCCAAAACAAAAAAAAGTTCTGCATTTTCAGTGAAAAACCATGTGGTGCTGCTCAATCACAGAATTTTGAGATGCATTACACCAAAAAAAAAATCATAATAGAGCCAAGTATGAATAATTCTGAAGCCCAAGTGTGAACAGGCCTTTAGTTTAGTCAAAATGTGTATCTTAAAATAATATAAAAACACCAGGGAGTAATTAAAAAAAAAAAAAATCAATTTAGGTTACATGTAGTCCTCAACTGTGTGCTGCACTTACCATTTAAACCAAGCCTTGCAGACTCTCATGCACACAGCCAAATCTGTCCGATCCAGGTAACGAAACACAGACACCCAAATGTCCTTTTCACAGCCGAGCTCGTTTCCTGCATCACGGAATGAAGGATGTGAGAGAAGGGAAGGAGAGGAAGAAGAGGTGACAGCTGGAGGAGGAGGAGGTGGAGAAACAGAGGAGCGAGACGACATGGAGGAGGGCGACGCCGTGTCTCTCTCTCTGCCATCTTGGTTGGAGCTTCGCCTCGTGGGACGGCCGCTTTTAGCCTGAGAGAGGCCGTTTCCAGCAGGGGTGGAGCTGCTGGTCTTGGGCCGCGCTTTGGGAAGAGTTTTTCGCTGCATGAAGCCAGAACTGCCACCCGTGCGGGGGGACATCGCCGCCTCTAGTTTAGGGACAATTGAGCCAGGGTCACGTTTGGCCTTCGGCGGCCGATGGAGGGTCACGGTCAGGTAGGAATCGTTCAGCAGGTCATCGTTCAAGTCTGAGACGAGCAAAACTGGTGGATCAGGATCAGAGTCTGATTGGTTTTCTCCATCCTCATCATCTTCATCTCCTCCATCATCCAAGTCCTCCATTTCATCGTCCTCTCCCTCATAGTCCTGTTCTTCGCTGTCCTCCTCATCATCGTCATCCTCGTCCTCATCATCATCGTAATCATCACCTCTTCGTCTTCGTCTCCTGGAACGATGCTCCTTCTCTGACCGGCTCACATGCCTGTCTTCTTCGCTGTCATCCTCATCATCCTCATCCTCGTCATCATCATCGTCGTCGTCATCATCATCATCATCATCGTCATCATCATCATCATCAGTTTCATACCGCCGTCTCCTCATCTGCGATCCTCCTCGCAACCTCACCCGACCTCCTCTCTCTCCTCTTGCTCCGAGTCCTCTCCTCATTTTGAGGGAACTTGAGGACAGGCTTCCGCCCCCTCGAGGGCCCCGCTGCGAGGAGCCTCTCCAAACGCCTCGCCTGCTGGCTCCATAACCTCTGCGAGATGAGGAGACGCCGCCGCCGCTGCGCACTGAAGACATCCTGCCACTGTCTCCGTCATCATCGCTGCCTGAATCATCGTCGTGCTCCATCCCATGTCTCCGGTAGATTTTAGCCACGCGGGGATCAAGAGATGAAGACTTGCGCTTCTGAAAACAAGAATATTGGAGAGAGAAATTAAGTAAATAATTAGTGACACAAAGTTACACAAAAGCTGCCTCACACTTTCAGATAAAAATAGAGAAGTCAACCAGAAAGTTTTACCAGTCAAAACACTAAGTATTTTTTGTAATGGCCAGTGGAATTTTTTAACTTGCCCCATTAAAATTAAAATTCAGTTTTTTCTTAGCCAAACATTTTAAATAACGTCAAAATATAGGTATACATTACCTTACCTGTGATACCTGTAATTATCTCTAAAAAAAGACAAGTTTTAAAACTACAATGAACAAAATTTATTTACAACATACATTAATGCATAACTACATGTATAACTTTTAAACAAATGTATTGTAAGGAAGATAATTAAACCACATTGGTAAATTTAAACTTTAAAAAATTTACTTTTCAGAGAACTTTAAATTTGTTAAACTTTTTTTTTTAGATGGATTGTTGGTTGTACCGATTGGGTAGCTTTACATGAACAGGAAAATTAAGACCTGTTTAAAAGTATTTAAGACCTACAACAACATATTTCAGTGCATTTAGGATTTAGTTTTAGAAATTTAGGACGCTGTGGACACCATGATAAATAAATCATTCTGCAACAGAATTAGTATTACAAATAACACCAAGGCCTATTGGTGGGATGTGGTGTGACTATAGAGTGGTGGACAGGAAATCATTGAAACTATTATTTCTACTTCACTACAATACAAATTGTATATTTCTGTACTTGTGAATGTTTTAATTTTAGGAAATGTTTACTACACTACATCTCAAAACAAAATAATAATAAATGTGGCAGAATAAAAAGTGATTTTAAAATGGAGAAATCAGCACCATCTCAGAAACCTGATAAAATCGGTTGACCAATCACGCGAAGAATTTCAGGCAGTACTACATCCAATTAAATTTTTTTCTTTCATTTCGGTTTAATATTATTTGCTTTATTTTCAAGTAATATATTTTAAGTTTAAAAAATATACAAATATTTGGATTAAGAGCTTAACTAAAAATATTTGTTTTGATCAATGTAAAATGTTATGGTTACTCGTACAGGCCAGTGAATGCATATTTAACCAACTCAATATGCTTTGTTCTTTCATGGACTTAAAAAAATTGTTTAAGGAAAATTATTTATTTTTCATTGGCTCAAGTGGTCAAATTTAGATATAAAACCATTACCCTAAATTTTTTTAAATTTGATGAATGAACATTTTATGGGAATTGTTGTTTTGATTACAGGTACATCTTTAAAGGTGTTTTGATTAAAGGTATATGTTTAGAACAAAAAGAGAATGCAAATAAATTGACTTTCAACAAGACAAATATGCTTTGTACCAGGTTATATAAAATTGTTCTCATGAAGATAGAAAATATTAAGGCAAATTATGTTTTCATTGGGTTAAGTGATGAAATTTAGATGTGAAGCATTAACTTAATTTTTATAAATTGGATAAATGAAAGCTTTTTTCCCCAGTGCACTGTAACGAGTAACAATCACACAAATGAATGGCTATGCATTACCCCTGCCACAGTGTCCCACAATGGATATAAAACACAGTATTTTAAATTGCGTTCTTCATTTTGAGATGCATTTAACTCATGTTGATGATTGTCAGCATACATTTACACATTTTTCTTTTATGCCGATGTAAAAAGTTTATTTAGAGAACTACAAAGGTTTAAAGAGAGGACTTTATACTTTTACAGAAGTAACATTTGATTAAGGTATGCACGCTTACTCAAATGCTTGATTATTCTGTCTACCATTGTGCACATAAAGAGCAAGTGCTGTGATCAATTTGTGCTATACTGAAATTCTTTGTCAGCCATCTATTGGTCCCAATATGCGATTAAGAAAATCTGATTGCTGCTTTCAGAAGCTTTCAGTTTTAAACTGCATGCGAATATAAATGTACAGCCAAGCACGCGAATATAATGTACAGCCAAGCACTGACTAATGCAGCAAGACTAGTCAAAAGCTATTCGTTAGCAGATTTCAATCATTTATGAAACCAGAATTTTCAAATCAGATTTTCTAGAGCTTCAGATGCACTGAAAATGAAATACTTTTGCAGCTATAATATCCAGACCATAGGTGATGTATCCTAATAAACACTATGTGTGTGAGATGACATTGACAAACAGTTTAAAATTAAAATATTATTCTTGATCATTAAAAGAAAATAATTATTAAAAAAATAATAATCCAATTAGTTTGTGGAAATGACAAATTATGACAAGATTATTTTGAATTTTACAAACATATATATATATAAAGTGCTTTTATTAGAAATTCATTCAAGCATTATTAAATCAAAACAAACATGCTACTTACATGTGATTTACCACCATCCAGTTTAATCTGCAAAACAGAACAAAAACCCCCTCTTAATCTGAACTTGAACAGAAAAAGATGAACACATCAGGATCAGTGAAGGCAATCACACAAGCCGCAAAAACACAAAGCTGATTGGGAAACCCTCGGTCAGTCATAGCAGTGATGGGGCACAATGATAATGATGATGAACAGGGCAGGGTGGGCCAAAGAGAGAGCGGGAGGAGACGAAAAACAAACAGAAAAATAAAGTTAAAAAAAATACAAATAAAAGGTGGAACATTACAGGGGGGTTTACTGTAGGAGGCAGAGAGAGACATATGGGAGCGGCTGTGCATGCGGCTGCAGTGGCGGGAGGAAGGCGGATCCTCTCACCCTCTTCCTGAGCCGCTGCTCAGGGGCTGCTGCCCGTTTCTGGAGCGAGCCGTGAGAGAGAGAAGAGGGGGGCCGCCCGACCCCATGCCACGCCCCGCCCTCGCCCCCTCGCCCCCCTGACCCATCCTGTGCCGTGATGTCATCACCGCTGCCTGACGACTGGCACACAGGGAAACAAGCGTTACTGGTACACACGCAGATCCCGGTGTGTACAACACAGTAAGCTCTCAGCATGCGCCTTTCTACAGGGTGTGAATGAGTGTACGCAAGCCTGCAAAAGCTAGTAGCATTAGAACAAAGGGGAAAAGCTTCCTTCATCTCAAAGGCCTGAATGTGTGTTCAAACGTGAGGGGAAATCCTCAATAAAAATGGTAATCAGTGTGTGGGCGAACGCTTGACTTGTAAAAATGTTACCTCAGAATCGGTGTCTTTTCCCAAAACACACTTGGGACACTCCCAGCAGCTCGGCAGGTCTTTGTTCACCACTCCCTCACCAGACGTCTACACAGACAGAAGAGAGGAGTTTTACAATAGTCAAACTGCTGGAGAACATAATATCTCCAGTAAATCAAGTAGTGCTCAAATCAAAAACAGAAAACCTGAACAAAACATCCCAAGCATAGAGAACAACAAATGAAAACAGCAACAGTGATATGTTATGAAAGCATAATATCTTCATATAAATACAAACTTAGGTTCAGTGAAAATGCTTAGACGCATTAATATTGTTTTACAATGACAGTAAGAACTTGGTACTTTCTACTGAATATTAGTTACATTAATCAAACCTGCATTAATTATATATTTTTTAACTGTTTAATTAAATGCAGGTTTAATTATTGCAAGTTTAATATTCAGTATAAAATACCAAGTTTGGAGGTGTACAGTGTATAACGTCTAACATTCAAGCCTACTAAATAGTAAAACAATTACAATAAAAAAAGTGAAGGTAACTGAATAGTCTGCTTTGAATGACAAAATGATGATGAGAATCTATTGACATTTTCATCTGTAAATTTAAGTGAGACAAAGATAATAGCGTGGGACAATTTAAAAAGAGAAGCAAACAGAGGTAATCTGCATGGCGGGAGGTCAATGATAAGAACATCTGAATTAGGGATGCTCATAAAAACCGATTCACTGTTTACCAAAAGGATGCATTTTTAACCAATTAATGGTGTCAGTTAAACGATTAAAATAGATTTTTTTTAATGGACTTTATAAATGTGCAACTAGGGTTGTGCGATGTCGACCAATTTGGATGTGTCTGAAGAGCGAGGAGGGATCCGGTTGTGAGAAGGGTGCGCGACTTATTTAACGATTCGACTTATCACTCGTTTGCAGGCATCATGAGTCCCGCAAATGCATAGAGACTCCCGGAACTTCTGGGAGACTTTGGATGTCTGAATATCACGTTTCACAACTATAGTGAGATGCAACCCAGTGGTACATCCTTGATAAACTGTCCGACGTGCACTACTCTCTGGAGCTCAGAGGAGCGCATGACAGTGTGCGGCTGTTTGTGTGTTTGTGGCTTTGCAGTGAGCACCACTTGTGTCTGTGTGTGTGTTTGGTCACATGATGTGCGTTTTCAGCAGATGGAGGGCTGTTCAGAAATGCTAGGTAAAACACGATGTGGATCATTTGCGTTCTATAATGCCATTTTAACACTAAAACATAATAGTGTAAACGGGGCCCTGAATGTGTATTTTTCGTGAGCAGGTTTGCGACGGGGGCGGGGCGGAGAATCGGGGATGCGGGCTCAGCATCGTGTTGTCTATTGGCCATCGGCGAAGAACGATGACATCGTCTATCGGCCCAACCCTATGTGCAAAACATATCTGACTTGCTGGATGGTAACACGAGCAAACACATGAGCGTACAAACATATTTTCCCAAAGAAGCAGAATAAAAGAAGAATATTGCTGGTCAATTTAACACAGACGAGTTGATGACAAACCAGCGGGGATGCTGTTTGTCCTGGATCTGCATTATAAACACTTTTGTTTATTTGCACAATTGAAGAAAGAAACTACAAAACAAAACTTTCTGAAATGTGCGCTGCTTTAAAAAAACATGCCGGCCACAAGATGGAGCATCAGGATTTTCTCTCCATCAGAGAGAAACGGCAACGCTTATAAACAAAACAAATAGGCTATAGTTGTGATGATTTAGTTTACAACCAACAAACCAACCTTTTGTCCATATGGAAAATTACAGTTATTAATAGTTCTTATAAAATATGCATTTTTAAGACAGCCTACATAATCTACGAATCAAACGAATTCAAAGATTTTCTTGCTTTTTGCAAAATGATAACTCGGCACCAAACTGAGGCTTTTATGTTACAGCTTATAAAACATGTATGCAAATTAATGTCATATGCAAACAACTAAATTGTTATCTGCTAAAGTAGCCTATACTTTACAAAAAGTCAACATATGAGCCTTGTTATTGCCTTTCATCACACGGTGCGCGCGCATGAACCACGAGTGAGAGGAAATGAAAGCACAGATCCTCTAAGGTAAAACCAGACGCTTTATGATATTTGTGATATTAGAATTACAGCCGAGCACAAATTAAAAGGCATATTTTCCAGAGCGATTGATTTGAGGTAGCCTGCTATTTTGATTTGACGAATGAAAAAAAAAAAACAAAAACAGCCTATGCCGGTTGTTAAAAAGAATTAGTCAGTGTTTTCGTTTTGCAAACAAAATTTGTTATTTCAGTGAAAAATATCTAGGGCAGGCCTTATTTTTGTTCTTTTTATTTAGCTTATTCTTTTTTTCTACGCTGTTTGCAGGTGCGTGAAGATCTTCAGTTGTTAATATGTTTACATGTTAAAATAAATCAGTATTTTAAAATGCAATATTTAACATGTCAGACACAAAATAGACATCATTTTTTCCCATTAAATTAGATTTAAAATTAATCTGACCAGTTAACAGTTAATATTTGGTTAACGATCGGCAGTTGTCGGTTAAGCAAACCGGTTAAGCCAACACTTGCTGTATATCTAAAGATGTTCAAAAATGTCCACATTGAAATTAAAGAAAAGAGCAGACAGATGGCTAAACTGGAAACGGAGAACAATTTGTTAGGTCTTGAAGTGAAAGTAACCTAATAAAGCTTCTGCTGTCTGCATCATTAAAGCCCTCAATAGATTCATCTCTATAATATATAAACAAATGTGTGAAAAAAAAAGAATGTTATGTTCACATAACCACTGGCTTTTTGATGAAAATAATATCAAGCTCTTGTTTCTAATTAAGTAGGAGTTTTTTTGTTATAGCAGTTTGGTACAGTGGGTATGCAAAGATGAAGATAATTCAGGTTAATAGATGAGTTTTCAGCACTGTATTTTTAGTCTTCAGTAGTGTACTTCTAGTCTATTTTTATGTTTTAGTATGCGGTTTTAATCTCCTTTTTAAAAAATGTTTTAGTGCTTTCCAATTCATCATATAAAATAATAGTATTGGACTGAGCTGGTAATAATGTTTGTACCTTCAAACAGCTGGGATGTGCAATCTGAGCACAGTTGGAACACTCCATCAGCTCTTCACTGGTCTCCTGATTCCCTTCGCCACAGAGCTCACACACAGCAGAGAGCGGCAGACCAGGCTGTTGAGAGATTGCGGGAAGAGATATTAATCAATACATGAAAACAAAAGAACAAAGATGCTGAATGGGAAAACGCTCACAGCAAGACATTGCCGCAGGACGCAGGTCTGTTTGAGCTTGCCAGGGCCGCCAAATTTCTTCATGTCTCGGCAGAAGTTGCAGTCGCCACATTCTGTGCGCAGACAGGCCTCGCAGCGTTTGCAACGCACGCGGCGCCGGCGCAGGACCGACATGTTGGAGGCTGGTTTGACAGGCCGTGGGACAATAGGTGTGGTCGCCAGCTTGGGACGCATGACAGGTGGAGGCGGAGGAGGGGGCTGGTACCAGGGAGGCTGGGGAGAGCGACAAACAGAGAGAGAGAGAGAGAAAAGAATGAGACATAAGCAGTGTGGTGGGTTTAGATACAATCAGATGAGGCAGCAAAGAAAATGAACCAAATCAAATAACATTCTGCATTGCCGCATTAATCTCAAATAATGAATGTCAAAACTACGACTGCATGATAGTTTACATTTTTTACAATAATCTATTATTTTTATTATTTTGTTTACAATATAAAAATACAGAAAAAATAAATAAAATAGCAATAATAATACTTCACAGGAATTTAAAATCCTGGAAAGAATGAATCATAAATGAGGAAAAAAAAGTGGTAAACATGTTTTACACGACAAAACTGCATCAGTGTTTCAAAATGTCAAAGATTTTATTAGGGGTGTCAAAATGAATTGTTTCTTGGATGCACTGCGATGCAGATGCGAGGAATTCGATATCGGTTCACTGCTTGCAAGTTTGCTGGACAGTCTATCACTTACAGGGAAGTACATCAGAACCTAGCTTTCTCTCTCTCACTCTAGGTGAAGTAACGTTTTATCTCTTCTCTCGGCTGTTACAACAATAATGTAACTTGTGGATCCAGAGACAATCGTGTCTGCAGAGCGAGTTTTCTCTAACGCGTTGTCATCTATGATGGATCAGCTGATCATAGTGGCCATTTAACATCAGTGTCCGTGTCACTGTTTGCTGTACAGCACCAAAGCAGTGCTGACTGTAAGAGCCAATCGCAGCCTTTTCTGTTGAGCATGTGATCAATCACAGGCATTTAAGAACTCTCAACAATCCTCAAAAAGCAAGAGAGTAACATTTACATTTGTATATTTGCTATAAATGCTCACGTGCATGCACTTGACTTTTGTTTGATTTAAAAAGTGTGTTCTCTTTGAGCAGGTAAAATTAAAGGTGCAGTTCATATATCTTACTGCTTGTATTAAAGGAAAAAATTGTATTACAAATATATAAACAAATTATACATTTTAATACAAGAATTATTGCTTTGCAAAGTGAAATATCAAATTGTTTTTGGAAAGTATCGTCAATGCACCAAGATGCAGAGATATCAAATTGAACCGTATCAATGGCATAATAATTGTAACTGAACTGAGACCAGTGCAGATTCAAACCTCTAGATTTTATGTCGAATTCATTGTTGTTTATTGTGAAATCGAGCCATTTCTGAGAGCATGTGTAAATCTAAAATTTTTCCCCATCTTTTGAAAAATGTGCTAAGAAAATCTATTAGATTTTTTCCACAGGCCACATTCCCACTATCTTGACTACAAATTAATAACTGTTAGTATTTTATTCTAACAGATTTAAAAAATATAAACTTAATGACGTTTGCACACCATTTCTCAGTGCAATAAGAAAAGAGCAAATGTAATTTAATGTATAATTACAGTACTAACATTTGGGTCTTAGTACATTTATAATTCTACTTGCTGACAAGATAAAAGTATGTGCTGACAAAGTCAATAGGCAGAGCATATATCTATTTATTAAATCTGCAGCCGGTGCAATGTGATATTTGTTCTCACACAAATCTGATAACTTTTATTTCACTATTTTGTTCAGTTCTAGTCAGAACAAATAAATTAAAAGAAAAAAAGAAAATACCATGATGTTCATTATGCTGATTTTAGACCAATGTATATAGCATAAAAGTGGTCAAAAATCATAAAACTGGTCAAACTAAAATTTATTTATTTGAGGTTTTTTTGGAAGGTCAGATAAAAGGAGCAAATTAAAGAGGAAACCAATTCTGTCATCTTACCCTCTTTGGCCACCTGACAATGGGTCTTCCAGTGTAAGAGAGCTTAGGGATGTCATTTGCATGTTCTTTTAACAATGCCTAAATGGAAAACAAACATTTCATCATATTTCAAAAAGCCAATCAGGTCTTTCATAAACAAAACCTACTATGAAATAATTCAAATTACGTTGTATATTGCATCACATTTCTAACACAAACCCACACAGTTTTAGAAACATCACCAATGACTACAAAAGAATAACGAGTACATGTAAATGACAATATGCACAAGTTCTGACCCGTATGTCCAGCAGCAGGGCAGCAGCATTGTGTATTCCTGAAGGCACACACTTCTTATTTGAGGGCAGCGACTCCAGCTTCCCTACCAGCCTCCACAGGCCTTCCAGCTCGAAAGCAGTCAAGTGAGTCTTTAACCCTGGTGCACTAGGGGGAGAGGGGGGATCCATCTCATCTCTTTCCTCTTTTGCATGCCCATTCAGCACCTCAGAGTTTTCCCGCTTCAAGCCTGTGCGGAAAATTCAGGACAGCTTAATAAATCTGTTAATATTAAACTCATTAAAAGCAAATCTAAAGTGGATGTGAAAATGTAGTCGATGCACTGACCAATGCCCAGGGAGTGTTTCTGGAACTCCGGGATGAGGTGGGATTTGTTGGTCAAGCTGTAGAGATAACGCTCCAACACATACCAGCACATCTCAAAGAAGAACGGATAGCGGAACTTCACAGGCACCTGAAGACAACCAGAGCTTCTTATGATTTACGAGGCTCTTATTATTTTCATGAAACACATTTTCCAACCAAAACGGTTCTTGCAAGGTTCTGCACAAGGTACTTATAGGAACTTGCCACCAGAACAGTCCCCTCATTAACTAGTAAAAGGTTATTTCAGCAAAAAAACTGTTATAATTTACTCCTCCTTTACCTGCTCAAAACCTTTTTAAAAAGCCCCTATCATGGGTTTTTGAAAATGACCTTCCATGCAGTGTTTAACACAGCTCTAAGTGAAGTGAAATATCCAGCTGAGGTTTAAACCTGAAAGTGCTCTGCGTTTAAACAACTGATTCATCTATAAACGAGTCGACTCATAGTGGTTTGAATGAATCTCAGCGATTGTTAAGCCGTGTCTGTGACACGTCGATTGGGAACTAAAGCCCCACCTATTTGTTGCGTGCGAGGACCCGGGAAAATTTAAACCACCAGCCATGCCCACAAACACTGTAGAAAGAAAAAGTGAAAGACAAACACTGTAGCAGATCCCAGTTAAATCAAGTCACAAAAACGATGTGCTCTGAGGTGTGAGGGAAAGTTAGTGTTATTTTCTCTACCCAAAGATGAGGCTGTGAAGAGTCAGTGGTTAAAGTTTATTTTTGCAAAAATACCTCAGCATTATAGCCGCAGCCTTGTGCTGTGTTCCCGTCATTTTTAGAATGCTTCAGCAATCTACATGCTTACAACGGGGGATTCCTGGGACGTTTGTTAAAGTAAGGGCCAGAAAAGACTATTGATGGGATTTTATCAGAGCTTGACTGTTTTTACTTATGGTTAAGAATAGAGCAATATCCTGGTTATCTCCTGCATTGGGCTCACACACTCTGCACTCTACTTCAAATATGTTGATAAACCATGGTGGGCAATTCTCTCTGTCTCAAGCTGAACGCAGTCAACCAATCACAACAGACTGGGTCATCGGACTAATCTGTTACTAAATGAAAACAACAGTTCTGAACTCGTCCCCTTTATTGCATGACCACCATGGCCGTTCACAAACAAAAACAGTAACTCCCGCTCACACCGGAAGTGACCTTTTGACATAACATAAAAGTCCTACTTCCTTTCTCTGTGCAGCATACACATTTACGGTTGTCATCACCAAGAATTTAACTTATCAATCAACGCAGATAAGCATCGCGGTAAGGAGGAGTTTGGAAACAAATGAATCCCTGAAAAAAATCATATGAGAGTCGGGAAAATTAGGTAAAATAAATGCATATCATCTGACAATGAAAGTGTTTTTGGACCTTGCATGCATATTAGCCTGTTGTTGGAGACCCCCAAAACCAAAATATGACCCTCTTTAATGCACAACAGGGGCTCTAATGGCCTGTTTCCTCTGAGTGGTACAGTACGGTATGCTTTTATGGCCATTTCCACTGTCAAAAGGTGTACCGAACCGAACCGTACCACTTTTTTGGCACCCTTTCGAAAGGGTGAACGCTGATTGGTTAAAGAAATACGCCACGAGCTTGTGAAGCTAGCCAGAATGAAAACAAAGTAACTGCCATGTTTTAAATACACAGCCGAGAGATTACATTGTAAAACTATTTGCATATAATAACGAGCCATGAATGACCGCAGCTCAAACAAACCTCGTCATTGTCTTGATGCACAGACAAAGCCAAGTAGAACAAAATCTGCCGTGTCCTGTTGTTGTTTTACGAGGCAGTCAAAAAGTGCAAGCAGTTTTCGCTTTCTTCAGGGAGCTCTCGATCGCGTCCATATTTGATTTAACAAATTTCTTGAGCTGATGATAATAACATGTGCGTGATTATTGAAGCCTCTCCGTCATCTGATCCTTTCAGAAAGAAAAGGACAAACGCGAGAGTGAAGCGAGAACAAAGGAGAAGCCCGACAAAACACAGGAGCAAGTTGTTTCAGCAACCTGAATCATGAACAAACAGCCATGTTTATCATCGCCTTTTAGACTATTATGAACTTGGAATGACAGAATTAGTCTATAACAGAGCTTACATGTGCTGGTGAAGATTGCGGACACAGACGAGAGGTTTGCACCGACTGTGGGTTATGTTGCGTGCTGTTTTTGAACCTAAATAAGGACTAAATGTATGCTGTGTGTAGTTTTTCTTTAATTGGTAACATATCGGAGACTGTAAGTGCCTGTATTTGTTTATAAATGTTGCATTTATTTATTTAAGATAATTGCAGGTATAACAGAAGGCTATTTCGCATCCGCAGTTATAATCAAATCATGTTCATTGAAAAGTTAGTAATAAACATTCATACAGAAGTATTTGTGTGTATAAAGCATCTGTTTTGTAAGAAGTGCTTCTCATATGATGTGAACAACCTGTACAGCTTTAGTGTAGACATTTTTTTTTCAAGCGAGAATGACGTCGACTGAAATATTTTGTCGGCCACCAAAAGAGTACCCTCAGTAGCGAAAACGCAAGCCTGACAAAGGTGACCCGTACTGTACCAGTCAGTGGAAAAGGGCCATAAGTTTTTTACAAAAGTAGTTATTTTGAAAAGTTCTGATTGCAGTTTGACAGATTGACTTCCATAGTAATTTTTTCCTACTATGGATACTGATGAGTCCCAGCAACAAGAAGTCTTTAAAAGGATTAAAACCACATAAGGGTGGGATAGTTAAGAGATCTTTTTTTTTTTTTAAGTCCTGCGTTCAGTCAATTAACATTCACATACATCATTCGCAGTTCCTATTTTGTCACACCTTAAGGCGTTTAGTTCTCATGGAGCTAATGGGTACATCTATCAGTGGTTATAGCAACTACAAAAACCTTTCTCCAGTGTGAGAGCTTCTGATTAATAATGACAAAATGTCCTAAAAGCGATCCAAAAACAGAAAATGTTAGTAAAACGTAGTCCTCACCCGTGTCCTGTCTTCAATGCCGGAGATGTCCAATTGCATGGGGACGTTAAAACTATGAAGAAAATTCCCACCAAAGACAAGCGTGTCCACTGGTGTGTACACAGCATGGATCCAGCCTAAAACAACAACAACTTAAGTTTTGAAGGCAATAACTATGCACTAAACCCAAAAGTATCCCTAATTACACATTTAAAAAAAAAAAAAAAAAACACACAGATGCACACTTTTAAAACCAATCATTCATTCAATACAAAAACTATGAAATGTGTAAAATTCTAGCCATTCATACCAAAACAGCATTATAGTGTTTCTGATTATGTCCTTCAGGCTTACCTGATGGAATGATGAACGTGTAGCCCTGCTTGAGCTCAATCCTCTGGCAATCAGTGGCCCTATCACCAAGAAAGATGTCGCCTTGTTTCCCTGACAACACCCAGTTCTCATAAAGCTCCAGGTTTTGAGGCGTGGGAGGGATTAACCAAAACACCTGTAGCAGACGCAGACAAATCACACTTAATCAGGCCAAAAATATTTTGATAGCAAGCTGATGCAGGGAAGGATAATATGTCACAGCAAAAATGTTTAGAATTCAAGTAAATGTTATGAAAACTAATTTAGCATAAATGCTGTTCCTTTTCATGTACTATTTATCTCTGCTTCCATAAAAAATAATAAGCAACACAACTAATACACACATAATAATTTGCCATTTTGTTAGCACCAAATCAGCATCAGGATGATTTCTCATGTATTTGCGACACTGGGAAGCCTGGAGTAAAAATTTGCCTCTTTGCAACTAAATTGATTCCAAAAAATATATTCAGTGAAATCAATTACAGCAAAAAAATGCATATACTACATTTTAAAGGGGACTTATTATGCCTTTTTTTTAACAAGATTAAAATGTCTCTATTTATTATGTCCCTAGAGTGTGTATGTGAAGTTTCAACTCAATACAATCCACAAATAATGTTTAATAACTCTTTAAAACAGCCCCTTTTAGGCTTTGATCCCAATTGTTCTATTTAGGTGACTGTCGCTTTAAATCAAATAAGATTGTGCCCTTTTAAAAAGACGGCAGGGCTACTAATGCTTGACGAATGACATATGCTAATGAGAAAGATATCGTCACTAATGGGCGGGGCTTTCCCTCTCTGATGACGTACAATGGAAATTGTCATGTAAAGTGTGTGCAAACTGTTCTTATCGAGTTTGATCATTACAACAATTTCAATACATTTTTACTATTAGAAGCTGGTTAGATTCACAGACTGTTGCCACACAACCATGTTTAAACCCCTTATAAAATGTTTGCATAATAGGTCCCTTTTAAGGAGTATATTTTGGATCATAAAAACCTTTAAAACCAATACTATGTCCCGTCTGACCTTGCAGCCTTTATGTATGTGGTACCACACAGACGTGCCTCCAAAGTCTATGTGGAAATCTGTGTAACAGCCCTGCACACTCATCAGGCAGTACCTGGACACATGACAAAGACAAATGGGAATGGGGGTATGAATACACAACATCTTTTATTTAAAATAATAATAATATTTATTATTATTATTATAAGCCTTTGTAATGAGCCATACAAACTGGACCGATAAAGTAGCCTCATTATATCCTGATAACACGGCTCTTTATATTATCAACTTTACATAATATGAAGTAAAATTAATACACAAAGGATCTTAAAAACTGCTCACTTTTGCACTTTGGGGTATTGCATCTCCATGATAGAGTTTGTAGAATCTCTTTGTCTTTCCTTTAAGTGTCGAGGCCACATGTTGTCCACCCAGTCAATCATGTCCACCTACACCAATATGGAAAGTCCCACCATCACACACTGGCCAAAATAACAATACCTTTTTTTATATGCATGTAAAAGTGTTGAGGTGCTTACCGTGGAGGGTCTTTTGACAAGGGTCTCTAGTTTAGTGTGGCTAAACTCAAGGCTGATTACATTATAAAGCTTTTCTCTCTGAGAGGGAGGAGTCTCGTAGTAGCGCCTCCACTGGGCCATCGACATCTCCGTCCCTTTCTGAGTAGCCACGTCCATCACGTCAACTATCCGTCGACTTCCTATTAAAAAGAGATGAGCAGCAAGCAGGTTAACCAATGTCCGTCAACGTTAAAATTCACCAATCACAAAAACACTTACCTACAAACAACTTCACATCATTTACTGTGAAGTCTGGATCTGGCATTCTGAAACAGAAAGATTATAAACCTAGATTAGATTAAAATCTAAAACTTCATGTAGAAGAGTAATGAGATTGGAGGAAGAGTAAAAAAGCACAATCTCTTACTTGATGCCAAGACCTTCGGGTTTCTCAAAGATGATAGGATCCCGGAGACCATGCCTCTGGACGTACTCATAAGAGAAATCTTTAAAAAAAAAAAAAAAAATACAGGCCATGTAAATTAGGCACTCCATAAGGAGCTGCATGTTTGAAGAGTTTTATAAAAAGTCTCTCACCTTTGCCCTCCATGCGTTTGACTCGGTCTGAGCTGAAGAAGCTGCTGTGTAGCTTCTCTTCCAGATCGAAAGTCCTCCTTCCATCGATCTCGTCGTCGGAAATGCCATCGTCTTGGTAACGCCTCCGCGTGCCAGACCGCTGTAAGACACGAGCGAGAGGGAGAGAAAGAAACAATGAAAAGCCAATGCCAGAGCAACAGTATTCCTCCGCATACACTCACTCCTTCTGAATGTCGAACAAATGTTGTATAATCACCACGGCTCCAACTTGACAGGCTATTTGAGCGCACACCTACACTAGGGTAAAAGACACATTTGCCCACAATCTCACACATAAACTCCATAACTTACAGCCATCACAAGCACTAGCCCACACACAGCAACTACTAATAAAACATCATTAATGACTCAATGTTGAGAAGTCTTGGAGTAGAATGGTTGTTGTGGTTTTTAGGATCATTCAAACACTAAACATCCAACGGACACATTCTGTTTCCTGTTTAATATAGAAAATCTCTTCATATGAGAGTTCATTTATGCACAAATCCTAAAAGCAGGGATGCAATTTTGCAGAGATGCTTGAAAAAATATTTTTATAAGTAAACTCTTACAAGAATGCATTAATTTGATTCAATGATTAAATCAATGATACTGATTAAAATATTTTAATATATATATTTTTGTAAGTAAACTCTTACAACCAAGAATGCATTAATTTGATTAAAACTAAAGGAAACAGTAATATCCTGAAAGATTATTACAAGTAAAGAACTGTTTAACCTTCAATATTATAAAATGCAGTGTGTAAGTTTGACACCCAGTGGTTGAACTAGGTATTGCAATCCTGAATCAAAACAAATGCAAACACAGGTTGCCAGATTGAGGACCAACAGGAGCGAGTCTGACGATAGACTACAGGCTGATTTAAATGGTGTCTGATTTAAATGGTGTTCTAAATAAAAGCAATGGCACACGATAGAAGGAATATTCTCCATACTAAAAGGAGTTTTGTCCAAAGCAACACCGGAAACTGACATATAAGAAACGGCAATTGGTTTCTCACAGATGAACAACAGAATAAACTGATCACCTCAGGTACACCTCGTGTTTTATTCAGTGTTAAATGCTAATAAATGTGAGTTTAAAAGTCACTTTATTGCCATATACTGAAAGCAGCAGCAGATCATTTACTTTAAATAAATAAAATAAACCATTTAAAATTGAACTTTAGAAGTGTGACTTAAAACCAACACATATCAGTGATTCAGCATCTACATGTAATAATGTTAAAGAGTTTTAATATGTATTAATGTGATTATTAACCTCACCATTTCTTGACTGAGTGCACTATTGTGTTCTTCAGAATGGCTGTATTTAAATTTCTGTCGTGTTTCTTCTTGTGCAAAAAGCCAAATTGCTCTTAACTGTGCATGTCATCACGTAGCTTGTTGTTGCGACACAGGGTTACACAATGTAACTTGCTCACCTAATGTTTACGTTCGTAATATTTGCCAATTAATAACCACCTCATGTGGAACTCTGAATCAGTCTCATTTCCGAGTCTGCTACTGTCCGTCGGCGGTCGCATTTCGGTCCTGGATGCATGCTTTGAGAGCCTTCCTGACTGAGTGCGTAATCGCACTATGTACAGTTGCCTTGAACCGGGATAAAGCATGCTTGTCCCCCCTCCCGTCTCCTCTGATGACCCGCACTCACATTACATTCGGGCCTGGGCACGTTTAAATCATCGATGATGCACTGTACAGTAAGTGCTTTCGCTGAGCACAGTGAAGATTTCTTTAGTTATATCGGTTTAGTGGTTTGGGATGCGGTGACACGCAGTCAAATATTTTGCCGAACAGATCCGCCACTTTTGACACTCATAAACAATCATAAAGTCCTCATGCTGCAGGAATTAGGAGGTTTGCTAAAGGTGCAGCTGTCATGCAGTGAGGGGTTTGCCTCTTTAATAATCTACGACAGTTTGCGTTCATTGAACAGCAAGAATGAATAATAGATCCATATAAAACAAATCGCGTAAAAGTCATGTCTCTTCTTCAGTTTCGGGCACTGGTACGATTTGTACTCACACTATAAGCGTACTGCACCAAAGCCCAAGTGAACCGCGCTCTGGCACACCTCTTCCAACCGGGCCAGGGTTGGCCAAGTGAACCATGCCTGACCCCGAATTTATAAAATATTCTGTTTTTCTATCAAGGCAACTCTGGGGTACTGAAATATAATTGGCTAAACTAGCATTTGGTGGGTTAAAAGAACCAAAACAAAGACAGCGCTCCAGCATGTAACACACCTTTTCAAATCAGAATATCTGACTTAAGCATAGTTTTTCAGATGAACAACAATGTTCACTTGGCATGTTTCTGAAATATCTGCAAATATATAATGGTATTTTTATGCTTTAGAGGAGTCAAAAACTTACATACAGCATCTTTAATGCAGTTTTCAATATCTCATAATGCCTATAGGGTACATGTAAGTATAAAGTTCAATTCAAAAGTCTTGACGCGTAGTTGTGCTCTTACACTTGATCACGACACGAGAGTCTATCTAATTCAATGAATCTTCGTTTTATTTTCACATCTGATATCCACATGAGCCAATGTCATCTAATTCCACTCAAATACCAATTGTTTGTTCCAGCCTGATGAACAATGACTCCAATATGGAATACGGTCAAAAGCTTGTGCTCTCCAGCTACTGCACATAACACTATAAACTCATGTGTATTATAAAAAAAAAACGTACTCAAAGTATATGACATGCAAATCAGCAAGAACAGTATTTCATAACAAAAAAGATTTATGAAAATTACCTAGAACTAAACTATGAAATATGGCTCCTAAAATGCCAGATATATTTTTAATATAGTATGTGTATATATATATATATATTCAGTGTTTTACATTCAATCTAAACTACGACTGACCATGATATATTACAACTGTTTAAAAAGTATTGCATTTATCTCAAATAAAAAGCTTTATAGCAATGTAAAGGTCTAATTTAGATTTTGCTGATCTCCAACTTTTAAATGGCTGTGTACAAACTATATAGATTCAAGCAGAATTTCGCTAAGAAAACAAAAAGCATCTAAAATGAAGCTCGTTCACAATTTGAATGACGCAAGTCTCTTCATCAGCAGAAGGCGAGTAACAATAACAAGCACACATTGAACCAAACAATAAGACCCTCCTCTGCTCGCCCTTGCCTCTGCCCTCAATGTCTCTATGGTGATGTGGAGCCACTAGCCAATCACACGCTTCCTAAATCCCTGTCGTCACACCCTCTCAAAGACAAGAGAAAAAAAGCAAGAAAAAAAAAATCAATGAAATGAGCATGACTGTGCAGTATTTGGGTTATTTGTTTTAACATCCAAAATTAACTTGCAAATCCACCTTTTGATAGACTGACTGAACCATGCTTCTCTCCAAAAACGAATCAAAATAAAGCTTCACATAATCACTTAACACAAAGTAGTCAACTACATGAACTCTTTATCTAAAATAAAATTAAAAAAAAAAAAAAAAAAAAAAATCACCTGTGTTCAGTTCAAGCACATCAACAGAGTTCTGTTTAATTGCTTTTAATGGAAGAGCTTTCATTAAATCAACATTAAACTGCTGTCAAAATCTCAGTCATCATGTATCCACCCTAACCAATCAGACTGCAAGGCACCACCCAAAACGCACTTGTAAACAACCAAAACATAATAAAAACAAACATTTGTAGATGCAAAAATGGTCTACTAATGCTACAGTTTTTAAGTACTTCAATAACCGAGTCCATCCTTGGTCAAAACAGCTGCAGTTTCCACATCCGCTGGGTCGGTGCGCAAATCCTGCCAGCCTCTGCTGCTGCATCACTGCATCTCTCAATCTTTCCCACTCACGACAGAATCTCCAGGCGACTAAAGCAGCGAATATGCCTTTAGAGTGACACTGAACAAGTTACACTACAAAGTGTCCTCATTTGACACCAACAACACAGTAAGGGAACACCCAAAGCTCAAAACAAGCAAGCACGCAATAAACCAGTATGAATGGAGGAAAATGAACGGCAACACAACTAGTCAAAGGATTAACACCTCATCTGTGCTCTTCCATTCAACTATACGCTCTATTTCCTCCCTATCTTTCATCAAGCCAGGCCCTAGACTGCAGTGCGCTAGGAGGAAGCCCTTGTGGAGGGCAATGAGACACTACACACCTCGCACCTTCAGTGTCACATCTTCATCCCCCTGCTGGCTTTTCCTCTTCCTGCCTCTCCGTCTCATCAGCAACATCCCCCCGTCAACAAGCGTGAGCACCTCCTGTCCGTTCTCCATCCCTGCATGTCTTCCAGCCTCTTAAAATGAGAAAATCTGCCGTCTGCTCTCCTCTGTCATCCTTTCGCCTCTGCAGTGCCCCCCCTCCCACTCTCCCCGTTTCCGCATGTCTGATCACATGGTCTGCTGGACCAATCTAATCACTTCTCCAGCCTGCACACAACACTCTCTCCAAGCCTCCTTAGTACTCTCCATCCCAAACTCATAGTTGGGCAACCAAGCAAACTGATGATTTCAGACCATTTTAGCCTTTAGAAAAATTCTCATGCATGTCTCTCGAGAAAAACGGACACTGTCTTTTATTTCATGTGCAACTCATGAGTCTTAAAACACAACCTTAAACAATAGAACCACAACATGGAAACAATCACTCGACCATTTTAAAGACGTGCATCAGTAACAAATAATCAGTACATTAATGAAATTAAATTTTAAAGTAGAGACTTTCATTTGCGTTGGTTTTAATTGAACTATTTAAAAATATAAATTCATTTTATTAAATTTGGGTTCTTCTTGTCAGTGTTAATTGTGTTGAATATGCATTCAACAGAGGTTTTATAGGGGTTGTTACAAAAACAAATGAATAAACCAAAAGCTGCTGAGAATTTTTTCAGTATGTTGATGCTCTCCAAACCGATATTGACACTATAAAGACGGAAGCAAATGGACAGACTTTAGCTGCAAATTACCAAAACAATTTTTTTTTTGGTTTATTAATTGTTCACTTGTAGAACAACAATAGCTACTTTCCATCCAACATTTTTTTGTGCAATTTGGATCTGCGCATAAAAAATAAAATTAATAATAATAATAAAAAAATGAAATAAATAAATACAATAAATAAAATAAAAATAGGTTGATGGAAACGCCAAGATGTGCATTACTTTTTGAAAATTGTTCGCAGTGTGGGGAGAGAGTTAAAATCAAGTCAACTTTATGGTAATGAGCAATGACGTGGTTCGGCGGAAACTAGTCGAAATGTAGATGTCCACTGCTTGGGAGGAGTCCAGAGAACACAGTTTTGTGAGCTTTGTTTCTAACCACAGTTATACCCAAGGGTTTGATTTTTTGTGATTGCCTAATTTCCAATTATTTACACTGTATTCTTACAGGGACATACCTTACCAGGGCTTTTGCATTCCAAATTTAAGTATTTTTAAAACCCTTTTAATACCATTATGAATTAAATTTTATACTTGTACAGAGCTAAACACAAGCATTTTTTTAATGGCCCGGTTACTTTTGTAAATAGTTTTTGTATTAATGCAAGATCATGTAAAGGGTGTGTTGCTTTAGTTTTCTTTCCCTGATTCGGGAATTTAATTTAAAGAATTTGCAGTCAACAGCTGTTGTGAATTGTATCTCTCTGCAACAAAAAAGTTAAATATAAAAAAAGATGTTTTGAGACATTTGAGACTTGAGACTTTTTTTGGTATTGGGTGTCGGCCAGATTGGGTAGCTTTACCTGAACATAGTGAAATTAAGACCTGTCTAAAATAATTTAAGACATACAACCAAATATTTCAGTGAATTTAAGACCTTAAGGTCTAAAATGTTGTTTTTGAAATTTAAGACTTTAAGACCGTGCGATAACCCTGATTAAAAAAAGTAACTGGGGAGTTACTGATGTGCTTTGATGTTATTCTTTTTCTTAAATAAGCGGGAATCTCATGCTAACTATAACAACAATACAAAACAGAATTGCTGCTTCACAATGTTTCAGACAAGGAGCCATATTAAATAAGTGGAGCAAAGCCACACCACAAGCAACAACTTGATCTTCCATAGTTAAATAGTTTGATCAACATTTTCACGCTAAAAAGCTTGTTTTTATGTAGGAATGTAACAGATCTGCTCCAATGGCCCTTTAAATAAGAGATTCATGTGCTGAATTTTGATGCTCTCGCCGCCTTCGGTGTGAACGCAGTTAGAGAGCAAAAGTGACCTAAGAGATTAAATAAACAGAATTTGACTGGGAACTTGAGTTTAGTACTCTTTAAGAATTACACGACTCAATGGTTTGATTGCAAAAAATAAAAAATGAGCATCTCAAGTTTTTAATCGCATTTAAGACAATTACATAAAATAATCACATCTAATTGGCTTAAAACTTAAACATAGTTACAAATTAAAGATTCAGCTACCTGATGTGTCAGCATGTCATGCACATTTGCCAGGACATCAAGGATTCCTCAGAACTGTTTATCGACATCATAATTAAAAAAAAAAAAAAAACTTTATGAAACATTGCGACCCCTGATTTATAACGGGACTAAGTGGAAAAGAAAATGAAAGAATGCATGAATACTAATGTTTTCAGATCATAAAACTGGTTGTTGTGGTCACGTGGTCCTTCTGCCAGTCAAAACTTCTATATATTCTGCATCAAAACTTTCCCCAAGACAAGGTTTCAACACAGCTTGAACTGACATGTCCAGAATAATAAAAACCTCAACAAGGATTAGTCTTGCCACTCAATTGACAGCACTTGTGTATAAACATTTCTGCAGCTTCAGCCAAAGTTTTCTGCAACATGCTTAGTCGGGACACTCCACTGTTCAAAACACAGCGTACCCTTCAAGCAAAGCATTTTATTTTCCTTACTATGAAGTGTGCACTTACCAGTCGCTTGCTGTAGCGCGGTTTGTGATCGTCCATTGTCAGGATGGAGTCTCGCGCGCAGCCCGCCGGTGCACGGGCAAATCGTGAACGCGCTTCTGTCAGATACTCCCGTTAGAAATAAACGCAAAACTGGCCTTGATAGTCACTTCATTACAGTGTCATTGTTTTCAAAATAGCTATACTTCACATTAATACAGCTTGTTTTTAAATATGGTTAGCAGCTTCTCACATAAAAGCTCCGTTTTTGGCGATTTCAATGTGTTCTTCAATACTACACAAGACTACCGTTACATTCTCACACAAAATGGGAAAATAACTGTATAAATAAAACGATATTTAGCCTGGTAGTCACGCTGAACGCTGCTAAATAAGTGACGGGCAACAGCTAACGTTAACGTAACGTAGCCATCCGCTATCTAGTCGCAAAATAATAAATTACAAGGCGATATGGAGTATTGGTTATACATACGGCTTATATGTACAACGTCTAATATTACAGTCAACCATAAAGAGTGAAGCGAGAAATGAGCAGCGTATTTTTATCGACCAACATACGCTAAATCCACCTCAAGTTTAAAATATAAAGCATATTTCCACAAGACTTAAACTCGGGCTCACTGTGGGGGAAATCCAGCGGTAAAAGGAGTCCTCGTGTATTGCTTACAGATAGACTGTGCACCCCGAGTAAACCCATCTAGTAACTTTTTTTATCCTACATGAAAGTAAGCATTATTAAGCTTCACACAGCTCCACTGTGTGAATTCACGACAAAGTTAACGTAGTAGATCATTCGCCGCCATTTTCAGACCGTCACAAAAACACCACGAAGCAAGGACCGCCCATCTGAGGTTAAGCGTCCAATCACAAACACATGCGACGCCACCGCTTTCACTCTTATTGGCTAATGTTGTTGTCAGTCCAGGGGGAGGCGGTGATAAGAAGCAAATAATAATGCACGTGACCAACAAAACCGAACTCTTGTTGGCTACTGATGCACGCCGATCAAAACATCTACACAAAGATTGGTTTACATGCGCTGGAAGCGTCGCGTTCCCAACCAATCGAATATAAAACATGAACGCAATCGGTTTTAACAATTTTAAGCATAAAAAGACTTTAACTAGAAGTAACATCACAAGTGAAATATAGATTTTACATACCTTAGATCTTGACGTCGCATCGCCAGCGGACATCACGTCCATAACCGAGTATAAAGCCGTCGCTTTTGGCCGTCTGGTGAAAGAAACCTACATTTTCTTTGGGTTTTGGTCGGTGTTACTTCGCATAAGTTTTTCACGGTGTCATCGAGATTTCCTTTAGTCTAATAAGTTGTCTGAAAACACTCCGAGTAATTGTACACATTGAATTATCTCCTCCACCCGTCCCCGTGTTACTCCGCATGGTAAAACTTTTCGTTGAACCCCAGAGATCAGGAAGTAGTTGCTGATTGGTCAATCATTAGCCGACGCGCAGCTGCTCATTGGATTAAACGTGTCGATGACGCCCAAAAACCTTCCACAGAAAACTTCTCATATGAATATAAATTAATAACAAGTCTATCGACTTAAAGCACGGACAAAAGAATGAACAACACCGATTTTACACAACGGCTTTTATTCACAATTAGCCTCAATCTAGAGATTAATTCAAGTTAGACAACTGTAAAATTCACCTCCAGTGCCTCCTAATTATAAAAGTCTAAAGACAAATATCACCAAAACTATTGCTACTTATCTACATTAAGCAAATGATCAGAAACAGCAGAAATCAGAAATAATCTGCACTAATATAAAATAACTTGAGGATAAAAGAATAAAATAAGCCTATTCAAGACTACCACTGCAGCCGTGACACCAAAACCTTTAAAAACCCTCACACAACACACCTTTCAACTAAAAAACACATTGTTTTCACCATTTCATAGGCATGATAATGCAGTTTTTAATAACACAAGTCAAAGTATAGTCTTTTAAAACTATACCATCACTGTCTATGTGAAGACATTTGAAATATGTCAGATAATGTGCATAACTACTACATGTTCAGGCTAAAGCTAAGTGTACAGGTGCATAGTGCTGTTGCCAACTATTGGCTTTGCATGCATTTAAAAAAAAAGAGTATGTGTGACTGTGACCTGAGATCATTTTGATAGCCTTCAAGTAGAAACAATGCAAAAAGACATTAATTCTGTTTTTTAGTACATCATGGTCGTGTAAATGTACTCCAATTCACCACTGAATCCCTCAAGACCTTCAATTTGTCTTTTTATAGTGTTGTATTTAAATATGTGAGCAAAAAATGTCTACCGCATGTTCTCCCCGTCTTCGCGTGGGTTTCCTCCAGGTGCTTTCCCCATAAGTCCAAAGACATGCACTATAGGTGAATTGGGTAGGATAAATTGTCTGTAGTGTATGTGTGAATGAGAGTGTATGGGTGTTTCCCAGTACAGCTGGAAGGGCATCCGCTGTGTAAAACATTTGCTGGATAAGTTGGCAGTTCATTCCACTGTGACAACCCCTGATTAATAAAGGGACTAAGCTGAAAAGAAAATGAATGAATGAATGAAAAATGTCTACAGGTAAAATTGTTGACGTTACTTTGAGATTTAGTTCTTTGTTGTTAACCTTAAAGTCCGTCAGCGCACATTGTTATTTTTTTAGGTGAATTATCAATTTCATTCATTTCCTTTCGGCTCAGCCCCTTTGTTCATCAGGGGTCGCCACAGCGGAATGAACCGCCAACTATTCTAGCATTTTTTTTACACAGTGGATGCTCTTCCATCAGCAACCCAATACTGAAAACATCCATACACACTCATTCACACACACATACACTACGGACAACTCTGTTTATTCAATTCACCTATAGCGCATGTCTTTGGACTGTGAGAGAAACCGGAGCACCCGGAGGGCACCCACGCAAACACGGGGAGAACATGCAAACTTTACACAGAAATGCCAACTGACCCGGCCGGGGCTTGAACCAGTGACCTTCATGCTTTGAGGTGACAGTGCTAACCACTGAGCCACCATGCTTACTATCAATTTGTAAAAGTTAATTTATTACAAAAAAAAGTTTGTTATGATAATCTTCAATCAAAGTCTGCCCATTTCCTTCTATGTTTGGAGTGGCGGTCCTGCTCTGGTGTCGTCAGTTTGACGGCTTCAGCCAAAATATACTTAACCACACCCCCTATTATTGTTAATTTGCTAAAAGAAAGCTCAGCCCCTACTTAATATTGAGTTTCAGTTGGAAGTACATCAACATACTGAAATAAAAGTCTCAGCAACTTCCTTTAAACTTTAAATTTACCACAGACTTCGTTTTACTCATTATCTTTGTCATTTGATCATTTAGAGCTTAGGTCTCGACTCAATTCCTGGAGGGCCGCAGCTCTGTACAGTTTTGCTCCAACCTTGCTCTGCACAAGACGTTTGGCCATAGGTCGACCAATGGTCGTGCCCAACTGAGTCTGGTTTTTTGTCAATTGGTGAAGTTTTTTCCTCGCCGCTGACGCCACCGGCTTGCATGATTCGGGATCTGTAGAGCTGTGCATCGATGGATTTTCTCTTCAGTGTTTGGACTCTCAGTAATGAACAGAACTGAATTTAAACAACTGGAATGACACTGTTTCAATTTACTATGATCTTCTATGTGAAGCTGCTTTGACACAATCTACATTGTAAAAGCGCTATACAAATAAAGGTGAATTGAATTGAATCCCAACAGCTTCTGAACACCTTCATTAGTTGGATCAGCTGTGTTTGATAGGGTTGGAGCAAAACTGTGCAGAGCTGCGGCCCTCCAGGAATTGAGTTTGAGACCCATGATTTAGAGGCAACGAGTGGTGAATTAGCCTTTGATGTGACGACTGCAGCAGAGAGGTTTTTGTAATAAAGACTAACACTTTCTATTCAGGATGTGACGTAAATCATGCTGCACTGGAAGAGCCTGAGCAAACCGGGCATCGGTTTACTGTCAGAGATTTACTGCTTATGTCATCCAGTGTAGACAGAATTGCTAATTATTAAAGCATTACTGTTATCCAGTGTAGATAAAACCACTACTTAAAAGTATGACTGTCATCCAGTGTAAACAAATATCCATAAATTAGCAGTTTTTCATATTTTTTGTGATTCATGGCTTTATTTTTCCCTGTTTATTTGTTTTTTAATTGCATTATGGGACCTAAATCTTTCTTCCAACAACTTTTAACCTTGAAAAGTTAGAAAAAAAGTCACTTTTGTTAACATTTAATAGTTTAAAGTAATATATTGTCTGGGTCAGTGTTGTATATAAAGCTACAAAAACCTTGTAATAAACTGCCAGAACATTTTCTGGTATTTTACAGACTTATATTTCTCTATACATTATTTCTTATAGATTATATTATTTCAAACTACAAAAATGTCAATGAAAGCCACTTTGTCAAACAGTAGAGTTGAATTTTCAACATCAAAAGTGGACAGAGCAGAGATCAACATCCTATAATGCAATTCACAAAAGTGAATAAACAGAAAACACTGAATCCCAATCCCAATGTGAATCCCAAATTACAGAAACTGTTAATTATCAGATATTTTGTACACTGTAGACACAATGTAAGCGGGCACCAGTATTCATCAGGATGTTTCACTTGTCAGTTATAAAAATGAGGCCTCGAAAAACAAGAATGTTATCCTCATACAGGCTATATCCAAAACCAACTAAAAATAAAAGCAAATATTTATACCACAACCCTAAAAGATAGCTTGCACACCACATTTTACTGTGATGCTTCTAATAACGCAAGGCCAACTGATGAGACAGGAAAATCGTAGAAGACAAAAATAGAGATGGGAAAATAAGATAAACAAGCAATGGAAAACATGTTGTGTATTTGGGAATGCTTATTGTTCATCGGCACGAAGATGCTCCTCTTGATTTGTTGATAGACACTGTGAACTTGTAACAGTAGACAAAGTCTTCCTCTGGGAAAACAAATCAAAACAGGATGTTACTCACAAACTTTCAACAAACACTACCTGACAAAAGTCTTGTCTATCCAAGTTTTAGGAACAACAAGCAAATTATTGACTCCTAGTTGATCATTTGGTATCAGAAGTGGCTTATATGAAAGGCAAATGCCTCTAGATTACGCTTATTTTACCGAAATAAAATATGATCATGCTTTGATTTTTATTTATTTAATTAGGTCTGACTTTGCTTAGACAAAAGTCTTGTCACTTAACAGAAATACTGTACAGCAGTGGAAAAAGTGTTAATATTGTGTATGACTCCCACGAGCTTGGAGGACTGCATCCATACATCTCTGCAATGACTCAAATCACTTATTAATAAAGTCATCTGAAATGGCAAAGAAAGCTTTCATGCAGGACTCCCAGAGTTCATCAAGATTCTTTAGATTCATTTTCAATGCCTCCCCCATCTTACCCTAGACATACTTAATAATGTTCATGTCTGGTGACTGGGCTGGCCAATCCTGGAGCACCTTGACCTTCTTTGCTTCCAGGAACTTTGATGTGGAGGCTGAAGTATGAGAAGGAGTGCTATTCTGCTGAAGAATTTGTCCTCTCTTGTGGTTTGTAATGTAATGTGCAGCACAACTTGACTGATTTCTGTGAGATTTCTTTGTCCATGCGGGTTCCAGTAGGTCTTATGCAGTATATGTGATGTTTGGGATGCAGTTCAACAGATGATTCATCTGAAAAATCTACCTTCTGCCACTTTTCCAAACGATCAACTAGAAGTCAGGTTATTATTTGTTGCTTTTACAGCTGTGATCAACGACAAGTCAGGTAGTGTACTGTTCATAAAGTAACTTAATCATTAATATTCACCTTGTAGTCTATGTCAGCCAGCTGTAGACCAGAGAGCCTCCGATGACCGCAAGAATTGTGCAACACAACATGATCATCATCTTTTTCTGCAGGGGTGTAAGTGATCAGGATATAAAGACAGTGAAGGGAAGCAAAGGGAAAGGATAATTGGGAAATGTGTAGAAAGCAGAGTTGAAATCACGTAGAAGAAACAAGACATCAGTGCAAGAAGAGAAGTAAAAAAACAGAAGAAATCAAAGGGTAATGAATAATAATAATAATAAGAAAAAAAACCCTGCAAAACATGAAATGCAATTTGAAAATCTTAGAAACTGGTAGTTTACAGAATGGGAATGTGTCCTCACAGCGCAATGCATTCTGGAAATTTGGGAAACGGGAACATGGATCCTATTGAGCTCTATAGGTTTATCATCATTTCATTATATACACTGACTTGCAATAAACTGTAAGTGCTCAAACCACAGTTAGAGAAGAAATCATGTATAGAATTGTTTTCTTGCAGCAGCTTATTAATACGCTGTCACTTACGAATAGGTTGGTTCATTTTAGCACTGGAGTATTATTATATTACAGAATGCTTGTTTTAAGCTACTCAGACACACAACAAGAGTTTATAAAGCTAGTGCTGTCAAACAATGGTGACTAATAGCATCAAAAATAACAGTTTGTATTTACATAATGTATGTCTAAGGTGTATAAATGTTGTGTATCTATAAATAAAATATTAAAAAATTCTACAAAATAAATAAATAAATATATATATATATATATATATATATATATATATATATATATATATATATATATATATATATATATATATATATATAAATGTATTGTAAATAAAACATCTTTTTTTTCTGTGGTGATTTGCATTAGTTTACATTTGCTGGAAAACATTTGGCATGCAACTTGCAGATTCCTATTCTCCATTCATTATATCAATGAAAATGCTACACAGATAAAGATTGTTTGTTTTATGACACAGTTGCTGTACTCGTCCAAGCTCACCCTGCGTGCTTCCTGTTGGAACTTGGCAGCTTTTTTAGTGTCAGCCACAGCTCTTTCCACAAAACCCACCGACTGGTCCATGTTGCTCTCAATCCTGTCAATCATGCTTCCCTGTCGACAAATATGAATATTAAATGCTTAAATCTATCTCAAACCTGAGCGAAACAACATATAAAATGTCTCCATTAAAGGGATAGTCCACCAAAATTGAAAGTGCTGTCATCATTTACTCACTTGTTCAAAACCGATTTCAGCTAATTTGTTTATGGTCAATGGCAAACAGCGTTTTTAACAGCATGTTAATAAGAGGTTATTAACACATAACTGCCAACACTCCCGTTTCATCTGGGAGCTTCCTGTATTTCAGACCCATCTCCTGCCACCCTCCCGTTTTGTTATTTCTCCTTGAAAACTCCCGTAATTTCACACCCCCCCCCCCCCCCCTCAGCTTTCTGGTACAGTTTATAACACCCCAGGATTGCGACTTTGCTATAGTATCCAATCGCAGCGGCTGCACGAAACCCGGTCCATAGTAGCAACTTACGGTAGCTGTGTTATTCAAACACCTCACCCTCAAAACTTAGACATTCCCAGCACTCCTGCTCTCCCCTCCCCTGTCTAGACAAATGTTGGCAAGTATGTATCAACATGCTTTTAAAAACGCTGTTTGCCATTGGCTTTTATAGTATGTATGGAAGTACCCAAATAGTACACATTTTCTATGGAAGTCGAATAGTTGATGGGTTCCAGCAACGAGCATTCTTTAAAATATCTTCTTTTGTGTTCAACAGTAGAAAAAGGCTGGTAAACGTGAGGGAGAGTAAATGATGAGATCATCTTCACTTTTGGGTGAACTATCCCTTTGAAGATGAACACATGTACCTGATTCTCCACCAGCACCGCGATGTCCACAAACATGTCATGAAGCTCTTTTATGCTGCTCTCCAGCCGCATGATATCTTTGTGTCTTGCCTCGATCTCACTTAGGGCCTGTTTAGATATTCCAGAATCCATAATCTACGGAAAAGAAGAAAGTATTTATAAGCATACTGAATTGAAAGTCTAAAAATCTGTAAGATATTAAACGCTTATAAAACCGTGAACAATCATTGTGGTTTAAAATATATTTTTATTGTAAAATATCTTACATTTGGTAATTTATTAGCATGTTTTCAGCTTTACATAATCCTTCAGAAATTATTTTAATGTTGATTTGGTGCTCAAGAACAATTTTATTTTAAAGGTTGGAAACTTCTGCTAGTATTCCAGTGTTACATTTTACCTCCTTTCTAGGGGTTCGGAGAAAATGTAACACTGGTTCGAGCCTCGACTGGGTCAGTTGGCGTTTCTGTGTGGAGTTAACATGTTTTCCCCACATTTGCTCGAGTTTCCTGGTTGCTCCGGTTTCCCCCACAGTCCAAAGACATGTGGTATAGGTGAATTGGGTATGCTAAAATTATTGAGTGTAAATGAGTGTGTATGAATGTTTCCCAGAGATGGGTTGCAGCTGGAAGGGCATTCGCTGCCTAAGACATGTGCTGGATAAGTTTGCAGTTCATTCCAATGTGGCGACCTTGGATTAATAAAGGGACTAAGCCGAAAAGAAAATAAATAAATGAATGAATAAATAAAAATATCTAATTTAATTTGTTTAAATGAATAATAATAATAATAAATCAATGTTTAATAATGTGCATGGAGAATCTCCTTTTTCTCTATCCCAGCATACTTTCACTTAAGATAAAAGGAAAAAGAAAAGTTGGGAAGGGGGGGGGGGGGGGGGGGGGGGAGATTTTTAAAATTTTGTCTTTTATTCACTGTTTAACAGAGGCAATCTTTTTTTACATTTCCAGAAAGGGTAATCAAAAAAAAAAAAAGATATTACTTAAATAAAAATATGCATAGCTAAAATCGTCAGGAGAGGGTAAGGCCAAATAACAAACAAAACAAAAGCTTCCTAAATAGACAATAAGTCCTATATTTCCTATTACAAAAAAAATCTCAAAGCAATGACAATGCTCTTATCTCACTCTCTGACTGAGTTACACATCTCTTTTATTCACACTACAATCTCACAAGTTCATATTTTAAATATCACACTATATCACTGGGATAGCAAAAACAGGGACTCTCTCTGTGCTTAGCGGCTCTGCCTCTTAATAAAGTATATATCAACAGAAACAGATCTGACTTGCTCTGATTCGAAGCAGGTGCTCTAAATGTTTAGATGATAAAGGTACATTATATCACTGCCTTTGGCAATTTCCTAAAATACAAACGTTTTGGAAAATATTTGAATGCATGTCAGACATGTTTAATATTAAAATCCCTTTAAATGCCAAGCTCTGTATTCTGGTTTGTATCCCATGAAACTTAGAACTGGAAAGACAACAATTTTTGATTTTGTTTTTCTTCAAGCTGGAAGGGCTATTGCATTACGCTGGAAACACATGGATGCTCCATCCGTGGAATTGTGAAAAAGGAGATAGTGAATTGTATTGGACTGGAGAGACTTGTCACGATCCCCAGCGATCCAGCCTGTGCAGATCGCTGGTAAACTCACAGATCGCATTGAACTACAAATCTACCAGTATATGGACTGCAAGATCCAGTCATGCAACACACACGAATACACCTGCTCCAAGTCTCCATTGATTAGACTCACACAGCTGATGCTGCTCATGGACTGATTACATTACACACACACACACACACACATATATATATATATATATATATATATATATATATATATATATATATATATATATATATATATATATATATATATACAGCTCACTTTGAAACTCTCATTGCTGAGTTTTGTTATACTAAATGTGAACGTGGTTTTCCTTGCCTTCTGTGTTTGAACCTTGCTTTGTTTTGTTAGTTTATTTTTGTCTGCTGCCTGCCTTTTGACCATCTGCGTGTTTATTGACTCTGAATTGCCCATACACTTCTGCTTGTTCCTGTATTGACCCATGCTTGCCTGACCATTCTGTTTAATAAAACCTGCAAAAGGATCCTCACTCTAGGAGGACTATCTTTGGGAACCATATATGAATATTACGTAAATGTTTGTTTGTAAACATTTTAAAATTTTTAAATTGTATTATTATTTTCATTATTTTATTATGATTTTTATTTACTTTATTTATTTTTTTACTTTTTTAGTTATGTCATTTGACTGTGTATATATACAGGTAAAGTAAAAATTATTAGCCCCCCTTTAATTTTGTTTTTCTTTTTTAATTATTTTCCAAATTATGTTTACAGAGCAAGGAAATTTTTACAGTATGTCTGATAATATTTTTTCTTCTGGAGAAAGTCTTATTTGTTTTAGTTCAGCAAGAATAAAAACAATTGAAAATTTTTAAAAACACATTTTAAGGTCTATATTATTAGCCCCTTTTTTATTTTTTTTAATAGTCTACAGAACAAACCATCATTATACAATAAATTGCCTAATTACCCTAACCTGCCTAGTTAACCTAATTAACCTAGTCGAGCGTTTAAATGTCACTTTAGCTGAATAGAAGTGTCTTGAAAAATATCTAGTAAAATATTATTTACTGTCATCATGGTAAAGATAAAATAAAATAGTTATTAAAAATGAGTTAATAAAACTATTTAGAATGTGCTGATAAAATCTTCTCTCCATTAAACAGAAATTGGGGAAAAAATAAACAGGGGGCCTAATAATTCAGAGGGGCTAATAATTCAACTATGTGTATATGTGTATGCTGCATTGTTATTGTGTGCCTAGTTGATGTGGGGGGGAAAGAGAAAAAAAAAATCAATAAATAAATGTTCGAAACTGTTTTTTTTTATTATTCTTTTAGTGAAATTGTCATGATCTTTAATGAACAGAAATAGTTTCTTACAGCAGTTACCGAATATAATGTTTTTGTAAAAATACAAAAATTATAACAAAATTATATTCTTACGACAAAACCTCACACACACACAGACATAAACAGAATAGTACCCACTCCTGCTGTGAAAACCGCAGCGTTCCCTCCATCCAGCATTTCCTCCAGTTCCTCATCAGTAGTGGCTTTTCCAGCTGTAACACAAGATTCACTATTGGCCCTAAACATGCATATGATATCAAATCCATGGATCATATAAATCAAACCCAAAGGTTGGTCTGTGCGTATGTGTGTGTGTGTGTGTGTGTGTGTATTGTCACTCACTGATCTCCAGCTGTCTTTGAATGCGTCCTTTGCTCTTCTCTCTAAACTCCACTTGGGCTTCATTGTATTTGGTCATCACCTCTACAAACTTCTTCGCAAGAATGGCATGCTAAAATGTAGGAAGCAAACACCGTATGAATAAAAGTAAAAACTCCTTATTAGCTAATGCGATAGTGATTGGTTACCTGAGATTTTTTTATCCGCATATCAGCTGAAACCCTCTCCTCGGTGTTAGCTGCCAAATTCTGCTCAATGCCTGTCAATGAAATAGTTCAGAACTTATAGATAATATTAGTGTATCATTTTGTCTAGTTGTCATTATATTGTCAATAAGTAAGAACAGAAGTGTACTTTTTAGTTTATTGCGAGCATTGTTGGCCAGTTTCTTTATCTCATTGGTAACTGCTTCCAATTCATCCTGTGTCTCTGGTTGAGAAAGGAGATGAGAAATAGGTGAAACATGAAGATGTTGGGAAGATGAGAGAGAAAATGAATAGGTAATAATAACAACAAGTGACTAACTCTGCTCTGATGTTGGCGCAGAGAGAATAACAGAATACAGTCGCTTGATCTCCACTACATTTTCATCAATCTTGTCAATACTGGTGCGGATTTCTTCAATCTATAAAACAAGCAGAAATTACTACATTTTGACATTCAAATGCTCCACTTGACTTAAATACAGTGTAGTTGATATGCAAATACCTGAGCAAAGAACTCATCCATGAATTCTTTATTTTCCATCGGAATTTCCACATCATCGGCAGTCTGATCCGACTTCTGGATTGACATACATGAACAACAACAAAATGAGTGCTAGCCTGGAAAAAAAACTACACTACCTGACAAAAGTCCTGTCGTCGATCCCAGTAGTGAGAGGAACAAATAATAACTTGACTAGTAGTTGATCGTTTTGAAAAGTGGCAGAAGTTAGATTTCTTCCAATGAATCGTCTGTTGAACTGCATCCCAATCATCACAAACACTGCAGAAGACCTACTGGAACCCGCATGGACCCAAGATTCTCACAGAAATCAGTCAAGTTTGGTGAAGGAATAATCATGGTTTAGGGTTACATTGAGTATGGGGGCGTGCGAGAGATCTGCAGAGGTATCAAGACATTTGTGCTGCCCACTAAATTACAAACCACAGGAGAGGGCAAATTCTTCAGCAGGATAGCTCTCCTTCTCGTACTTCAGCCTTCACAACAAAGTTTCCGAAAGCAAAGAAGGTGAAGGTGGTCCAGAATTGGCCAGCCCAATCACCAGACATAAACATTATTAAGCATGTCTGGGGTAAGATGGGGAGGAGGCATTGAAGATGAATCCAAATAATCTTGATGAACTCTGAGAGTCCTGCATGAAAGCTTTCTTTGCCATTTCAGATGACTTTATTCATAAGTCGTTTGAGTCATTGCAGAGATGTATGGATGCAGTCCTCCAAGCTCATGGGAGTCATACACAATATTCATTCTTATTCCACTGCACCATGACTTTATATTGTACACTGTACATTATTTCTCTTAAGTGACAAGACTTGTCTAAGCAAAGTCAGACCTTACTGTCCAAATTAAATAACTAAAAATCAAGGCATGATCATATTTTATTTTGGTAAAAGCGTATTCTACAGGTTTTTGCCTTTCATTTAAGCCACTTTTGATACAAAATGATCAACTAGAAGTCAAGCTATTACATGCTGTTCCTAAAACTTGGATAGACGACAAGACTTTTGTCAGGTAGTGTATAGTCAAGCTGTTGTTTAGCTGGTAAACCAGCTGGTCTCTGAGACTGTCTAGACCAACAAACATTAGACTGGTTGCGATTTTTACTTTAAAGTAAACCTGAAAAAAAAAAGGTCCTCACAGCTTTATCTTCAAGATTTGTAGAAAAACTCCACAATACAGAAACCTTTAAATTGTTTTTAAACTGTGTACCATGAAAACCACCCACATGAAAAAATACTATAATATAAATAGTGTTTTTGAACACACTGTAAAGGTATTTCACTGTGATAGTACAACACTTTACTGAGCAATACAGCATTAACTTAGAACTGATAAACTATTTAATACTGTATTATACCTCACAAAATGTGTGTGAGGGAATTTGCATCATTCTATATTCAGCTACATAAACTTAGTACAGAATTGGGTAATTTGTTATTATAGTTTAGCATTACCAGAATTACCACAGCATATTAATTCAAGTACTTCATAGTAAGTAAAAAAAAATTGCAATACAGTGTTAATTATGCTCGACAAAAGGATGCTGTTTCGCTTCTAGCAGCGAGTCTCACATTTCAGACGCACGTTGACAGTTGTTTACTCTTTAAAACCATTTCGTATAACAAGTATAATCTTCTGATTATTATAGGACACCCTTTGCTAACATTTACATAAAAATCTACAAGAGTAATTAACGAGTTAGCCAGCCCAGTTGAGTCAATGCTGAGCTCAGGACCTCCCCATAGATAAAGGTCAAACAGTAGCAAATCAATCCACACAGTGCTTTTAATCCCAAAACCGTAATTCATAACAAATATTATCTTACCGATTTTAGCTGTTCCAGTCGGTCCTTCATCTTCGGCTCAATATGATAAGAGACTTAAATACTTCAAACGGCTGTAATGGTCAATATAGACGACAAATGACAGCAGCGGATTCGTTTTCAGAGCGGGAAACTAGAAAACATCATTAGCCACCACTTCACAACATGAAACGCTCAATTTAGAATTCCCACTGTTTAGGTTTCTTTTTGAAGATCCTCTTAAAATATCAGAGGAGTGTTCTTTTTTTTTCTTGCAAAAAAACAAACAGTATGGCAGTGTCGCTCCAGTCTTGTAGTTGTCCTAAGCCTATCCTCTCAGAGCGGATTAGAGCAACAGTTGTATGCTGGGTAGCTAATCTTCCTTCACTGAGGTGCTCCTGCTTCTCCATTAACACACATGATGGGAACCATCAAAACAGTGCTTGGTCAATATGGCAAGCTATTTTAACATTTAATCTACATATAATAAAAAACTTATATATTATTATCAATGCACAACTTTTGAATCACAATATACACCCTACTGGATTAATCTCTGGTGACTGTGGAGGCCATTTGAGTACAGTGAACTCATTGTCATGTTCAAGAAACCAGTCTGAGATGATTCACGCTTAATGACATGGCGCATTATCTTGCTAGAAGTAGCCATCAGAAAATGGGTACACTGTGCTCATAAAGGGATGGACATGGTCAGCAACAATACTCAGGTAGGCTGTGTCATAGACACAATACTCAATTGTTACTAATGTGCTCAAAATGTGCCATGAAAATATCCTCTACACACCATTACACCACCACCAGCCTGAACCATTGATACAAGGCAGGATGGATCTATGCTTTCATGCTGTTGACGCCAAATTCTGACTACAATCCGAGAGTTGCAGCAGAAATCGAGACTCATCAGACCAGGCAACATTTTTCCAATCTTCTATTGTCCAATTTTGGTGAGTCGCTGAAGTGTAGCCTCAGTTTCTTATTTTTAGCTGAAAGGAGTGGCACCGGTGTGGTCTTCTGCTGCTGTAGCCCATCCACCTCAAGGTTGGACGTGTTGTGTGTTCAGAGATGCTCTTCTGCATACCTCCGTTGCAACAAGAGGTTGAGTTACTGTTGCCTTTCTATCAGTTGAAACCAGTCTGGCCATTCTCCTCTAACCTCAACAAGGCATTTGCGTCCACAGAACTGCCACTCACTGGATATTTTTTCTTTTTCAGACCATTCTCTGTAAACCCTAGAGATGGTTGTGCATGAAAATCCCAGTAGATCAGCAGTTTCTGAAATACTCAGACCAGCCTGTCTGGCATCAACAACCATGCCACGTTCAAAGTCACTTAAATCACCTTTCTTCACAATTCTGATGCTCAGTTTGAACTGCAGCAGATCACCTTGACAATGTCTACATGCCAAAATGCATTAAGTTGCTGCCTTATGATTGGCTGAATAGAAATTTGTGTTAACAAGCAGTTGGACAGGTGTACTTAATAAAGTGGCCGGTGTCTGTAAGTAGCTATCATTATGTAACTAAATCACTTATCCACTGCAGTTTAGTACTGCTTGAAGTGGATGACACTATAGTTGTTGCCCCACTACTGCCGTGATTTCCTAAAAAACTCGTCCCATGTGAACCAAAAACACAGAGGTGCTTGCAGCGAACTATTTTAAATATAACAAATTTGGTATCTTTTGTCACAAATCAGTGTTTTGATAATGCTACAGCTGCAACCTCCTCACCTAACACTGATTTACTAAAAAAAAGTACAGGGTGATACTGAAGTTACATACAAAATGCAGTGGAAAAGTGCATTAAGAGAACCAAGGGACAATCAATGATCTGCCGAGCGTTAAATGATTTTAATGCATGACATGGAGGTCATTTTATTAAGACTTAAGAGATGAAATCCAGCAGCAGGTCCCGATGATGTAAAGCTTCTCTTGGCAAGGAGGTGTTCATGGAGCTGCCGCTGACTGCCTGGAGCTCAGTGTTTGAATACACTAAAACAAAATTTCAAAGACGCACTATCTTTGTACATAAACTACCAATTTGACAATAAAATAACTACATTCCTGCTTGGAAAAACTCTTAAAACTTGATTTTGTGGCATAATAATTGAGAATTTTTCTAATTTTAGAATGAAAAATTACCCATTAACCACCTTCATTGGTTTGCCTGTGCAGTACATACGAATACCTATCATAACAAGTGCATTTATTTTGAACTGTGATTAAACTGACTGGAACCAAAGACTATAGAATACACAAGACGTGTCACTCTTATCTTTTTGAATGGGGAAAAGTGTAACAGTCAATATGGCAAATTAAGCCCCGCTTTCTGGTACAGGAGCCAATCATCGATTGCTATATGGGGAATAAAGCCCACCTTCTTGCACAGGAGCCAATCATTGATCGCTATAGGCTGACGATACTCCAGGGGAGGGGCTCAGAGCAGACTTGAGTTTCTGAAGATTTTGTGTGATTTAGATGTTTAGAAATGAAACTAAAGAAACAGATGTTGTTTACTTTTATTGATGATTCCTAATACGAAATGTAATCATAAGCTTTGCAAGCAATTTTGAAGAATTTGATGTTTCCTCATTGAAACAGAATGCCCAAGCATGCTGCCCGAGAGGTGTTTAAAGATGGCCGCCGAGTGAAATGACCTGCCTTAAAGGTACTTTGCTTGAACTACCTGTGCGTTTAAATGAAAATAATGCACACCCTCCAGCCAATCAGAATCAAGAATTTCAACAGACCATGGGATAACAGCTAATGAAGCACTAGTAGCCATCAACTAGTTACAAGGACTTAATGGAACAGACACTAATATCTAAGATAAGCAGCAGCATTAAAACAGATACAGATAAGTTATATGGAATTCTTTAAAATGACTTGCCAAAGGCGGACAGATCTCATGGTAAACACACTAATTTCCCCAATACTTTGGAGGACCAGATGGGACACCTAATAAAGAATAATTTTATCATAATAAATTGATCAAAATAATATTGTAAACATAAAAACAGAAGGAAAAGAACAATAAAACAAACAATACTCAACCCTCCTAACCTTTCTGACACTAAGGCCTCCCGATGTACACAACCAAGTTCAAAATTCAGCAGTTGAAGGTCTGAATTAAAATAAGATCTTGATATTATATGTTTTATTTAGCTATTTTAAATCTCCCAAAACTACATTAAAAGTTTGCTGAAGCCCCCTGGGGGTCCCTTTTTTAAAAAATATTTGAAATGACCTAATTCCTGCCATCCAACATGCTTGGAAGTGGGTTTGGGGGAAGTTTGAGGACTTTTAAAGTGCTCAAAAAAATGTTTTTAAACAATTCGTCTTTTAAAATGTAAATGAAAAAAACATCAGACAACATTGAGAGAAATTATTATTATGTAATTCAGACAATAATTGGCCAAGAACACAGATTTCCTAGAAGACGGACACAGCGGCAGATTTAGTGATTTTGTTCTGAAATGCAGCCTTTCACCTTTTGTTGAATATTTATACTGCTGAATCTTTTTTTCGACACTCTAAATGAATGCAATATTTACATAATATATGATTAGTTTTCCTAAAATGAATTCACAACTAAAAATTATTACAATTTTTTTTTTTATAAATTTGACTGCTGTGCCGCTCCATGCTGGATACTTTATTATATGATTTGATTGTATATTAGATATTTAATTACATTAAAATTGTATTTGTTTAACTCTCACCATCCAAAATATGGTAGAAAATTATGTTATATTTAGTTTATAAGTATAATTTATACATCTGGATATTTATGGGGGGGCCCCAGATTTCCTCGGACCCTCAGCAGCCACTTGCCTCACTTATTGGTTAAATCTGCCCCTGGATATACAGTGTGCTGCTTGTATGAAGGTGTTCAAACTATTCCCAGAGTTGCGTTACAAGAAAAGACAAGAACAATTTGGACAGAGCGATAATTTATTATATACGGTCCACAATTATTTAGTCTTTGTACAGTTCTCACAAGGACAAATAAAATGTTTTACCAGTAAGGAGATAATGTGAGATAAACTCAACACACTTGAAGTGCTTTTGTTTGTTACAACTCTTCATTTAAATCAACTGGATGGTCAAAATATGAAATGAAGAAGGAAGAAAAAAATGGGGAGGATGGATCGACTGCCATAAAATGAGACAGTAACATTTGCCTTAAAGTAGGGCATCATTCTAGTGGTTATCCTGCCATTGATTTTACTTATTACACAGTTTACCATGTGAGGATGATGCTGTGCTGCACAACTTCAGATGTACTGAGAAATATCTCCATGTGATGCACTACTTTAAGGCTGCTTAAAGGGATAGTTCACCCAAAAATGAAGATTTACTCACCGTTAGTTGGTTCCAAAGCTTTATACGATTCTTTTTTTTTGTTGAAAACAAAATGAGATCCATTAAAGAATGTTGGAAACTGGCAACCATTAACATCAATAGAAGGAAAAACAAATGGAAGTCAATGGTTACCAGTTTCCAACAATATTCAAATGATCTAATTTTGTGTTCAATAGAATAAAGAAACTCAAACACCTTTGGAGGATGAGTAAATGATGACAAAATGTTCATTGTTTAAGTGTTCTATCCCTTTAATACCAGAACTGAGCATCTAAGTGGATGCTCACATTGAAATAAACCAAAATGTGCATCTTCAAAAGTCCCTGAAAAGTAAATCTACCTTATGCCACTGAAACACTGCGATTATTGGTGAGAGAACATGACGCTGCTTATATTGTCACTGTGCTGAGACGAGGCAGTCCGTGAAGCATGTTTATCTGTAGAGAAAGTCAGCCTGGATGTTGGCAGCGATCTCAGCCTCCCACTTGTCTCCATTGTTGAGGAGTTTCTCTTTATTATAAAGCAGTTCCTCATGGGTTTCTGTGGAGAACTCAAAGTTGGGGCCCTAAGATGTGGAAAGCAAGGCAGAGGTAAACATTAATGTAAATCTGATCTGTAATTAGTTACATAAATATTGTGATATTGTGCAGAATGAGAGGGAAAGAGCAATTCTTGGACTAAACAAGCAGGCAAGATGTTGATTTAGAAAGGATGAATTAAAATAATGAACATAACAGTCAATGGTAGGTTAGTTAATAACATATTTAATACAATATCCCTCTCAAACACTAAATGCAAATACAGTGTATGAGGAAAGTCTTCATAGCGCTTCACTTTTTCCACATTCTTTTGTTACAGCCTTATTCTAAAATAGATTATATTCATTATTTCCCTAAAATTCTACCCACAATACCCCATAATGACAATGTGAAAAAAGATTTTTTGAAATTGTTGCAAATTTATTCAAAATAAAAAAACCTGAAAAAAATAAATAAATCACACGTACATCAGTTTTCACAGCCTTTGTCATGAAGCTCTAAATTGAGCTCAGGTACATACTGTTTCCAATGATCATTCTTGAGATGTTTGAGCAGCTTAATTGGAGTTCACCTGTGGTAAGTTCAGTGGATTGCACAAGATTTGAAAAGGAATACACTTGTCTCTATAAGGTCCCAGGGTTGACAGTGCATGTCAAAGCATGAAGACAAAGGAATTGTCTGTAGAGCTCTGAGACAGGATTGTCGAGGCACAAGGCTGAAGAAGTTTGCAGAAAAATTTGGAAGATGTTTGAAACCATCAGGAATTTTCCTAGAGCTGGCCGGCCATCTAAGCTAAGACACATCGGGGGAGAAGGGCCTAAAGCCTGGTTTATACTTCTGCATCAAGTGATTGGAGTGACCCATGGCGCATGCAACACACGTAGCTGTGCAATTATACTTCTGCGCGCTGTTTCTGTTGCTCTGCAATAATACTTCCGAAACGCTAGTTGGCAGTAATGTGTTTATGTTCCTCTGTTTCGAGTTTCTTCGCTGGTGTTTTGTTTTTTTCTACCGGTGACCGTGCAACAACTTTAACCATAAGGTAAACACACACACACACAAACAAAAAAAAAATTTCATCTGGAGCTCCCTCACGGGACTCGACACTCGTAAACACTCCAACGGCTCTCGGTCCTGCCCACACTTCTCAGCGCTATCAAACCGACCAATCACAGAGCTTGCGCTACGCGTCGTTGCGATGTGTAGTTCCATTTTTTGGGAGGTGCGCGTTGGCTATGCGTCCATGCGTAGGCTGCGCCGTAGCATACGTGTGCGCTTGACACATGAGTATAAATCAGCTTTTAGTCAGGGAGGTGATCAATAACCTGATGGTCACTCTGTCTGAGCTCCAGTGTTCTTTTGTGGAGAGAGGAGAACCTTACAGAAGGACAACCATCTGTGCAGCAATCCACCAATCAGGCCTGCGTTAAGAAACAAAATTCTCTGGTTTGATGAGACTAAAACTGATCTCTTTGAAGTGAATACCAGGCGTTACATTTCAAGAAAACCAGGCACCGCTCATTACTAGGCTAATACCATCCCTACAGTGAAGCATGATGGTGCAGTTTTCAGCAGCTGGAACTGGCAGACTAGTCAGGATAGAGGGAAAGATGAATGCAGCAATGTACAGAGACATCCTGAATGAAAACCTGCTTCAGAGTGCTCTTGACCTCAGACCAGGGAGACGGTTCATCTTCCAGCAGGACAATGACCCAAAGAACACTGCCAAAATATCAATAGAGTGGCTTCACAACAACTCGGTGAATGTCCTTAAGTGGCCCAGCCAGAGCCCAGAGCCAAATCCTATTGAACATCCCAGGAGAAATCTGAAACTGGCTGTAGACTGTCGCTTCCTCTCCAACCTGATAGAGCTTGAGAGGTACTGCAAAGAGGAATGCAAAAATTCCCAAAGACAGGTGTGCCAAGCTAATGGCATCATATTCAAAAAGACTTAAGGCTGTAACTGCTGCCAAAGGTGCATCAACAAAGTATCGAGCAAAGGCTGTCATGTGATTTTTCAGCTTTTAATTTTGAATAAATTTGCAAGAATTTCAAAAAAATCTTTTTTCACATTGTCATTATGGGGTATTGTGTGGTGTTCTGAGGAAACAAATGAATTTAAACCATTTTGGAAAAAGGCTGTAACATAAAAACGTGGAAAAAGTTTAAGCGCAATGAATACTTTCCAGATGCACTGTAAAATGCACATTAATAATTCACATGAAATAATAATAATAATAACAACAATAATAAACGTTTTGTGACCAGGGGTCCATTCTTCGTACCTCGCTTAAATGATCTAAGATGATTTGGCAGATCCTGGATCTTTTAATCTTGATAACTGATCTCTCGCTAATTTGGTTCTTCAAACAAGTTCGCGAATCAGATTAGAATGTCTGGATAAACTGATCTGAGATCGCTGCGTGTGTTGTGAAGGACAGATCTATCGATCCTCGAAATCATGATCAGCAATGCAACGATTGGCTGACGGCACAGCAGCGTAATGACATCATCTGATTAATATTCAATTATCCATGTGAGCAAAATTACATCAAATTAGCAGTAAACGGCTTGTTAAATATGACACGCAATAACCTTCCACATTTGTTGTGAGCTGCAGGCTTAAACTTTCATTTGTCAAGACAAGAGTATTCATCATGCATTTCAATGCAAATAAATGTATTTAGTTCTACGTTTAGAAAAGATTTTCTTTATAATAGTAGCCGTTTTTTAATCGGTGTAAAGAATAACTGGTTGTTTACAAAAACATTTTCATATTGGTAAAGGCGTCTGCAACTTTTGTGAAGCATCAAATTACCGGCATATTAACTATCAAAACATGTTTATGACTGCATAAATGTATTATTGCTTTAAAAAAGTCACATATTCTGCATTTCTATCATACACTATTTGTACTAAAGCGATCTAAAAAGTTCATATCAATAAGTTTTCTCTTTGCACCAGGTGGCAGTCTTTGTACTTTCATTTCGAGGGTGCAGATTGCATACGTTTTAATAATATGTATAACTTTATTTATTTTATTAATGACTATAACTTTATATATATATATATATAGTTAAAAAATATGTACCATTTTTCCAAGTGTATATAACTACTACTGTAAGAAAATATCAGAATTCGGAACATACTTTCTGTATTATCTTTGCTTGAACTGAGCTGATCTAATCCTGTTTATATGAATTGAACCTGCTCCCGATCAGGTTTGACCTAGCAGAACTGTTGCTATGACAACAACTCTCGGATCAGCTTTGAAGAACGAAACGATCCTGGATCGTGTCAAATCGTCAATATCCAAATCCAGCTAACTGAGTAATCCACGTACGAAGAACGGACCCCAGCAATAATGATTTTTGTAGGATTATGTGATTTTATTATAATAATAATAATAATAATAATAATATAAATGTAAGTGGTTCAAAACCTTTCGTCAAAGTATAAACTGTAGTGATTAATCTATAATATATACTTTTGAATATTATACTGTGCTGTATTAACTGTATTAGTTGCTGACCTCTACAATAGCATCCACAGGACAGGCCTCCTGACAGAAGCCGCAGTAGATGCATTTGGTCATGTCTATGTCATAGCGTGTTGTTCTCCTGCTGCCGTCAGCACGCGGTTCAGCCTCAATAGTGATAGCCTAAAAGAGAAAAATACAGTCAGCACTTTTTAATTCACTCTGTTTTATTCACTTATGTAATTAAACAGACTTGCCATGGCATACAAGTGGTCAATGGTATTGATTCTTTTAATGGCCAATGGCAACAGCGATATCTTGGTGAGCAGAAGGTCTATGGCTGATATAAAGATATTATATATTTCAAACAATTTATCATGAATATAATTATAAAACATGCATAACAATGGCTGAAATTACATTTACTTTCAGATTAAAAAGCTATGACATATGGCCAAATTGACGTAGCACAGAATAGATTAAATCAACCAATAAAGACAATTAATACATACCAATTATCACCTGACATAATCAGAATGATGAAGGGAATTAACATTTACCTGGGCTGGGCAAATGGCCTCACAGAGTTTACATGCGATGCAGCGCTCCTCTCCTGATGGGTATCTGCGCAGCGCGTGTTCACCACGGAAACGGGGCGACAGTGGACCCTTCTCGAATGGGTAGTTGATTGTGGCTGGTTCACGGAAAAGATAGCTTACGGCCATTCCCATACCTGCATCAACAAAAACATCAAGTGGTGCTGAGTTTTTAGGAGCTATCAGGATCATTAGTTTGAAGATTTTATCAAAGTGCTTCATATGATAAACGTCTGATGTTGTTCACTGACCTCTGATCAGCTCTGTCAACAGAAGAGTCTGAGCTGCACGGTCCGTAATGGACTTCCAGTCTGTGGCTTCCTCCTGATTATTGACATACTCTGCACACCGAAAAAGGTTTTATATTAAAGGATGAGCTCATCAAAAAATTAAAAAGTTTACATTACACACAGACATATTATATATATATTCACACACACACACACACACACACACACACACACACACACACACACACACACACACACACACACACACACACACACACACGTGTACATAAATTCATTAATTCATTTATTTTTTTGTCGGCTTAGTCCGTTTATTTATCCGGGGTCGCCACAGCGGAATGAACTCTATCTTATCCAGCACGTTTTTACGCAGCAGATGCCCTTCTAACCGCAACCCATCTCTGGGAAAGTGTGTATATATATATATATATTTTTTTTAATTTATTTATTTATTTTATTTTATTTTTTTTTTATATTTTCCCTGACTCAACATTTGTGCAAACCTGTCAACCCTTTTGTTTTTCCCGGGACTTTCCCATATTTTACAATTTTATCCCGCTATTATCCATATATAAGATAAAGAAGCTGATCCTCCCTATATGCCAGTGGTTCTCAAAGTGGGGGTCGGGACCCCCCGAGGGGTTGCGGGGCAATGAAGGGGGGGTCGCCTGGTGATTTCCAAAAATCTATTTATTTTTATTAAACCATAAGAATTAACATATTTTATCCATAACTAAACTGAAAATAAAAATAGTCGTTTATAGTTACTATATACTTTATAGTTACTATAGTAGCTTATAGTTACTAGTTCTATTGGATTGCGACTCCTGGGGTAATTACATTATATTAAAGGTAGCAATAGCGTCAGATGCATTTTGATTTTATAACATCAGGTTATACTTTCTGGCACATTTAAAGCACTGACACAAATTTAATTGGTGTGTCTGCGTCATTGCATGCAAGGTTTCTGTATTCATAATCACCTCAGAGGATATTGGGGGTCGCGAGTCACTGGCATTGTTATTTTGGGGGTCGTGGGCTGAAAAGTTTGGGAACCCCTGCTATATGCAACCCATATTGCCTCCACCAGGGGGCGCCCTTGCACTTAAATGCGAATCTGTTCTGTGCTTTTACTTTATTTAGGCATGAAAACACTTTAAAGTAAATATAAAAATGGCGGGATTCCCTTCTTTTCCATAACAGACACCTTTGCCCCTCCTATGCAATCCTCAAAACAGTCAGTTCATATAGCAGTGCATGACTGTCTGACGCGCTCTATAGTGATTGAAGCAGAGCGAAAGTGGACATTCTAGAGTTTGGGTGCATGTTTAAACAGACATATACACATAATAATAATAATAATAATAATAATAATAATAATAATATCTAAACATGTCGATTTTGGTGGGTTTTCTTTTAAACACAAATTTTGTCTTAAATGATCATAAAAAGTTAGAAAAGTGCATTTTTAAAGTGACACCTTGGTTATTTAGTGTAATCAAATGAAAAAGAGGAGGAGGGAGGGATATCCCTTATTTTAACATCCCAATGTTGTCAGGTATGCTGTAGTGGTACAAATCAAATTTGTCATTAAATAATAATGACACTATTATAAAATTTGAGAAATTTAAATGAAAAATCCATATTGTTCCACTAATAAATGTGATCAGAAAATTATTTATGACACAATAATAATGGTCTCATGACAATTATGTTTATGACAGGTTTATGACAATCATGTTTATGACAAAATTATGTTGTCTTAGTAATGTTGAGTTAAATGTCAAAGACAGCTACAGGTTATGCCATGTTGTCACCAGAGATGTATAGTAACGAAGTAGAACTACTTCACTACTGTACTTAAGTACTAAAAGGCAGTATCTGTACTTTACTGGAGTATTATTTTTTTCTCCTACTTCCACTTTTACTTAAGTACATATTTTACATGAGTTTAATACTTTTACTCCGATAGATTTTTTATGTGCTGCATCGTTACTCGTTACTAGGGGTGTCAAAATGATTGATATCAGTTCAGTAATAGGTCATACCTGGTTATTACGTGATGACGTCATTTATCTCCTATGAGCGATGTCGCAATACTATGGAGGAGGACGGAGGCGCGAGGGCGAGGCGGCACAGCACACCCGCTAGTTTACTATTAGGGAGAAATGTTGTAAAACTTCACCTCTGCCTATCTCTCGCTCTCTCACTTTGGACATTTGACCCGCTGGCCAGTTTGTAAGGTAACTTTTCCTCTCTTCTTAGCTGTTAAAGCTGTGGATCCAGACATGAGCGTGCCAAGTTTGTGTGTCTATTACCTGTGATAATCGCGTATTCTTCCCGCCATGGCTGAACAGCGCTTATATTTCTAAAGCCCTTTCTGTTGAGGACAATAACCAATCATAGCCGTGTAAGACCCGCCTGTCAGCGCTCAAAAAGCAGGCGGGATAATATTGACATGAGTTTATTAGCTGTAAATGCTTGTGCTGTCTTCTGTGCATGAGTTTTGTTTGATACATCCAGGAAGAGTGTTTTCTTTGAGCAGGTCAAATTAAGGGCACAGTTCGTATATCTGACTGCTGTATTAAAGGACAAAATTTTATTACAAAAACCTTTTAACTGTCACACCAAGACAAAAGCAATAGAATGTTTTTGATTGCATTTCTTAACTCCTAATGTCGCTAGTTAACACAATCAGTGCATTTTTATTCAACACATCACATTATTTCTAAAATATCAGCCTCTACCAAATGGTTGAGATGTTGGTTTATGGTAAAAGTACCAGAATTAATAAATATACTACAGAAAATATGAACTGTAAGACCAATTTCATTAAAAACATAATAAAAATAAATAAAAATTATTACTAAATCATAGCCATAAGCCATAAAATATTTCAGATTTTCAATTAACAGAGTAATATACACATTTTCCTGTTTTTTTACAATAAAATCAAAATCAAGTGAATTTGTGAAGCAGGATTTAGTTTGCTTGTTTAGTTTAAAGCTTTTTATTTTAAAGCAATCAAACTTCAAAACTCCCAAAGTGTGAGTGTGTCTTTGTGTGTGTGTGTGAGTGAGAGTGAATAATGTGTAAGAGAAAACAACAGTGTGATTGTACCTGTGTGTGCGTCTGTGTGTGTGTGTGCGTGTGTGTGTGTGTGTGTGTGTGTGTAAGAGAGAGTGTAAAAACAATTGCAACCTATGTAATGTCCCCACAATTCACAAAAATGTGTGTGTAAGAGAGAGAGATAGAGAGAGAACTGTGTGTGTGAGAGTGTATGAATGTGTGAGAGTGGGGAGAGAGTGTACATTTAGGTGTGTGCAGGGCAGTGTGTGTGTGTGAGAGAGAGAGAATGTATGTGAGTGAACATGCTGAATTATCTCATCAGTGAAGGCATTTTCTGGTAAAAGGGCCTGACGATGTGAGCTCTTGTACCATAGAAACTATTTACAGAGAAAGACAGTATCATAAGCCATGTTTCTTTTCGTTCTGCTTAATCAAGTACCCCAAAAAGATATTCAAAATAAACAAAACAATTAGTGTATTTTGACTGCTTTCTTTAATAACTACATTACACAATACTTGTACTTTTACTTTCAGTACTTGAGTAGTAAATTTTGAAATAAACTACTTGTAATACTTAAGTACAAAAAATGTTGAATACTTTTGTACTTCCACTTAAGTATGGTGCTTAAAGAGCACTTCTACTTCTACTCAAGTCAATTTTTGATAAAGCACTTGTACTTTTACTTAAGTATGGGTCTCTAGTACTTTATACATCTCTGGTTGTCACAACAAAGACATCTCAAACAATGGACCCTTTGTATTTAACATGACATAACTGAGCTAATGACACTTAATGACAGCATGGTTGTTCTTCCATGGTGAGGCGCCACGCCAAAATTCATTCCTGGCATGGCCACATTACAGCTTCTCATTCAAAACATTAAGTCATTGTTGTTGTTTATTTAATATTGGGTTATCATCGCACCAAAACATATTAAAATGTAAGATAATTATAACAAAGCTAACTTTTCTGTTTTGTTTTGACTATCAGAGTGTAAACAGAATCATGTGTCCATTTTGGACCGTTAAAAATAGTGTTTGGGACATTTCATATGTTGCAAAACAGTTGCAAGATGACACTGTATGTCTGTAACAAAATATAAAACAATCAAAGTATTTTAAATAGCCGCTTAAGAGCTAAAATGTGCTGTTAACGTATGTGGCCACTAAGTCCTAGGAGGTTAAAATGCAGATAGCATCAGATAAAAATGTAATTAAAGTAATAGTTCACTTCTGTCACCATTTATACCAGCTTCAGTTTTGGCACCATGAGATACTTACTAATCCCTGCTCTGTGCGCCGATAGGCTGAAAGGACGTACGAGATTCTGACAGGCCAGAAACGACCCTACGGAGTAAAAAAACAGCATGATCATCCAAGGAAGAGCCAAGCCTTCATCTCCATTGCATGTATAGATGTACCAAAAGTTGTAATAAATCATAAACCCACCAGGCCTTGAAGCAGTGTAGACCACACGTAATGCTGCCGACATCTCAGTGAAGTGCACTGTGAGCAACAGAGACAAGAATGAGAGAGAATAGGGATGTTATACATCTACTGACGCATTTTAAACACCATAATTCGCTATAACTTTAGCAATTTCACCCGAATTGCAGCACTTACAATTTTGCAATAAATTTAGTTTTGTTTTATTCATATCTATATTCAGAGATTGTATGGTGTTTATACATAATTTTCCTGATTTTATACATTTAATTACACATATTTATATTATTATTCTGAATGTTCAGTGTTAAAGCAATAAAAAACAAAAATATGTTCCCAAAAGACGCTCTGTAAAAACCATCTGTAGCGTTACAGATGTTTTAGTGTAGACCGCACGTAATGCTGCACTGTGAGCAAGTGAGACAAGAATGAGGGAGAATTGGGTTTGCTATACATTTACTGACACATTTTTAACACCTTAAATTTACTATAACTTTGGCAATCCAACTTTCAGAAATCCCAAATACATTTGTTTCTAATTGAGGTGAAGTTGGGTTTATATTCACACATTCAGAATTTTTCCTTAATAATATAATTTCAGTAAAGTATTCTTTGCTAATACTAAATGGGGAAATCATATTAACAGCTCATGACTAGCAAAGCACAACACTGTTCACAGTCAGATAAATAGCGCAAATGTTCAAGTCATATTACATGTGATTTCAGACCGAATATCTGAAGTACCATGGTAAACAATATAGAGAGCTTGTCACTGAACGAGCGTGTGAATATAAAAATAAACTTCACTTAATGTGTTTCTAGGCTTCTTTTGTTACACCAATTTGTATCTGTAGACTAGATTTCAATTACAATACTTATTTTAAAAGGTGAATCTTTTATTTTTCTCTTACACAAATCAATAATTATTATTAATAATAATTATTATTATTCTATTGACCTTATTGTTTAGCCCTAGTTTGACGCTAACAAAGCAAAAAATAAAAATAAAAAATAAATAAACAAACAAGAATTTTGAACAAGACTTCATTCAGTGTTTAGTTTTTTTTTTTTTTTTTGCAGAAATGTCTGCAAATTCATAACACTTTTAAATATTGAAACATTGCATTTAAAAAAAAGTTTTATAACAAAAATGTTTGCAGTTATTAATGTAAGGTTACTCAACCCACTGGATAAGCAATCATTCATTATTTTTCACCGTGAGTATTTTTGACCTTATTGATGAGTACACTACTCACCTTGCAGTGATTTGAAAATCGGCAGATACGACAAAACGTGCGTCGTGATTGACTTCCGCTTAAAAAACGTAAACAAAACCCCAATGCCTTGGTTCCGCCGTTAGCGCGAGGCATCAAATACATAACATGTTGTCAATATTAGCACAAGATATACACACATATATGCAATCCTCCGTTATAATGCATGAAGCGACTGTTTGATTGTAGTAGTAAAGCAGGTGTTTTAGGACACAAACTCCAGCACGCAAGCTTTAGCCGACACATCCGTTTTCCAAACATTTATTCACCACATTTAAATTAAGACATCGATATACATATACAAACTTCATCTTTGCATATCTATCTATAAATCAAAGCTATTTATTCGAGGTTAAATGTCGGGCAAGCAGCGTTTGTAGTGACGTTAGATAAGCCGCCGGCTGACTCCTCAAGGACTTTCAATGACTACACTACTATTATTTATAGAACCCTAATATCAGTGTTTTCCCGACTAATAGTTTAATAAATATATTGCTCCCACAAAAGGCAGTCCGCGTTTAAGTCAAAGAACAGACCACGAATGCAGTGAGTTTAAAAATGAGCTCTCACTCACCGGACACTCGCTATTTGGCCTTCTCAACCAGAACAGCGGACGACTGAGGAAATGCACATGCAGAACGCCGGAAGTGAGCTTTTTTTTTTTTTTTAAACAAAATAAGAGTTCACACTTTCTTCCCTTACACAAACATTAAACGCATACTAAAATTTAAAACAACTATTTTAAATAATAAAACAACAAATGAACTAAAATAATACGCAACAGGCTAATAAGACTTAATTCAATTACTTTGGGAAATGCGTCAATCTTTCAAAATCTTGTTTGCGTCTTTTTGTTGATATAACACCAGACAGGCTATGAGAAAAAAATCAGTTATAAAATGAACGAAAATAAAAATGAAATAAAGGCTTCCTGTTTAGCATGTTAGAGTCATTTCATAAAAACAAAAAAAGTCGTTTGATTAAAATGTGTCCTAATCTTATAATATAAAAATAATTTGTTTATACTAATGTTTATATTACATATGCAATTCAATAAAATGTACTTCTAACACAGCTTTGATCCTTCAGTGTAAAAATTTTTCAAAACTTCTGAATTCTGGCATCAGTTTGACAATAATAGGTTTAGACGAACATGAAGATTATGCCGTTTAAGTACTTAAAAGAGATTGTTTCTCTCTCTTTTATTAAAGGGCACCTATTTTACCCCTTTTCCTAGATTTAAGATAAGCCTTTTGTGTCTCCAGATTGTGTCTATAAAGTTTCAGCCTAAAACGCCCATCAGAATATTTATTAAACCTTTCAGAAGTTTGTAACTTTCAGCTCTGAGCATCTTTTAGCTGTTTTTGAGGCCTGTGCCTTTAATCCTTGTTCTTCCCGCCCACCGTTTCCGTGCCTGTCAGAGTGTGTCTAAGTCTTCAGCTGTGTCAGATAAACAGCACTGTGACAGACATGAAGGAAGCAGATCTCATGTGAAGTTTGTGAAAAATACTATCGTAAGAACTTTCCCAATGATTAAAATTATTTGTTGTGGAGTTAATTCAAGCCTTTCTGCAACGATGAGTCACACACAATGTCATTACAAAGTTCACGCACTCACAAACACACACACAGCCAATCCGCTTGTTAAGTGTGACGTCACGCGAAGCGGCTTCCGGGTCCAAGCGCTCTATTCAACTGTATGGGGAGACTCATGAAATGGTAATAATAAACGTTAACAAAGCGATTTAATACTTTCGAAAATCATGAACGCAATATATATGTTCATGCCTAATATCCGATGGCCAGAAAGTGATTCGCTTTTTTATAAATTGTTAAAATTTTGGTATTTGTTATGCAGCAAGCCCAGAGATTGTTGTGTACACTATGAGTTTATATAAAATTAACTTTAATGTGTGATAGGAATAAAACGGGATCATAAACGAATGATTTCTCCACTCAAATGAATGGCGGCTTGGACCCGGAAACAGTATTATATACATCACCAACACGTCACCACTTAACAAGCTGATAGTGTCTGGATGCAGCCTTTATGATGCAAGCTGAGATTGCATCACTCGTGATGGAGTCAGACACAATCCGCTCAATGAAGTGAGTGATGTCACTGTGACAGGTAGGGTTAGGGGTGGGGTTAGGTGAGCACATTAAAAAGCATCAGATGCAGCTCAGATTGCACTGCACCAGAGCTGCATCCAGACCCCTCTCCACACAGTGTGCACGTTTAACTGTGCACTGTTTTTGCACGACAAATGTGACTGGATACACGTTAATATCCACTGTTGTATGGATATCCGTTATGTTAATATACAAAACAAACCTGATTTAATGTCCACAAACTGAGATTGAAGCGTCTTCTTTTATAATTCTACTGACATGCAGCTGTGGAGATAAAGTAAAGATGGTAAAATCGCTGTAAATCATTACCAACATTTTAAAAATGTTGATAATTGATGATCACAGAGCGCTGAACAGATCTTTTAATCCCAGTTGCTTTGTGCACATCCTGTCTTGCTAATATGATTATACATATTGCTATTGAGACATGTTAATACGCAGCTGTCAGTCAATGTGGTGGGTGGGAAAACCGCACTCATACATCACGTTGCGGTGGGCCTCAAACTGGGAGTTGTATCCTATTTTACATCAGGAAATTTAAAAAAAGAGACTTATTGTGTTTCTATCACTCCAATATGTCTGTGGATACACTATACCTACACAGTTCTGTCCAAACAGCTTACAAAAGATGATTCTCATCATAAGTGCCCTTTAATGCTCTGTTATAATCAGTCATTGATGCTGTACTGTGAAAAAAGCTGAATAGGTGTTTTATGGTTAAAGCTTAATGAAGCAGGAAAAGTTTAATTGAAGAAAGCAGTGACGTCTGTCTCCACGTAATCACAGACTTCAGTGCTCTCAGTATCACATTTCCACCATACAACCCAGTGTGAAGCTTTCCTTTTGATAACTGTCAGGATTATAGTCAGATCTCTGCTTCGCTGACAAAGTAAGTCAAACAGCTTTACCTGTGATGTTCTGTGAATGATATTATATGCCGTTTTATTTATTGCAGCTTTTATTAAGCATTTCAGTATTAAGTTTTAACTTTTATATCGTCTTGTTTTAAGCTAAAGTTCTACTCATTTTATTTATTCATTCAGTTACATTGGAAAATTCATCTTTTTTTATCTTGTTTGCGTCTTTTTGTTGTCATGATGTTAGATAGCTGAGACATATACACTAGATAAGTCTAAACTAAATGTAAATGTAACTTTAAATGGATGAAAAAAAAATTAAATCTATTCAACAGATTATTTATTTATTTAATAATTAATTAATTTTTCTTTTCTAAAACAAATGAAAGCAATATTTAAATAGGCTACAATTGTTATCAAGGGCTTCAGTTAACATTATCTGTTAGCAATGTATATTTGCAACATTGCTTAACCCTAATGTTTATATTTAAGATATAATTAAAAGAATTTTGATCATTTTAGCTTTTACAATGCATTAAGTTTAATCTGTTTTAAAATTGTATTATTAAATGTAAAATGTAGCATTACAATTAAACATTTATTTGTTTGTTTATTTAATCATTCAATTATTCATGTGTTTTATGTGCCTTTTAAAACATATGAAGCTAATGTTTTATTATAAAGCTAACATTTTTAATGTTGCATTAGTTAACATTTTCAATAGCACTATTTAATTGCAACATTGCTTAACCTTTATGTTATTTAACAACATTTTTCGGTCGGTTTTGCTCATTTTAGCTCACAGCACATTAAAAAACACAATTATGTATATTTAAATTGTATCATGAAATGTAGAAATTATCATTTAGAAATTAACATTTACTTATTTATTTCTATAATAATTCGTTCATTTTGCTTTTCTAAAACATAAGAAAGCTCTATTTTAAATGATCTATCATTGTTATCAAGAATCATTAGTTAACATTTATGTTAGCAATGTATATTTGCAACATTGCTTATTTAGTTAAAAGAATTGCTCAGTTTTGATCATTTTAGCTCTCACAGTGCATTAAAAATGTAATATTTCTATTAAAATTGTATTATTACATGTTTAAATAAATTTATAATTAAATTTTATCTGCCTTTCAAAACATATGACGCTAATATTTAATTATAAAGCTAACATTGCATTAGTTAACATTTTCTATAGTACTTATATCTGCAACATTGCTTAAGCTTTATGTTATTTTGCAACATTTTTTTGTTTGGGTTTTGTTCATTTTAGCTCACAGCACATTAAAAAACACAATTATTTATATTTAAATTGTATTAATAAATGCAGAAATTAGCATTAAGAAATTAAAATTAATTAATTAATTTATTCATTAATTAATTCATTTTGCTTTTCTAAAACATACGAAAGTTATATTTTAAATAGGCATTGTTAAAAAGAGCATTATACATTGAATTAAAAGAATTGCTCAGTTTTGATTATTTTAGCTTTCAGTGCATTAAAAAAAGTTTAAATAAAAATATAATATAAAATAATAAAATTTTTTTATTATATTAAAATTGTATTAAACAAATAACTGCTAATGTTTAATGCTAAATTTTACAATGTTTGTTTAAATATTCAATAATTCATTTCTTTTATTTGCTTTTTACAACATATGACGGTAATTTTTTATTTTAAAGCTAACATTTTTAACGTTGCATTAGTTGACATTTTCTATTAGCACTATATATCTGCAACATTGCTTAACCTTTATGTTATTTAACAACATTTTTTTGCATGGGTTTTGTTCATTTTAGCTCTCGGCACAATAAAAAAATTCATTTTTTATTTTTAAATTGTATTATTAAATGTAGAAATGAGCTTTAAAAAATAACATTTATTTATTTATTTACTTATTTATTTAATTGTTCATTTATTTGAAGATATAGATCTGTAGGAAGATTTATAATAAGGTCAAATTTGTTAAAACAACTGTATACTATTTGCAACATTGGTCAACCTTTATGTTACTTAACTACTTTATTTTCTCATTTATGTTCTTTTTAGTTCACAGTGCATTAAATTATACAAAATGAATACAAATTTGATTTTAAAATTGTATCAGTAAATGTCGAAAATACCACGAGTTTGAATGTTGATCAAGAAAAATTTTGTAATTATTTTTATTCTTTCCAGTGAACACTTCAAATAACACAGCGGAATCAGAGGAGAGTTTTTTGTCTGCCTTTGAGAAGTCTTTACTTGCTCCTGTTCTCACCACTGAGATGGTATTTGGTGTTTTGGGAAATGCGCTGGTTTTGATAGTCAAAGTTGTGGTAAGACTAATATATCATTTAGAAAGGCAAGACACTGCAGGTGAATAAGATTTTAAAAATTAACACCATATGTACTCCCTCAGCTGATTAATTGACAGATGTTTTTGTAAAATGTTTAGATGTAAATGTTTAAATATAAAAACAAGGCACTATTAAGTTAAATTTGTGCTGATTTTCATACATTTCTTACACAAAAATCAGAACATTAGATCACACATAAGCGAGGGGTTTTTATCATACACTCTCAAATAAAGGTATGTGAGCTGTCACTGGGGTAATACCTTTTTAAAGGGTATACATTTGTACCTGAAGGGTCCATATTGGTACCTCAAAAGTATATATTAGTACCCACAAATTTTAAGAGGAACACTTTTGTACTTATTAGGCACTAATGTACCGTTGAGGTATTAAGATGGCCCTTTTGGGTTCAAATTTGTACCTTTCGTAAAGGGACCACCCCAGAGACAGCTCGCATACTTTTATTTCTGAGAGTGCAGTGCAGAAGACCTGATTTTCTTTTTTCTTGTCATTTTTATAATCAGTTAAATTAAGTATGAACAAATTCTTCAGTAAAAATCTTCAGAATATCAATATGTATAAGGTATATTTTGGTTTAAGGGTGATTTTGTGCAGAATAAAACTCATTTTAAGAAATAAATTCTAATAGAAATTTACACTTGTCTACAATCTACACATTTACACTAGAGAACAATCAAAGAAATTAAAATGACACAAAACTCTTATGTTTATCAGTGTTTAATGTACATCTCTAAAAAGAACACAATGTCAACAAAAAGGCATAAATGTAAAGTGTCATGCAGGGAATTTTAAGAAAGGCAGTTTACAGTTATTTACTGTATTATTAAAGAAACTTCTACAGGTTTTTCTGTTGAACTCACAGAATACACAGAGTCACACTGTTAGACATTTTATTGTATTTGTTTGGTCACTTATACTGGCAGGACTGTGTCAGCAAGTTGCCGCAACTGCTCCTTTACAGTTACTTACAAGTAAATGTGTTTTACATAGCAGGAGCCCTACCACAATTTCAATTACAGTAAAACAGCTTTACCACAACTTCTTTTTATGGTGAAATGTCTTTTACCACATTTTAGTTTTACTGTATAACATTTTTTTACAGTACTTTTACATTTCACAGTACAAAACCTTTGTTTTTAGTATTTACTATTGCATTCAGTATATTCCAAATTTTCATTAATGGTCTCATTTCGTTTTCAACTAGAGTAGCAGTACTTGACTACTTTGATTACAGTAGAATACCGCCAATTCCTAATATGCAGTAAGTCACTGTAAAAGTTATAAAATGAAACTCAAAACTGTAATGTACATCACTGTTTATAAATCACTAAAAAGAACATGAAGTCAGCAAAAAAGGCAAAAATGTGAAGTGTCATGCAGGAAATTGAAGTCAAATCACGGTTATTCACCGTAGTATCAAAGAAACTTCTACAGGTAACTGTTTTTTACTGTTGAAATGACAGACATTTTTTACAGCATACTGAATATTAAATAGACACACTGTCAGACATTTTATTGTATTTTGTGGTTACTTATACTGGCATCACTGTTGCAGCAAATTACCGTAATTGCTCCTTTACAGTAACTTACAAGTAAATGTTTTACAGTAGCAGGAGCCCTACCGCAATTTCATTTTACAGTAAAACAACTTTACCACAACTTCTTTCTATAGTGAATTGTCTTTTACCACATTTTAGTTTTACTGTATAACAATTTTTACAGTACTTTTACTGTCATTTATTTACATTTTAGCAGTACAAAACCTTAATTTTTAGTGTTTATTATGGCATTCAATATATTAACATTTTCATTAACGGCCTCATGTTTGTCTTCAACTACAGTAGCAGTCCTTGACTATTCTGATTACAGTAGAATACCGTTAATTCCTAATATGCAGTAAGTCACTGTAAAAGTTTTTAAATGACCCACAGTGCAGTGCATATTACAGTAGTGAACTGGTAAAGAATGCATGTGGTATTTTACTAGGTGTTTTTGCGGTAAAAAGAAAACTGTAAAGTTGCGGTAAAGTCTAACAGTGCAGAAGAAGCACTCAAGAATGTATTTTGATTTTTTTCTTAACCTTAAACTGAAGAAATATCAAAACTGGATGTTTTCGCCTGCAGTGTTTCACCTTCATCTAGAAAGATTCATACACCAATGCTTTCATTTACTGATGTTGTTGTTTTTTCCTACAGTGTAAAGAGCATTTTGAGTGCCGTTACTGGCTGCCGCTCTTCAGTCTCACGCTCTCGGATTTCTTGTGTTCTGTCCTCATCATCTGCGGCTCTCTGTTAGCAGTGCTGAGCGCCGGTCAGGTTTCACCGTGGTGTGAGGTGGTGAGTCTGCTGAAGTTCACCTTCATCACCTCCTCCATTGGAAGCTTAGGTACGACACTGAACTGTGGACTCAAGTGTTCATTACTTCTGTGGGATGCATGTCTAAACAAATACTGCTTCCTTTGTCATTAGCAATAAGGAGCAAATAAACAACCCTTTGTACACACTGAATGGCTGCAAGCAGGTGCACTGGACACAGGATATATCCTGATATACACTCTCAGAAATAAAGGTACAAAATCTGTCACTGGGGTGGTATCTTTAGGTATATTTTTGCTCCTAACAGATCATTGACGGTACAAATTAATACCTAAAAAGTATTTGTACATCACAGAAAAGGTGTAACCTAAAGGGATATCCACCTGGATAGTACAAAAGTTACAAAGAGTTTGTACCTTTAATTCGGAGAGTGTAGTGATTAAATAAGTCTTGTGCATATATCCTGTACAGACACATCGGCCACTTTATTAGGTACACCTTACTTGTACTGAGTTGGACCCCCTTTTGCCTCCAGAACTGCCTTAATCCTTCGTGGCATAGATTCAACATGGCACTGGAAATATTCCTCAAAGATTTTGGTCCACATTGACATGATAGCATCACGCAGTTGCTGCAGATTTGTCGACTGCACATCCATGATGCGGATCTCCTGTTCCACCACATCTCAAAAGATGCTTTATTGGATTGAGTCTGGTGACTGTGGAGGCCATTTAAGTACAGAAAGTGGCCATTCTCCTCTGACCTCTGGGATCTACAAGGCATTTGTGCCCACAGAACTGCCGCTCACTGGATATTTTCTCTTTTTCAGACCATTCTCTTTAAAACCTAGAGATGGCTGTGCATGAAAATTCCTGTAGATCAGCTGTTTCTGAAATACTGCTTGATTTGAACTCGCAGCTATATCACAGATATATAATATTAATACATATAGGGCAAAAAGTAAACAGGTTTAAAAAAAAAAAAACTTTAAAAAATTATTTAAAAGGTTATTTTAAAATATTCTGAGAATCAGATTACTTTAATTAATATCTATGTATATTATTAATGTTGTCAAATATTAATGATATATGAATCATAATTTCATCTCTTCTCCTCAGTTTGGGATTATTTGTGGATTTTTGTAAATAAATTAAATTAATAATAAAATGTATGTTTTTCTTCAATGTATGTTTTTTTAAAAGGTACACATTTTATTATACATTTTTAGTAAATGATGCCCCAACTAATATTTTCTCTTTGTTCCAAATTTGTTCACATGCAACCAAGATAAAGATTTATGTATTAATTTAAATGATTAGAAAGCAAAGCTATTCTGAATATTCTACTCCTTGATTACTCACAGTTAAATCATCATTTGTTCTCAGCTTGCTTTGTTTCTTATTTTATAAATGAATAATGGTTTATCAATATTTATTGAAGGCCTCTTTTTCTATTTGAATTAATTAACATTTATATTTCTTTCTATTCTCTTTCTTGTCCTCAGCTCTGCTCTGTGTTCAGAGGTTTATGGACATCCCATCTAAAGGCACCAGACTGTCTGTGGTCATGGCGATAGCATGTGCAGCATCATGGGCCACTGGAACCATATTTGGAGCAGTGCCAGTAGTTTATGACTGGATAAAGTGAGCCCGATATAGAATAAACTATATTAAAATGTGGATGCATCCATGATGGGAATAAACCGTGTATATGATGTGATCAGGTATGATTCTGCTGAAATGCTGTGCGCAGTCTTCTGGGAGAGCAGCTATTCAGACATGATGGTTTACATCCTCTGTGCTTTCTCCATCTGCATCTTCATCCCGCTCCTCCTCATCTTCTCCTACTCCATCCTCACGTGTGCAGGCTACAGGAAAGACTCCCGCAGGTCAGAAGCGGTAAACACAGGTGTTTGTATATTTCATTTCGGGCTCTTTATTATTAATGTGTATTTCCACATTTGTTGTGTTTGCAGTCGGGAAGACCTGTCCTCAATCACACCACTGCTGGTGATCGTCTATCTCTTCTGTTACGCTCCATTTGCTGCTTCTGAGGTGAGAAGAGCTTGTTTATGGCAATATTTAATTGCAAAAACATATTAATATCTTATTTTTGTATATTCATTTAAATATATTAGTATATTTTAATATAGCAGCACGGTGGCTCAGTGGTTAGCACTGTTGCCTAACAGCTGGAAGGTCGCTGGTGTCAGTCCCGGCTGTGCCAGTTGGCATTTCTGTGTGGAGTTTGCATGTTGTCTCTGAGATGAATTGGGTAAACAAAACCGGCCATAATATAAGTGTGTGTTAATGAGAGAGCGTCTGGTGTGTCCCAGTGCTTGGTTGCATCTGCTGCGAAAAACATCTACTTGAATAGTTGGCGGTTCATTCCACTGTGGCGACCCTTGATAAATAAGGGATCAAGCCTAAGAAAAATGAATGAATTATTGTTTTAATATATTTTTGAGATTCTTAAGATACTACTTTTTTCAAGGTTATAGTTCTTATTCTTTAGATCCTACATTTTTCAAAGCAATAAACAGTCTATAAAATGATCTAGATACCACATTTAAAGAAATATATCAGTCTTATTTTTCAGATTCTTTATATTTAAAATGAGAATAGTTCTTATTCTTTACATACTACATCTTAAAAACAGATAATATTTCTTATAGTTTTTATACACTAAATTAAAAAAAAAGACAGTAGTTCTAATTCTTTAGATTCTAGAACATTTTAAAGAATAACGGTTATTTTTCTTTACACGCTAAATAAAAAAGAAAATAGTTCTTATCCATCAAAAACTACAATTTTGAAGATACCAAACAGTTCTTATCTAACAGTTCTTAATCTATTTAAAGATTATAGTTCTTTTTCTCCATTCATTCAATCTTTTTCCTTTAGCTTTGTCGCCACAGTAGAATGAACCGCTAATTTATCCAGCATATGTTTTACTCAGTGGATGCCCTTCCAGCTGCAACCCAGTACTGGGAAACACCCGTACACGTTCTTATTTTTAACTTTATTTTTAGAGGATAATAGTTGTTCTTATTTAGATACAGTAATTAAAACAAGATTATAGTTCTTATTCATTAGATATAGTAATTATTCATTGATTTCTTTTCGGCTTAGTCCCCATTATTAATCCAGGGTCGCCACAGCGGAATAAACCGCCAACTTATACAGCATATGTTTTACGCAGCGGATGCCCTTCTAGCTGCAACCCATCTCTGGGAAACATCCATACACACTCATACCTACGGACAATTTAGCTTAGCCAATTCACCTACACAGCATGTCTTTGGACTGTAGGGGAAATCAGAGCACCTGGAGGAAACCCACGCGAACACAGGGAGAACATGCAAACTCCACACAGAAACGACAACTGACCCAGCCGAGGGTGAATTAGCTATCCTTTTGCTGTGAGGCGATCGTGCTACCTACTGCGCCACTGAAGTTATAGTAATGAATTTTTTTTTAAATAGTTCTTATTCATTAGTTATAAGATAATCGTCATTAGATAGTCATTATTAAAAGATAATACTTATTCATTAGTAATAGTAATTTAAAAAAAGAATGTTTTTTATTTATTAGTTATAGTATTTAAAAAAAAAGATAATAGTTCTTATTAGTCATAAATAAATGATAATAGTTCTTATTCATTATAGTAATTTAAAAAAGATAATAGTTCTTATTCTTTAGAAACTATAGTTCATTTTAGTTTGAACTCTGAAAAAGTTAATAGTTCTTATTTAGACAGCACATTTAAAAAAGATATGAGCTCTTGGGAACTTTAAAATCTTTAAATTTATATGTACTAGTATTAAAATATTAAGCAACTGGCTGATAAATGTACCATGAATAAAGATAACAGTGCAAATAATGCCATGACATTTTAAAAGAGCATACTATAAGCTATTAGTGTTCTGATCTGTGTGTTTTTAAGAGTCTTTATGTCAGAGGCTTTACTGGATGAGTTTTCCCCTTAACAGTTTTTCGTTCTTGTTGTCCTGTTAGTTGGTTCTTCTTGGCAGGCTTGATCTGTCCCCGTCTCCAGCCTGGCTGCGGTCACTGTCGTCAGTAATGGCGTATCTGGACTGTTGTCTAAACCCCTTCATCTACCTCACAAATAAAGACTTCCGGCGAGCAGTGCTCATTTTGATGTGGCACAGAAGGAGAGCTACTTTTCCAGAGCCGGTGCTCACTGGCATTACGAGGATTGAACTTTGAGGATTATTAACATGCATTACAATATTTGATTTGTTTCTGTGAAAAAAAAAAAAAACGACAAAAAATAATAATAAAAAATAATTACTGCATTTTTTACATTGATTTACAAAAGACAGCAATGTCATTCATTGTAAAAACTTTTTAAGGCATTTATTTAAGTGCCATTTGACAACATGTATTAAAATACTCATTTATATTAAAACACTGCCATTTAAGGATGACAGATCAGCCCCAAAATACAAATTATTCAAAAACTTATACTTTGTCCTTCAAAACAATAGATTTAACCTATTTGTTTACCCATACGATCATTTTCTCTCAAGTATTTATTAAATATAAAGGTTTAATTTGTATATAAAAATGCAGCATGGCAATTAAAGATATTTTGACATTTTATTTTCACAAATAAATTACAATCATTTTAGTTTCACTAAATTAGCTTTCTCATTAGATCTAGACACAAACACTTGACCCCAAAATAAACAACAGTTGGAAGTTCTTAACTAAGGACTTGTGTGTAGACCTTGTACTTCAATTTCCGCAGAAATGGAGAGAACACTGAGAAACTGACCAGAGTTCAAATCTGATCTGAATATCATTACATTATTTCACATTAATTGCAAAGTTTCAGTCTGTTTGGATCATCATTAAAGGAATAGTTTATTCAAAAAAATTTAAATTCTGCCATACTTATCCACCATTTGTTCAAAACCGGTTTCTTTCTTCTTTTGAATATAAAGGAAGATTTACTGAAGAGTAGGCAGGGGCCGGAATAAGATTCTGACGGTATGATAACCTTGGCTAAAAATATCACAGTATCACGGTATTGTGATTACTGCTCTAAAATATGCTCTTTTTGAAATGTTTGGGTAAAAACAAAAACTTTTTTCTCTTTTGAACACAAAATATTTTATTTTTAAAAAACATTTAAGATATTTTGGAGCAGTAAACATGTCAGGCTAAATAATAATAATAATAATAATTCCTTACATTTATATAGCGCTTTTCTGGGCACTCAAAGCGCTTTACACAGTGGGGGGAATCTCCTCATCCACCACCAGTGTGCAGCATCCACCTGGATGACGCGACGGCAGCCATTTTGCGCCAGACCGCACACCACACACCAGCTGATTGGTGGAGAGGAGACAGTGATGCAGCCAATTGAATATGGGGATGGTTAGGAGGCCATGATGGACAAAGGCCAGTGGGCAGATTTGGCCAGGATGCCGGGGTTAAACCCCTACTCTTTTTCGAAGAACATCCTGGGATTTTTAACGACCACAGAGAGTCGGGACCTCGGTTTAGCGTCTCATCCGAAAGACGGCGCTCACTGAGCAGTATAGCGTCCCCGTCACTATACTGGGGCATTAGGACCCACACAGACCGCAGGTTGGGCGCCCCCTGCTGGCCTCACTAACACCACTTCCGGCAGCAACCTAGCTTTCCCATGTGGTCTCCCATCCAGGTACTGACCGGGCGCAGCCCTGCTTAGCTTCAGTGGGCGACCATGTGAGAGTTGCAGAGAGCTAGCTGCCGGATAAATAATTCAAATAATTCAAATAAATCATTGACTTCTGTTGTCTTCATTTATTTCAAAAACAGATATTTTTACAATTTAAAGTGGCATGTTTGGAGATCTCTGCTGGAGATACTATTTTTCCTTACAAACAAACAAACAAAAAAAAGTTAATAAAAAAAACAAACACATACTATAGGAACGGTATTGCAGAAAATTTTAGTGGTTTTAAAATCTTGACGTTTCCAAACCCTGGCATACTTTGATAAGTTATGGTCCCATGCCTACTGAAGAGTGCTGCTGGAAAAAAAGCAGCCATTGACTTCCAACGTATGTTTTGTTACTATGCTTTTCTCCAAACTCAGTGCAGGAGAGTTTAGCGTCAACACACACACCTGAACCAGCTAATCAAGCTCTTACTAGAAACTTCCTGGCAGATGTGTTGAACCAAGTGGAGCTAAACTCAGCAGGACAACGGCGCTCCAGGACCGAGTCTGGACACCCCTGTCCAAGTTTAGAATCATTCGAGTTTGAGTATAGCATGAGGAAATGTTCATTTTTGGGTGAACTACCCCTTTAAAATGATGACCCGCTGGTTTTACGATTGTGTTCACAGTAATAATTACACATCTGTATTCTGTAGTAATATAGCTACGTGTGTCAGTGGCGTGACAAGCTAATAAGTATTTGTTAATGCAAAGTTAATTGTCTTCTAAGTACTCTGTTCTCATTAAATGTTACAAAAGAGCATTTATGAAGAGCGTTTGTGTGCATTTTCACTGAGGCGCGTGAGAAAGCAAAAACTGTAATGAAACTGCAGAATGTCGCAAACTTTGGACCAGAAATGACCGGTGAGAGTCTGAAACATCCAATACTCGGCGAGATGATGATCCAGAAGCTTCAAAACCACGAAACCGGCGCAGGAGAGCAAAGCCAAGCAGAAGTAGCGCATGGACGCCGAGTCTCCGTGTCTGAGCTGCGCGCGGACGCCTGCAAACGCGGCGGAGGCGATGTGGAGACCCAGAGCCGCCTCAAAGCCCCGGGGGTGCAGGAGAGACAGCCCGTAGCTGAGCAGAGAGCACGACTCCACCATTAAAGCATAGCGAGATGACCAACCCTTATCAATCACTTGACACCACACCAGCACCCATGCAAAAATAGGTAAAGTGAACCACTGGTCCAGGACGGAGGGCGCGCGCCGCAGGGTGGCCAGGCGGATCCACTGCACCGGCCCGTAGGCCAGCGCCATCAGCGCAAACACCTCTTTACTGTAGGCAGCCGCTCGGTTGCTCTTACCATCCGGCATCCGTTGCAAGAGCCAATAGATCGCCAATAATATGTAGCCTACGTTTATCAGGCAGTTAAACGGCATGGCCAGGAAGGCAGGGAGGTTGTCGACTTTCTTCTCCGCGTAGTGATCATAACTGACGTCCACCAAAACTTTGTCGAAAATATGAGTGTTTGCGAGCGCAATGCAAAGCAGGAAAGGTATGAGAACGTGGACGGCAGCTGACAGGGTCATTTTCAGATGAATTAGAACTTCTGTTTCAGCGACTGTACTTAAACACGTGGAGTATTGTGTACAAAGTATCTGTGACAAAGTACACGCAAGGCTGTTTCCGCAGTCTAGACCACGTGATGGCCAGTAGCGCCCTTCAATTGGTTGACAGTAGGCTACAGTAGCTTTAGTGCCGATTGACAGCTTCCTAAACAGTGTTCACTGAGCAGGGGAGATCGCTTGAAGTTCGATTATCTTGATAATATTAATTTACTCAGGAATAACTATATGCAAGTTACACCTTGTACTATTTAAAGGGGTAGTTCACTCAAAAAATGAACATTCTGTCATCATTTACTTACCCTTCACTTAATTCTCACAAACCTGATTGATTTTTCTATTAAACACAAAATAAGTCATTTTGAAAAATGCTGGAAACAACAATTTACACCTGTAGTATTTGTACCACGGAAGTGTGTTGTATTACAAGTTTTTAGCTTCCCTAAAAATGTGTTCAACAGAAAAAAATTCAAGTCAAAAAGCTTTGTAACCACTCTAGGACGATTAAATAGAGAGAAATTATATATATTTTTGGTAATCTATGCCTTTAAAATATGAGCTAAAACATGCCTAATGTTAAAAATTAAAATGTGACTTCAAAATATTTAAACAAAATATTCCTCACTGTGCAGCTTTACATATTTTGCTTTGCTAAACACAGAGCATCCAGAATTCAACACTGCCATATTGAAAATGCACTGTTTTTACTCCAGTATAAAGATCAATCAGGCACTGTTGTACCACAGATTTGGATTGGTCTCAGATTCACAGCTCTTGCATTAACAATTAACCTGTGACTGTAAGCATGTGCTGGTAACACCTACAGTACATAAATAATGATGTGGTTCATTCATTCATTCATTTTCTTGTCGGCTTAGTCCCTTTATTAATCTGGGGTTGCCACAACGGAATGAACCGCCAACTTATCCAGCATGTTTTTTACGCAGCGGATGCCCTTTCAGCTGCAACCCATCTCTGTGAAACATCCACACAACCTCATTCACGCACACACTCATACACTACGAACATTTTAGCCTACTCAATTCACCTGTACCGCATGTCTTTGGACTATGGGGGAAACCGGAGCACCCGGAGGAAACCCATGCGAACGCAGGGAGAACATGCAAACTCCACACAGAAACGCCAACTGAGCCGAGGTCCGAACCAGCGACCTTCTTGCTGTGAGGTTACAGCACTACCTACTGCGCCACTACGTCGCCCCAATTAATAATAATGTGCTAATATGTAAACTAAACACTTCTTTATTATGAATTAATGATAAATTAAGGCGAGCACTAATCATGAACTAACTTTAACTACAACATGAGTCCTAAGAGTTCATGTGTGAATAACAGCCACCTTTATTTCGTGTTAGTACATGCTAATTAATGTATTAATTAACATTCAAGTTTAAGCTAAATGTAACCAATATAAACTCACGAGCTGTTAATGTATAATTATGTCATGACTTTACTTGGAGGAGCACATCACCATTAATTCATCTTTTAAGGGCCGTGAAGCCCTCATGTCTCAGCAGGGTGTTTTCACATAGTTTGAAAAACGTCAGGAAAATAGGTCCTGCTTTGTATGGTGGGAGTCGCAAGTGGCGAAAGAGGGAAGGGTTTGCGTGAAAAGGGGAGTTTCCTTATGTGCGCTACAGCTGATTTTTACACCGGCAACACAAACACAGACGCAGAGGAGAACGACAGTGATTTCGTTTACATGGACATCAGTATTCAAATTTTTTTTGTCTTAATCTGAATTAGCCAATATTAGGATTAAGGTGTTTACATGAGTTGCTTTTTGAATGTTTCGTTCATGGTCCTGTTTTACATGTTATAGCACATAATTCAATTAGTCATTGCATCACCGCACTATTTACATTTCCTCCAGAGTTTCATGTTTCATTCTTGTAGTGTCGACTTTAACTGCAGTTTGGCACTTTCACTTTTATTCAGAAACATTTCATGCAAGACAAATGACATATTGGATGCGAGGAACTGCAGGAAGAGTGTTGTTTTAGTGGAATTTTTGATACCGCACGCCTAATAGGAGAAAAAAAAACCTCTGCATTTTACGGTAGATGCAGACACTCAGTAGGTAAAGACAGTCGTGCATTGACTATCCTGTCACAAAATGCGGCGAAAATCCAACACGACGGTAATAGTTTGATTAAAGTGTTTACATGTTTACTTTCGGAAAGCAGCATTTGCAGCAGATCTTTCAGTCCATAATATTGTAGTGATATTATCGTACTGTAAACTTAGTAACTAAATCATTTTGAATAAGGTATGTTTCTAAAAACTCAGAGTACTGCTGACGATACTAACTAACTTTGCCATCTGAATAAACAGAAACAAGAACACTTGCTACGTCCCTGTCTGTATACTATCCATCCTAAATAGTATTTAAATATAGAATTAGCATGTCCCAAATCGTAGTATGTTGAAAAGAGTAAGTCATAGGTTCCCGGCTGGTTTACTATTTCCAGTCAAAATTTTAAGTGTAGAACCGTCCACACTCTAACCGCTGACATTGCCCACAGTACATTGTGCGTTGGATGTGAATTCGATTAGAACTACAAACGCGGGTGAAAAGACACGTGAGACCAACCGTCAAGCAGAGAGGCAGAGTGGAAAGCATGAGATTCCTGTGATGCTCCGGGGAAAGACGAGTCTGCACTGAGGTCCAGCATTCTCCAGCCTTCGGCGCCTAGACTGCAGCTCTGCACAAGAAGTTTGGCCGTAGGAGAAATGGTCGTGCCCAACCGAGCCTGCTTTCTCTTGAGGTTTTTTAATTATTCACTTTCGCCAGTTGGTGAAGTTTTTTTATCGGCGCTGTCGCCACTGGCTTGCATGGTTTGGGATCTGTAGAGCTGCGCATCGATAGATTTGCTCTTCAGTGTTTGGACTCCCAGTAGTGATTATTAAACCACTATGAACTGAGCTAAACTGAATTGAAACATTGAAAACTGGACTGACACTGTTTCAATTTACTATGATCTTCTATGTGAAGATGCTTTGACACAATCTTTACTGTAAAAGCGCTACAGAAATAAAGGTGAATTGGATTATTCATGTACTGTTATTGTAGTGTTACCATGTGTCCGTCTTTGAAAGTTGAGCATGAGTGAGATTTGATGATCAAAGTTGAAGTGCCGAAATTAACTGGAAAGTCCCGGAAGGAATTCATTAGATCACTGGACTTACCTGTTTTACAAGATTTTTTTTTGACAAATGTACTTTACTTTTGGCTGGCGATTCTTCTCTGGGGGGACGAAAAGATTCTTTGGCACTTTATCTGAAGGTTTTTCTTGAAGAAATGTTCAATTGTTTCCTGTTTACTTGCGGACTCCCCAGGAATGACTGGAATTTACTGAGTCTACTTAATGTAAAAAGAAAAGTAACAGCATAAAGACACATTTAGCTGCAGGCATTGTCAATATAATATTCTACAATGTACCTGCCTCCATAGCATTGCATCCATTTTGAAATATAAAAGACATCCTACATCAATCCAATCAATGCAGAAGAAAACACTGGAACACACTGGTGTGTTTATATACCTTTAATAGGCCATGGTTGGAAGAAGAATGGATTGGCAGATAACATTTAGAGAACAGGTTTTGGCAGTACTGAAACATAAGACTAAAGGAATGTAAACGTCAGAAAGAAGGCAGTCTGTGTCAAAGAGAAGAAGGAACAGACACAAAGTGCTTCACACAGACTGCACTACTGTTTTACAAGAGTTATTGATAACAGATGGAAGAAAAGAGAGACTCGAGTTTTCATTTTAAACAAATAAAGCAACTTTGGAGATGAAATCATGACCGAATATGAGAGACCATGGAGGAACAAACCGCAAAGGTATGAGGATTATTGGCCTGTGCTCGATATAAATGTTAAAGTTAAATTTTCGTATTCATGTAATTGTAGAGTGAAGAGAAACAAAACATGGTATATAAGATGAGTAAGTAAAATCTGTTGAGGGCAGCACGGTGGTGGAGTGGGTATAGCATGACTGCCTCACAGCAAGAAGGTCGCTGGTTCGAGCCACGGCTGGGTCAGTTAACATTTCTGTGTAGAGTTTGCATGTTCTCCCCGTGTAGGTGTGGGATTCCTCCGGGTGCTCCGGTTCCCCTCTCAGTCCAAAGACATGCGCTATAGGTGAATTGAATAAGTTAAACTGGCCGTAGTGCATGTGTGTGAATGAAAGGGTGTTTCTCAGTGTTGGGTTGTGGCTGGAAGGGCATCCGCTGCTTAAACATATGCTGAATAAGTTGGCGGTTCATTCCGCTCTGGCGACCCTTAATTAATAAAGGGACTAAGTGGAAAAAAAAATGAATGAATGAAAAATCTGTTGATAATATTCTAACCTATAAAAATTACAAAGTACAGGAACTTAAACTTGAAAAAAAAAAAACGTGAAATCACAAATGTTATTTTGTATGGCCTATCGCTGAAAGTAAATTGTGCAGGTCTTTTAAAAAATGCATTTGTCCTAATTACTGTAAATTTAGTAAATTTAAATAATGACACGTGAATGCGGTACAACCTGTCACTCACATGAAATGGACCAGTAGCAAACTACGAAACAGTCAATATTAGATGGACAAAAATCAAACCCCATCTTATGTTTTACCTTGTCTGAGAAGCACTTTTATTCACTTTGTACTTTTCCAAATATAAAAGACCCCCTTTTTAAATGTGCTTTGGATGATCAATGGTTGTCTACAATCTAACGTATTGTTTTGCTAGTGCTGTTGCAGATGCTAAACTTTCAGAAAAATGAAAAGGAAAACTATTTCCATTTCTAGTACATCAATGTTGCTTAAATGCACACTTAATTATACATATAGTGGGGGAAATAAGTATTAAACATGTCACTATTTTTCTCAGAAAACATGTCTTAAGGTGCTGTTGACTTGAAATCCTTTCATGTTGGTAATATTAATTAAAAAAAAATTTATGCAAAGAAAACAAAACTAACTAGTTTACCAATGAAGTTATGTGTAATAAAATGAAATGACACTGAACACATGAAGAAAGGGAGGTGAAGAAAGGCAGTGAAAGCCCAGACAGCATGAAATCTTTCAGTAGTTCTTCAGCAAACCTCTGCCCTTCATTAGTGTAATTAATGTTAGCTGCTACAGTCCAACATCTACATTAGCAGGATGAAACCAGAGTGGACATTTCAGCAAAAAAATGATCCAAAAGCCAAGGAAACTCTCAAATGGTTTCAGAGAAAGAAAATCAAGCTGTAGAATGGCCCAGCCAATCACCTGATATGAATCCAATAGGAAATACAAAGTAAAGCTCAGACCTGATAGACGAGACCCACAGAACCATAGAGATTTTTATACTCTGTTGAAGTCTGTGAAAAACTCACACTGAGCAGTGCATGTGACTTCATGCATTCATCAGAGGCGTCTTTAAGCGTACATCACCAAAAAGGCCTTTTATATAAGGTGTTAAATACATTTCAGTAGTTCAGCACTTTCTTCTTTTGTCATTTCATTGTTGTTACAATCTCATTTTTCATATTTTTTTTGTTTTGTTGTATTTATTTATTTTTTGCTTTGTTTTATTTTTGTTTTTTATGTTTGTTTAATTTGGGTTTTTACCGAAATCTGGTATTATGCCACACATATCACGTTAGAGATAACTGTTGTTTCATACAGACTTCAGTACAGCTAGTGAAAGGTGAATAATGCCATAAATAATATAAATAATAAGAACGTCTTGTGTCTCTTTTTTGCAGAGTGATGCAAAGGATGGTCAGCTGAACCATGTCCCGTTTTTTCAATCTGTGCTGAAGAAACGTCCAAAAGGGACTTTCAACAATCCCAAAACAGATAAACTCCCAGATACAGAAGGATGCTCTGAAGGATGTTCAATAAATAAACGGAGTAAAGATTCGGATAGCACGGGCAGATCTTGTGGTGATGAGGAACAGTCACATTCTGGCACATTTAATGTGTCTGAGTCAATGCCGAGTGATGCAAGGCAAGGTCAGCGAAGTGATATTCCACTCCTGGAGTCTATGCTGAACAAGCTCATGATCCAAAAGGAGAGAGCCAACCATCACTCAACAGACAGATCACGTGTGCTGACAGATAAGACCTCTAAAAGTGTGGTTCACCACTCTGTGGAGTCTTTAACAAATGAAGACAGGAGTGATTTTGATTCCAAAGTCAGAACTGATGGCGATGAGAAAAAAACAGCCAGGAGTTCTGACAGAGAAGATGGAAAAGAAGAATCCAAAGGGGCTCCAGAGGAGTTTCCTAAATGGGAGAGAAGGATTTTCAGCTCTGTTCCTTTGGCATTGCTAACAAAGGTGGCAGAGTTGAAAGAAAGTAAACTGGTGGAGGTCAAAAACAACAAAGACCCTAGCATGGTCGAGGACAAGTCTGAAGCTGCATTATTGTTGGACGAACCATCTCAACAATCATCAGCACCAAATCCTGACCTTTCATTTTCCTCAGACAGAGCTGACTTTGCACAGACTAAAACTGAAGTACTTGATGAGGCTTGCTCTGGTTCTTCTAGTACAGTTAGCATGGACACAAGCAACGCTCAGACTGCTAAAAAGGTAGTAGGAAGGACAACAAGATCTGCTTCAGAGCCAGTGAGCACCAAGCCTAAAGAAGAGAGACCACTATCAGCCCCGAGTGCTTTAAACCCACAGGAATTTGACAACTGTGCAGATATAATGACACCGAAACACTTGAGCAAAGCAGCTGAGATTGTAACATTGGAGAATTCAGGTATGACAGAACAAGATAACTCGCTCGCCAAAACACAGAAGAAAGGAGTGAAACACAAGATGAAGAATTTTACTCAAAAACTGAAAGAAAGGTTTAAAGAAAAGCAGGATTGTGAGCAGAACACAAGTACGAGTGCAGAAGACAACGTGGAGGAAGAGGAACAGCCTGTATGTATACTTCCTCATAGTTCAAAGGCCTGACAGATCTTTTAAACGAATAATTCACACTAAACTAAAAATTCTGTCTTCATTTACACTCCTGCACTTGTTCAAAACCTGTTTGAGTTTCTTTCCCCTGTTGAACACAAAGTAAGATATACTGAAGGATGTTTACTGGAAAAAGCAGCTATTGACGTCTATTCAATCATGAGGAAATTTTCTATTTTGGGTAAACTATCCTGTTGAGGCCCCAATCTACTCACAAAGAAGTTCTATCTTTCCTGCTTTCCTCAAACTTATAAAAATATGTTGTTTTTCATCAGAGTTATTGTGCTGTTTGAGTAATAGTCTCTCAGTACAAACAAAAAAGACGGCGAGAAAACAACAGTTAAGAAAGCATCTGATTATGGCACTTATGAGCTCTGGGCACTTCAGCCTTAAAGTCTTTGTTTTTTAAAGTTTCACTTTACACTACAGATTTCTTTAAAACAAACAGCTTTACAGTATGAAAAACAATACAAGGGTTCGTATAGTTTTTACTATAAAACAGTTATTAAGTGCTTTTACTTTTGTACTTCTGACCTTGACTACTGAACGGAAGTTAACTAGATATGATCGCTACTTTCCAAATGAGATATATACATGTATGGCCTTCTGAAGGGCCCTTCAGAAATGAAAACATAAGAAGTGTCCTTCCAAACCGAAGGGGTAAAAACTGGCCTTTTCAGAATGAAGCAATTTGAAGGGTACAACTGAAGGACACTTCAGGCCCTGATACAATCCTTGGCGCAGGAAAGTTGTTTGGTGTCGGACAGCAAGTTAAAATAAGGCTCATCCCTATGCCACAATCCCTTTGAAACTGAAACTCTAGTCTGGAGGGTAAACCCTTCGAAGGGTTGAGGGCGGGGTGCCCAAACTTCGTCCTGGGGGGCCGGTGTCCTGCAGAGTTTAGCTCCAACTTCCTTCAACACATCTGCCTGGAAGTTTCTAGTATATATAAAAAGCTTGATTAGCTGATTCAGATTTGTTTAATTGGGGTTGGAACTAAAATATGCAGGACACCGGCCCTCCAGAACCGAGTTTTTGCACCCTGGTTCAGGGCATAGGAATGAGCCCTTCAGAATGGAATGTAGTGACTGATTCTATAGTAAAGAAGGTGAAGTCACCGAGCCATGCCTACCTATTACATTGAACCAAAGGTAGCTTGAATTTCTCTGGAAAGTGTGAGTTGACTAGCTGTGTTATAATAAACTAAAAATGAGCTTCAGTTTTGCATGATTTTTGTATCAAATGACCTGTTCATCAAGTATATTGGGGCCTTTACATTATGAACTATTTGAATGACAGCTGTAAACTTTTTTTGTTAGCTGATATTTCAATTTTCCTCTTGTTTATTTCCACCTAACTTAAATCTGAACTATTCTCCATGCAGATGGAAGCTGAGGATCCAGACATTCCACCACCTCTCCCAATGAAAAAGGGAAAATATGTTATCTTAGACAGGTGTGATATGCTAGACATATTTCAATACCCAACTACCACACTTACATTTGCATCCCTGTACTTATTAAAATCTGTTTAGTTCACATTTATTGGTAAGACTTTGGACATTATATCAAGTTGCTTTGTGAACATTGTGGGATTTTTGCTAAGTACAATGCAATCCTGGATTAACACCTATGTTGATCCTTAAACATAATTTTTGTTCAAAAATTTAATCCGTACTTAATCCCTACCCCTAAACCAAAACCTAACTGTAAATTATTCCAAAAATTAGAGGGAAATAATAATTGGATAACAATCATGTAGAAGCACATTACCCTAACTGTAAGCCTAAACTCAACATAAACTCTAAACTTATCCCTTAATTCCGATTAGCTGATTAGAAAGTTGTTTCAGGATCAACACAGATGTAGAACATGTCCTAATTGGTGAACCTTACAACCACATGTCAGCTAGCAGTCATTAGCGTAACAGTAGTCTGCTCAAAAATGCAGTATGTCATTTTCGCCACTAGAGGATGCATATTCACAACAAACAAAGGCATACTTTGATAATGCCATGATTTAATGTGGAATTTTAGGAAGTTGTAGCCTCGATACATCCTACAGGACTCCTGCAGAAATAATGTTCATGAACGTTGAACATTTACATTTTTTAAAAAAAACTTATGTTATTATGAAGAGAGTAAGGCTAAACCTGTCAAATCGAAACAAGACCACTGAAGAAACTGCTGACTCTACTGGTTTTTTAAGCTAAGCTAAAAGTGCTCCCAAAGAAAAACATGTACTAAAAACATTACTAGAATGAATGCTCCAGTATCAGCATAGGTGCAGAAGATGTCCTACTTTGTGAAATCACACCAACCTTGCAAGCACAGGTCAGCTAGCAGTCTTAGTGTAACAATAGACTGTCTGCTCAAAGACACATTTTCACCTCAATATGATGTGTACTCACAACAAACGGTGTAATCTGATGATGCCATAACTAAGTCTTTGATAACTCTTTGGTAATAAGTAAACGAGATGCTAATGATCTAACCCACAGGTGTCAAACTCAGTTCCTGCAGGGCTGCAGCTCTGCACAGTTTCATTCCTATTCAAACACACCTGATCAAATGAATTGAGTGCTTTAGGCTTGTTTGAAGCAGGGCTGGTACTAAACTCTGCAGGGCTGCAGCCATCCAGGAATTAACTTTGACACTCCTGATCTAACCCATTCAATGATATATGCTAATCTAGGCTAAGCTAAAAGGGCTCCCAGAGATTGGGTGTATAGATTCCAAAATGGTGAAACTCAACTGTTTATCTCTAGGACACTTGTAAAAGGAGACCATTTCTAAACAGTGAAATGTTCCTTTAACACTCTTTTCCTCATTTGAAATATGCTTTGTTTCTTCGACTTCCTTATGAGTAGCATTACTCAGTCCATCTATTTATAACTCGCATTTCCCACATCTGGTTGTGTGGCATTCCTTTTATATGAAGTGATGGAAGAAATCAAACACAAACATGTTTGTAGTAGTAGAGATCTGTTACTGCTGACCCCTGAAACAGTTAATCTGCTCAAAAGAGCCTCCAGACCAGGAAATGTGTAGCCTACGGTAATGTCTGGAGTTCCACACGCAGCGCGTTGTTAGTTAAAAATCACTATTTCATCATTTAAAAGGAGAGCTCAGTCAAAAATGATGTCATCATTTATTCATTATCCACAAAGGAAGATATCTTGAAAAATGCTGGAAATGAGCAGCTATTGACATCCATGCTATGTTTAGTTCCTACAGATGTCATTGGTTGGTTTTTACAAACATTTATCAGAATATCTTCTTTTTTGTAAACACTTAGAACATCTCGAGTTTGAGTAAATGATAAGGAAATTGTCATTTTTGTGGGGGTGAATTCCTTTAAGGCAAACTTTTTTGACTACCAGTCGATTCAGATATTATCACTCGTTTGAATGTGCATTATCAGTGTTTTTTAGCTGATAGATATGGGCTAGTAGGGTTGTTTTCATGGTTAATCACCTATAGATCACATACTTAGATGTTAACAAGCATATATAATTTTTAAAATTTCCCATTAATTGTATTTTATTAACGTCTAAACCTACCCCAAACCTAAACCAACCCAGGCTCATTGTGGAAACGCAGTCCCGTGGACGTTTCTGGAGACCGCGGAATACGTCCCGGCGGGTACGTACGGCTGCAGTTTTTGTTTTTGCGAATCCACGAGAGGCCGCTGTTGTGCGCTTTTTTGCACCTCAGACTTCTCTCGCGAGTGCGGTTCGCGCCCGCGCCGTTCTCGCGTGAACCCACCAGAGGCCGCTGTCCGACTGACCGGATAATTGACTGCGCTACCGGCCAATCGGCCGACCCGCCCTCCTCCTTCCCTGAACCCAACTAATTTTACCAATTGATCTGCCCGCCCGCTCGCTTCCCTAAACCCGAGCAACAGTTTACAAAAGCCGTCCAAAAAAAATAAAAGCCCCGATTAATTTATTATTTTTCTACCGCGTTTTTGGATTTCACCGCGTTTTCACCCTGTTACGAAACTCATTGACTTAATTTTTGGGATTCTGTTTTTGTCTTACCTGATTGCTGGAACCGCTTTTCCCTAGACTCGAAACCGGTCGTCGTGGTCAACTTCTCTCTGCATCTCAAGCCTGCCGACGTACACGGTGAGCTGAGTGGACAAAGGGGTTGCAGCGGCGAAGCCCTCCACAAGGAGGTAAGGCAAGCGCAAAAGGGAACAGCATCACACCGCCCCGCAGCGTTCGCTTGAAAAAAATTAATTCGGCCGTACGTACCCCCCGGGACGTATTCCGCTGTCTCCAGAAATGTCCGCGGGACTACGTTTTCGGAATGAGCTTGGGTTGACCTAAACCCAACCGTCACAGTAATGTAAAAACAGATCTGGAGTCTCCTCTAATTAGTATAGTTGATTAACCATGTGGATGAATGATAACAGCCTTTTGAGCCTACCAGTAGGTGCAGAAGGCCCCTACTGGCCCATATCTATCAGCTGATAACCACTGATAATGCCCATTCAATTCAGTGATAACATTCAGGAGCGACTACAAGATTTCCCACTATCCACTCCAAAACTTTTCCTGTAGTTTGTGATTTACAGGATAATTTTAAAAACTCTGAATTTCTACAGCACTGAAACCAAATATAATGTCTAGTGAAAGCATAAAATATACTGAGTGGAGTTAAAATATTTAAGTTAAGTTTTAAGTTTTAAATTAAGTTTTCTCTGTAAGAAAATGGAACAAAAACGGGGTGATTAAAATCCGTTTTTCGGATGAGATGTTAAACCGAGGTCCTGACTCTATGTGGTCATTAAAAATCCCATGGCACTTCTCGTAAAGACTAGGGGTGTAACCCCAGTGTAAGCCATTACTGATCATGGCCTCCAAATCACCCCCATCCACCGAATTGGCTCTATTACTGTCTCTCCACTACACCAACAGCTGTTGTGTGGTGAGCGCACTGGCGCCGTTGTCCTGTGGCTGCAGTCACATCATCCAAGTGGATGCTGCACACTGGTGGTAGTGTGGAGAGACCCCCCTCATGATTGTGAAGTGCTTTGGGTGTGTGGTCATATATATAAATACACATTACATTACATTTACATTACAAAATAACAAATGTCTTGATGTGTTTTAGATTTTTTTTTGCTCCGCCACATTTACATTATTTACTACTTAAATAATAAAACTCGTTTAATCTGATAAGAATCGTTTTTCAGTTGTTTAATCTAATATATTTTTCCATCTTTCTAAACAGAAAATTTACCTTAAGAGACTTCAAACTCAATATTGAACCTATCAACCTAATGGAGGAAATATTCACAGGAGACGAATGGCTCAACTACTTGCCTAGTAAAAGCAGTTTGGATGAGAAAGATACTAGTGATCAGTCAATCTCGTGTGATCTTTCCAAACTAGAAACAGATAATCAGGTCGGCGTACCTGAGACTATACCAGAACCGGACCCACCACAGGACATAAAGACCACTCAGGACAGTGTTGATGATGTTCAACAAGAGGAAGCTGCAGAAGTCAACAGTCATGCTCGAGTAGCACGTGTAGAACGAGTTGAATCAGATGCAAGTGTTTTTGCCATCCCAAAATCACTTCTAACTAATAATGCTGTTAAACAGAAGACAGACTGTGAGTCAAAGAAATCAGATGACATCTATGACTGTGTGGACATCTATATTCTTCCCAAAAATGACATTCCAATAGCGAAAAGGAAGGCATCAGAAGTTAATCTGATAGACTTTTCAGCAATTAAGGTGGGGAACACATTTTTCACAGGATTTATTATGAGAAATCACTATAGCAACCCGTTCATGCCACTGAATAATACAAAATGATTAATTAATAAAACAAAAAAGTCAGAACTCAGAGTATTAAAGTCAAATTCCTAGTCCTTAAGTTAGAATTCCGAGTTCTTTTTTCTTTTTTAGTATTTTGAGTTATAGTCGCAATTCTGAGTTATAAAGTCAAAATTTTGAGTTATAAAGTCAGAATACCGAGTTATAAAGTCAGTATTCCTAGTTATAAAGTCAGGATTCCGAGTTAGTAAGTCAGAATTCCGAGTTTTAAAGTCAGAATTCTGACTTTTAATGTCAGAAATACGAGTTCTAAAGTCAGAATTCTAAATTATAAAGTCAAAATTCCAAGTTTAAAGTCACAATTCTGAGTTAAAAATCCAGAATTCCGAGGTATAAAGTTGCAATTCTGGGTTCCAAAGTCAGAATTTTGACTTTTAATGTCAGAAATCCGAGTTATAAAGTCGCAATTATAAATTATAAAGTTAGAATCCTGAGTAATAAAGTCAGAATTTTTAAAGTTATTAAGTATAATTTGTAAATATTTTTACTTATTTATTATGCAGTGGCAGGGACGGGCTTCCATAGTAATAACTTAGTATAACATGGAATAAATTCATGAAAAAATATTTCTCCAGTCGTTTGCATTGTTGGACAACTCCGCCCTCAAGAGTCGAATCCGTCTTAGCAAAAAGAGACCCCACCGACCACCAAAAAAACACAAAAAAGGTAAGAGAAAAAAAGCTCAGCAGCAACAGTTGAGTTCAAGTGCCCATCATGCTTCTTAATGATATTACATCCTTCATATTGTGCAGCATAGCTGTTTGTGAATCTTAAAAGGTCAACAAAGGCAAATATCCATGTGCACAATTCATAGAGCTACTGTATCAGCTATGTTTTCATCCTTTTGTGCATTTTGGAATACCACATTTTAGTAAATACTTAACAGAAATGTCAAAATGAGCAAAAATAATGAAAAATGCTCATTAAAAAAATGTATGCGTACAAATAAGTGAGATAAACGTTTTATCTGATAAGAACAAATGTAGAAACTATGATGGAATCTCACTTATCGAATAAATTCCAGCATCATGTGATAACAAAAATGAGTGCAATGGGATGTTGGCATTAAAGTACAAACCAGCAGACCTTGTAAAGACTATTGTAAAACGTCTAAAATGTTATTTTGGTTTTTCTAAAATCCCTTAACCAAAGTCAATCATCACTTGTTCAGTATTATTATCTCTGCATACATTGTGTTGCATTGTCTTCAAGTAATGTTTAATAGAAGAAAAAAGGCCGACGGTCTTCTTTTACTGCAGCAAAGTCAGTTTTTTCTTTTTGACATTCACCACCAGTTTATGTTGTTCTTTTTGACTCATTGTCTAGAAACATAGCTTTATTCGCAAATGTTTTAAGAAGTATTACAGTTTTGCGCATAAGTCTAAAGGGAGGGGGTGGGGGTGTCAAGGATAAAAGTGAAGGGAAGAGGTGAGGGATAGGGACATTGTTGGGGACGAAAGTGAACACTGGGGGTTGGGTGGATGGGGTTTGTCTCTTTACCCCTTGCAAGACTCACACTATGTACAGTTGCCTTGAACCAGGCCAAAGCATTGCTTACATTCGGGCCTGGGCATGCTTACGTCATCGATGATGCGCTGTTCAGTAAGCGCTTTCTCTCAGCACAATGGAGATTTGTTTAGTTATATCGTTTAAGTCGTTTGATATGCAGTGACACGCAGTCAAATATTTTGCCGAACAGATCAGCCACTTTTGACGCTCATAAATGATCTTAAAGTCCTCGTGCTGCAGAAATTAGGAGGTTTGCTGAAGGTGCAGCTGTCGTGCAGTGAGGGGTTTGCATCTTTAATTATCCACGACAGTTTGCATTCATTTAACAGTAAGAATGATTAATAAATCCAGATTCAGAGCACTTACACTTCTCAAACGATCTGGGAAACGAGCCTGGGCACGATTCGGAGAGTATACTGTGAGCACGCCCTACATCCGCCACAAGGCTTTCCCGCTGTTACCAGTTTGTCCAGTTAGCTCACCATGTACAGTGGTGGACTTGAGACGCAGATGGGTGTTGACAAAGAAAAGTTCCAGAAAGCCAAAAAATTAAATAAACAAGTAAATAACAGGGTGAGAATGTGGTAAAATACACAGTAGCCCCTGGTGGATTTGCGAAAACAAAAACTGCAAATAAATAAATAAATAAAAAAAACTTAACTCATGGGACGTGTTTGGCACTCTCCAGAAATGTATATAGCAGTATGTATATAGCAGTATGTTTTCAGAATGAGTGTGGTTTGAACACTGTAGTTGTACTTAAAGTTTGGAAGAGTTTGGTTTGCTTTGTCTATGAAACCAATGCCATCACTGTTGTTATCATTGTGCTGAATAGTGCTGAAATTTGTATTTTGTTATGCGTTTCCTTTTAATTATGGTTTCCCCCACAGTCCAAAGACATGCGGTACAGGTGAATTGTGTAGGTTAAATTGTCCGTAGTGTATGAGCGTGTGGGTAAATGTGTGTGTGGATGTTTCCCAGAGATGGGTTGCGGCTGGAAGGGCATCCGCTGTGTAAAAAACTTGCTGGATAAGTTGGCGGTTCATTCCGCTGTGGCGACCCCGGATTAAGAAAAGGACTAAATTGACAAGAAAATAAATGAATGAATGTATGTAAAACAGCACAGGAGACCCTCAAAACTGAATCAGGAAACTTTAAATTAGCATAATGGGGCACTAATTGAAACAAATGAACTTAACATGGTTGTCTTTCTTATTTTCTCTCTCAGTAAAAGCAGAAAAGTCAAATGCCATATTCTACAAGATTCCCCCAGTCATCCTGACTGAATCTCCTTTGACCGCATTTCTACCACGTCACAGCACCCCCTTTTCCACACCTCCTGATTTACCTACAAAATGCACTCCTAGCCAGTAACTCCGGGACCTCTGGAGTCTTCATCTGCAGCTGTCAAGTCAATAACAGTACAAGCAGAGCTGATCACTCTCTATAGCTCACAACAGCCAAAGACAAAACTTCAATTTGACTGTATGTAACTTCACAGCTACATGTCAGCTAACAGTTGTTAGCATGGTTTCAATTACAAAGTTGTGCACAGTTTTTGTGATTTTAGAAAATATTTATAATGAAGTTTATTGAATTTTCATAATAATACACGTATACTAAGACATCATGATTGTGGCTGCTGTAGCCAAGGTACAGCAGCAAAGTTCCTTGATTATAATGCCAGAACGAGAGAATAGTTCTTATACATGTCGGCCTAGAAAATGTCAACTTTTTGTCGCCTTTAGTACACAATGTAACAAGTCAAGCTTTAAATAGCAAAATAAGCACAAATAATTCTCTTTAGCACAACAAAATTAACTATTTTGTAAATCATTTTTGAGTGAGATGCTAATGGTCTAATCCGATTCAATGATCTATGCTAAGCTAAAAGTGCTACTGCCAGGTCCAGAAATCGGCTAAATGGATTCAGAAAAGGTAAAAATCACCTGTTTAACTCAGTGTTCCTTTAAGACGATGGATAATTCTTCAATTCTTACACTAACTATTCTTTTATTTTTTAGAACAGAAGTTATAAATAAGATTCATCATGTTAATGTACATTTAAAGATAAAATGTAACTTTTATATTATTGACATTATTAGTACTCCTGTTCATTTATAACTGCAGATTATGCAGAGCATTGTCTTTTTCCACATTACAATCACATTTATTATCAGACAATGTTATATTGTGTGTTTTTTCTGTGTCTTTGATTATAAAGCCGCGTTATTGTGTTCTTCCTTCTGAGAATGAAACTCTAGAGTATTCAAAATGTGACGGCTAAAGTTTATATATCTTTCAAATGTTCAAATATTTCTTGACAAATATCTCTTAAATGATCTGTTTATTTATAGATCTTTATGTAGCATAAACATGTTTAATTTTATAATTCATGTCAAAGATTGTACATAAGTATATTTGAAGCACTTTTAACAAAAAGAATAATATGAACATTCAATCATCAGACAGGCAATAAATAAAATCATATCATTTTGATTGCAAAAAATCTCTTTATTAACTTTTTTTTTTACTTTTTGTTGATGCAAAAAACAGATTTATTCAGAAAGATACATGTGATGATAAAAGCCAACATAGGCTCATTCAGAAAACGTAGCCCTATATACATGTCCGGAGATCACAAATTATGTATCCAGTTGTACGTATGGCTGCATGTTGTTTTTAAAACAAACGCTATGAGGTGGCAGTATGCTGTTCCTTTTCGTGCTAACCAGCTGACTGCTTACCTCCGTATGGACGGCTTTCCCGCCGTTACCAGTTTGTCCAGTTAGTTCGCCATGTACATCAGTGGACTTGAGATGCAGAGAGGACTTGACCACGATGACAGGGTTTGAGGATTCCAGAAAGTAGGTAAGTGAAAATCAGAAGCCAAAAAAATCTTTGCTTTTGAAAACACTATTGGTTGGGTTTAGGGAAGGGTTTAGCGAATGGCACTCGCAAGACATATTTGAGATCTGAAAATGCATACACAGCAGTCTCTGGTTGATTTGCGAAAACAAAAACTGCAAAAAAACTTAGCTCCTGGGACGTATTTGGGGCTCTCCAGAAATGTATTTTTGGGGTACGTTTTTTAGAATGAGCCTGATCTGATAAAAGCGCAGATCACACAGAGCGTATTTCCATGAACTCCTTACGCTTGAAGGCACAGATGAAGCTTTTTCTGACATTGCATTTGTCATCATTCCACTTTCCAGCTTCTGAAAGGACAGTAAAATGTTTTTACCTTCTGAATTGTGCTTTAGCTCCATTCTCACTGCCTCACTAATGAAACCTTTAGCTCAGGGGTCTCAAACTCAATTTACCTGGGGGCCGCAGGAGGCAAAGTCTGGGTGAGGCTGTGCCGCATAAGGGATTTCACAAAAAAAAATTCCTCAAATGTCATTATTAACAGTTTTAATTATTTCTTCTGAACATGAAGTGTCCTGAACATTAATAGAACATTGAGTGAAGATTATGAACAGTTCTTCTGAACATGGCATCTTTTGCCTACTCCTTACTGCCAGAGACTTGACAGCGCTTCTTCTCACAAATCTGAACCACATTTGGCTTTAGAGCGGAAGCAGTTGAGACCCTCAGTATGGCTTGAAGATGATCATCATTAAGTCTAGACCTGTACTTTGACTTATTGAAGTTCAAGGTGGAGAATAACTTCTCACACAAATATGTGCTCCCAAAAAGGCCAAGTCCTAGGGAAAAAAGTGGGGGAACTCACTCAAAACTTCCATTCCCTCACCTAAAAAAAAGGCGTATATATGTATAAATAAAATACCCACACCCCACTCCAGTCACATCAGTCTGTACCAGTCTGTATCTACCTATAATATATATAAGACAGGGCTAGAAATTAACTTTTTTACTTGGTAGCACCGGTGCTCCCAACTTCAAATATTTAGGAGCACCAAAATAAATTTAGGAGCACCAGAAAAAATTTAGGAGCACCCGCCAAAACTGAATGAGCACCGCTGCAAATTGCTTTTTAAAGGATTTATTGTATTTTAAAACAACATCAATAGGACTGACAAAAAACAGAAACAACTATCTAACTAATGCTGCGAAGACCTTGATATTTGTGTGCAATAAATCCAAAATGAATGTCTAATAATTAGGCCATAGAAAATAATGATGATGAAAATGACAATAATAATAACAATGAATTACATTTCTCATTATGATACTGCCTTGAATGTGCATGAATGTAGGTTATCTGCTATAAAAAGTCTGTTACTTTATGAAAAATAATTGTATAGTTTGCATCAAACAAAAATGAAGCATTGCAGTAAGAAATATGTATTTTGTGCTGCTGTTTTTATATGGAAGTCAATTTAATAAATAATATTTCTGCTACAAAACAAACAAAAGATTATAATAAATCATTCAATTCAATGATGAAAGCTGCAAAGCAGTCATCAGTAAATAAATAAAAAATAAAAATAATATACACCTCAAAAAAGAATAGACAAAAGAAAGAAAGTAAAGTCTCACTTCTATCACTCTTTAAAAGTTTTGGTTTCAGTTTGTGTCAATTTAAAGGTTCAGTCTTTTGTCTTTTCATGTTTGTGGAAAAGCTGGCGAGTCAGCCGACCCAATTTATGAGCAGGCAGCGCAAGATTCTTGCGAATACCACCGGCGTAATACCGCTGTTTGTTATGAGACGCAGTTTCAGTGTAAACTTAGTAAAGGCGAGCTGCTTTGGCGATGATATGTACAGTAGTAGATTTGACTTTTAGCGGACATTTGCGCTGAACACGCAGTGAATGCGACGCATGGAGATTCGGGCGCCTTCTCCAAGAAGCGCGTACTCGATTGATCTCAGCTGGCGGATCATTATTCACCACGTGACGTGTCATGATTGCTCTCATCTGCACCTCAATTTTAGGTGGGGTTTGCAAACCTGTGTGCTTTAAGTTTTTACTCTTCAGCCGTTTGCATTTCCCGTGGTCATAAAAGCTCCTTCCCTGTCATCTGACAGCGGAATAGCTTGAGTGATTGACAGCTAATATGAACCAATATAGCGGCAGGGAAGAGCGATTCAGCACGTTTTTACAAAAAATCAAAACAGGTCGCACTACAACCATTATCTGCAGCCGCACTAATGCTCCCAAATATATTATGAGGTCGCATAGATTAATTTTCGGGCGCATATGCGACCAAAATGGTCGCAATTTCGAGCCCTGTAAGATGCAGGCTGTAGCTAGGTAGCTAAGGTGGCAGGCAGGGGCGGGAACAGCTTACCTTGGTTCTGGCCGGCGCGAGTTCCCGTCACAGCGTCTAACAAAGGGGCGGGGTACGTGGTGACGCCACCGGCATCCCCGCCCCTTTGTTTAAACGGCGGGCGGGGAATGCCAGTGACCGCTGTGTACAGATAGAATCGGCGGAGCGGGGAGAGTCAGTGTACTGATTCTGTCAGTGTACAGCGGTCGGCGCGGGCCACAAAATATTGCACTGAGGGCCGCAAATGGCCCGCGGGCCGCGAGTTTGAGACCCCTGCTTTAGCTAAACATGTATACAATATTGAAAATATAATAATCCAATAGCATGCAAGATTTTGTTTCCCCCCTCATCATCCTCACCTTTCCAGTTCATCTCCAAGCATTCCTCGTTGCTAGTGTACATATGATTGGGCTCGCCAGGAACCCACCGATTAAAATTCCAGAAGGATCCATCGAGCCAGAAAAACTCACCAGACTGAGAGAAGACAAACAGAAAATGTGTGTAGTAAGTAAGATGAAGAACATGCTATTTACACTTTTTATATACACTTCTGTCTCCTTGTATACCTTAAAAAACTCATAGGCTCCGAGCCAGATGCGCAGGTTTTTTGGGTTAAATTTTTTCACAATGCAGAGCAAGTAATTGTTATCCTGTGAATTATGCACTGACACCAGATGTGCACCAGGGGCTTTGCTCCTACACTTGAACTGGAAGTAAAGCAGGAAGAACAGTTAATGACTACAGAATACTTTGATTCCTTTTATTAATAATCTGGAGACTAATAAGAGAGTGTAGTGCTACTATACAGCATATACCTCGGCTAGAGTGAAGTTTAGGCGACTGAAGAAGTATTTGACACAGCGTTGACCCACTCTGAACCAATCAGAGAATCCAGGCACATCACATGCTTTCGGCATTGAGCACCACTCTGTGGCATTCACACCTCCAGCATGAAAACCTAAAGACAGATAAAAACCATGACTTACACTTTGAACTTTTTAGATTCTATGATATCTGGGTTGATTTTTGCTATGAATATTTGCTTTTTCTTGTATTAAATATTTCCCAAATGCTGTTGAATGAAAATTCCTTTTGTCCTTGCCAGGATGACACACTCAAAAATTACTTGAGCTGCTTGTTTAAACTACTTATTTATAATGAGCTGAAACAAGGGGTTTTTGGGACAACTTAATTGTTTTATGTTCAACCCACTCAAATTTGTAAACAATTAAGTTAACTTCTTCAATTTGTGTTGGGGCAACATGAAGGAACAGTGTGAAGCCCTGTATTTTTAACAGTGCACTACATAATATTTTGCAAGTTATTTTGCAAGAAGTGCAATGTTAAAGCTTAACTCGGTTAATCAGGTTAACTACGCAAGTTAATTAGTCAAGTCAATGGAGTATAGTGGTTTGTTCGGCAGCCAAACAAGAAGCAAAAAAAATAGTTACAAATGCCTTTTCCAGCTACATTAAAATAAGTATTTCTCCAGAAGAAAAATATAATATTCTTTAAAAAATTATTTAGCTGCTTGTTTACTTCTTTAAAATGCATTGAAATAACACATTTCCTGAGATTTTTTTTTTTTTGGACAACTTAGTTGTTTCATGTTCAATTCATTTATGTCACATGTTGTTGGGATAACATGAATGGATTATGTGGAATCCAGAATTTTTTTAGGAAATAGTGTGAAAAACTTTTTAAAAAGAATGGAAAATTCATATAAGAGTTAAAAATGGCTAATAATAAAATCAATAATAAAACTGATTGTAATATATAAATAAGGCTAATAATTTTGTCTTCAACTGTAATGTTTCAGAGTGACTAGACGCCCCTTTTAGTTTGTTTGTTTGTTTGTTTGTTTATTTGTTTCAAACAGGACAGACTTATCCTTTCAAAAATGATATTTGCTGTATGTTCAAATTTCTTATTTAAAAACATCACAATTCTTGAGTTTTTGGGGGACAGTTTCATTGTTTTGTGCTCAATCTGCTTGAATTTGTAAAAAAAAAAGGAAAAAAAAAGAAAGAAAAGTAACTTAATTCCTTTATGTTGTCGCAACAAAAATTGATTGTGTGGAACCCAGCATTTTTTACAGTGTATTTCAACTCTTTGTTTATTGTCCCAATTATTTATAAAAAAGTTTTCATTTTTATCAATAACGATTTTAGGATTTAGGGGCAGATTTACCTCTTTCACCAAAAACAAACAAACAAAACAAAGTAATAAAATTTCTATAGCTGAATTTATTGAATATTAACTTTCAACAGCATAACTTCCAATCTCATCTATGCTTTAATTTAGTAAATCTGTTGCAAATTTTTCATAATTTTCAAATTTCGTCATAAATGTAATGGATTATCAATGAAACGTTACCTCTCTCCATTTTAAAGAAGTTGCCACTTCCAAAAAGAAGAACCAGCAGAACGCCAATAGATCCTGCTTTCCACTGGAGACAAACACACACATAATATTAAACAGTGTTAACATGCTCATTATTATTATAGTTGTTGTCTTCAAGAGCTCAAAAATGTTGCAGTATTAAAACTGGGTATAAAAATGCTGTTCACTCACCATCTTTCTTGATCTTTAGTCTTCCTTCTGTGCTCACAAAAACTCTCAGATCTTTATGTCCTTATTTTATACCAAAACATTAATTTTCACACCTCCTCCTCTGGTCTCATTCACCCTTTATCAAACAGGAAACATTCACACATCTAGTTTCTGTACTGTACAGATGTACAGGGTATTACTGCAAATAGTGACCCTGAGCCATAAAACCAAGCTTATGTTCACTGTCAAAACTGATGCCTTTCACACAATTGATTTGTGTTGAAGTAATTAAGTTAGCTTATTACAAATTTATGTGAATTGAGCATAAAATAATTAAATTGTCTTCCCAAATAAGTGGTTTGAACAAACAGCAAATGTCATTTTTAAGTCTTGCACAGGTATTTTTGGGCAATAGACAAAAATACATTATATGGGTCAAAATTATTTTTCTATTTTTGCGAGAATTCATTAGAATATTAAGTGAAGATCAGTCGGCACCAATAGCCTAGTGGTTAGTGCGTCTACACAGCACCAAGGTGCTCACGGTGACCTGAATTTGATTCCTGGCTCGAGGTCTTTTGCCGATCATTCCCCTATCCCTGCTCACCACACTTTTCTGTCTGTAAAATCTCCACTGTCCTATCCCAATAAAGGTAAAACCCTCTAAAAAATAATTATTAAAAAATATATAATATTAAGTAAATATCATGTTTCATGAGAATGTTTTGGAAATGTCCTACCTAATTTTTTGATGAGTAATAGTCTATACATAGATACGAACTTGATATGGAGAACTTGTAATGTGATTTTCTCAATATTTTGATATGTTTGAACCCTCAGATTGAAATAGTAATATTAGAAGTTATAAAGTCCTATCCTAACAAACCATACATAATGCTTATTTATTCAGCCTTCATTTGTATGTAAATAATCAATGTATCTCAATGTTAAAACAATTGACACTTATGACTGGTTCTGTGGTCAAAAATATATTTTTGTTAAAACATGGTAATGTATGCTAACTGACAAAAGTCTAGTCATTGATCCCAGTTTTAAGAGCAACAAATACTAATTGGACTTCTAGTGGATCATTTGGAAAAGTGGCAGAAGGAAGATTTTTCTGATGAATCATCTGTTGAACTGCATCCCAATCATCACAAATACTGCAACTGGAACCCACATGGAGCCAAGATTCTAACAGAAAACAGACAAATCATGGTTTAAGGTTACATTTAGCATGGGGGTGGGGGTGGGGGGGGGGGGGGGGGGGGGGGGGGGTTGATGTGAGAGATTTGCAGAGTGGATGGCAACATCAACTTTCTGAGGTGCCCATTACATTACAAACCACAGGAGAGGGCAAATTCTTCAGCAGGATAGCGCTCCTTCTCATACTTCAGCCTCCAGCATCAAAGTTCCTGAAAACAAAGAAGGTCAAGGTGCTCCAGGATTGGCCAGCCCAGTCACCAGACATTATAAACATTATTAAGGATGTCTGGGGTAAGATGAAGGAGGAGGCATTAAAGATGAATCCAAAGAATCTTGATAAACTCTGGGAGTCCTGCAAGAACGCTTTCTTTGCCATTCCAGATTACTTTATTAATAAGTCAATTGAGTCATTGCAGAGATGTATAGATGTGGTTTTCCAAGGCTTTTGTCAGGTTAGTGCACATCAACTTTCCACAAGTTACACATTGTGTTTTTTTCAGGGATAATTAAATGTGTAAATGCAACAGATGATGTCCTGATAGAAAATGAGCATCTTTTTCATATAATGAACAAATGATGCAATGATTGAGAAGATTGATTTTTCTTCAGACATGATCAAGTTTTACTAATTCTCTTGCTACTCTTCTCATTACACCGTAAAAAGCAAATCCTCTAGTTAACTTTACTTTAAAACATGAGTAAACCTGTTGTTTTTAAAGTGATTAGTTGCCTTAAATTTAGGTAAATGAACTCAGTCAACTTAACAGTTACAATGGGTTCAGTCACTTTTTTAAGTAATGTAATGTAATTGCCTTTTACAGTGTACAACCTCATTCATTCAGAGCTCTTTTAACTAACTATTGATTCAAACTAAACACAGAAAGAAAGAATTGCAACATATTTCTTTAAGGATGTTTTTTTCTGAGATATATCAGGGTAGTGTTTGGCAATTGAGGTAACATAAGTGTTGTCGACAGTACATTGAACACAAAAAAGGCATCGGGTTAATAACAAGCAACCAAATTGTCTCACAGCTTTACCACACTGGATGGTAAAACCACCAGTTCTTGTGATTACAGACAAGCTGCCAGGCAAAACTTTTATTTTGTAAGTCCCAGCTTTATGCATTTGCAGTCTGGGGCCTGCAGATGTGTGAAAGGCTCAGATGATTGTTTTTTTGTCTTGAATTCACCTTTAGCATTTTAAATGCCAGTCACTTTGTATCGCATTCAATTTCACAACCCCTCCTATTTCTCTCACATCTCTTTCTCGTTTTTTTGCACATGAAAACCTTTTGAAAAAACTGCAACCTCACACTAAACACCCTGATAAGTTGACTGAATTTGTCTGATTGAGTAAACTCAATCCCTCAGTTTATTTAAGTAGCGGGGTTTCCCAAAACGCACATATTGAATTTTATTGAACTTGGTGAATTTGTGGTAAGTACATTCACTTTTGAGGTCTCCTAAAATGTATAAGATTAAGTTTATTGAACTTGGTGCATTTATAGATTGTAGTTAACATAATAAGTTCAAAATTATTTGGTGTTAATTCGACACTTTTAATTAAACCTAATTTAATGTACAATTAATTCTTAATCATAAATTATTTTTGACAGACATGCATATTTTTGACATGCATACTAAATAACTGCACTGCTTACAGTATTTAACTGTCGTATTAACTAAAAGTAAATTGACAGGCAGTAAACAGTACGCAGTAAAACTTTTTGGGAATTGTTCATCACTATAAAGTCAGTAATAACAGTAGAAAGTCCAACACTATTTATTGCGCTTAAACTAATGAACTCCACACTAATGAATTAAAGCTATAATTTATTATATCACAAAAAATAAGTAAATGCAACCTAAATAGTGAAATGTAATAAGACACAATGGGATCTATTTTAAAGATCTAGGCGCAAAGTCTAAAGCGCAGGGCGCAAAAACATTAAGAGCGTGTCCGTTACAAATTCCAAAATTGTGGCAGTGGTTTTTATGTAGAAAATAATATAAAAATAACAACATTTTAATTCTTTAATTCCTGTAATTTTTATATGTAAAGATATTTGTATATTGCTGTACGTCCTGTGTGTATTAAGCAATATGTAAGTGTTTGGACCCGTTTTGGCACATAACTAATGCGCTCTCTGTTGGACTTTAGACCAGTTTTTAGTTTTTAGTTGGTCAATGTCACAGTTTATTTCAGATCCTTAAAATAGCAATGTGTCAACAATGCGCCATAACCAGGGCTGGACTGGGGCAAAAAATCGGCCCTGGCATTTTGGGCCAGAGCGGCCCACTACATTCAATCAAAATGCTATGTATCTATGCACGTCCAATATTTTTATCAACTCATATTCTATAAAACATAAAAGCCATATATATATGAAATAAATACAAACTTTAATCTCAATTTAATTTCTGTATACAGTCCATAAAGATATTTGTTGAGTTCTAAAAAATATACTATTCATTCATTTATTTTCCTTCGCCTTAGTCCCTTATTTACCAGGGGTTGCCGCAGCGGAATGAACTGCCAACTATTCCAACATGTTTTATGCAGCAGATGCCTTTCTAGCCACAACCCAATATTGGAAATCACCCATACACACTCATTCACACACACTCATACACTACAGCCAATTTAGCTTATTTAATACACTATTCACTCAGCCTATATTTCAATAATAAACATAACAAAAACTGCCTGCTAATGCATGGCTAAATCTTCAAAGGGAACAGTGTACTTTATAACCTCATCCTGCTTGCTGTTTTACTATCTAAAAAATTCAAACATAATATGTCAAATTTGTTTCATTTTGATATTATGATTAACAGACACCAAACAGCCTCGTGTAGCTACATATGTACATGAGCGTCATCTTCACACAAGCCAAAACAGGGCTTAAATATAACTGCCTCCTTTCATTTTAATTGAAAAGAATGAACTTCATCCCGTCTCTTTTGCAGAATATCAATTTTAATAATCAATGGCCATTATAAAAGTATAACGTACAATAAATGTATTTGATAAAGGTAAGCAATCAGTCAATGTGCAGAATCAGTGTGTTACATAAATTAATATATTATCTTTGCACTCAGCCAAAACAGTTACCTGAGAACAAGTGATTCAAAAGACATAAGAGTTGTTAGATAGAGACAACAAGATGAATTCAATATCACGTTTAACAACTATAGTGAGATGAGATCCAGCAGATGAACTGTCTCACATGCGCTATACTCTCACCTGGGGTTTATGCTCACCCGCTGAACTACTGGCTGCAGCTCTTGGCAGAGAGTGTGTGGTCACGTAATTTGCATTTTAGCCATGTACTAGAATGAACGGAGAACTTTTCAGAACCGCTAAATGAAACGCCGGTGTATTTTCCGTGATTTTCTGCATCTCCTTTCCGTTTCTTCTCTCTGACTCTCAAATATTTTGACAAATACACACAGACGATGCATGCTCAAACAGAGCCCAAAATAGGAGTTTGTGATTGGGCCAGCCCAATGTCAATAAAGAAAAGAATCAATGGGCTGCAGAGTGTCACATGGGCCGGCCCGGTCTGTCTGTCCGGGAAAAAAAGCATCTTACTTTCAGAGAGAGTCACGGATCACAGCAGCGTCGATTAATAAGGCAGAAAAAACGATAGGCTGCTAAGCCTTTTATGTTCATAAGACGATAATCAGCGGCAGCCTGGCCCAAAAAGTACGTCGGCCCAGCGGGAAACTGCCCAGTCTGCGTCTGCCAGACGGCCAGTCCGCCCCTGACCGTAACACACCACCTTTTTTTTAGACTGGCACATCCATCAGTCCACAAAGTGGTGCAAATAGATTTGCTATTTAAACCAAGCATGGCAAAAGGTGAAAATTGGGTTGCGCTGATCTGAAAATAGCAACAAATAGCGCCAAACACGCCTTGCGCCTTATTGCGCCTGGTGTATGATAGGGCCCTAACTGTTATAGCTTCAAACCACAATGTAGAAGTGTTAAGATATTTCCCTTAAGCCTAACATCAATTGTAGAACAGCATTTTATTTCAGTTTGCTATTATTCTTTTTAAGTGCAAAAGCTAAACCATTTGAATACATTTTTAGAGTATTATAAAAGCTGTTCAATACTTATTGAAAAATTAAACTGACCATTTAACACATGCTATTACAAAAAAGAAAACAGCAAACATATTGCAAATGTTCACAATGCAAACAAATTAAGAAAACAAGCTGCTATTTATCACAACACATGCAAATAGCACGGAGATGTTTCAAGGGGACCCAAAACATGACACACCCAGCTGGGATTTATTTATTGTGCTGTGACTATTGCTCAGTGAAGTTGAAGGTGATCTTTGAAAGGTGAATTTTGGGTTTATTTTTGCATCCTAATTACACAATTCCCCTGTCTTTGGTATATTATCAGCCTAAATAACCATAATAATAGCCATGTCCGTCGTGTCTTTTGGGTCCCCTTGAAATATTTCTGTTGTGTTTTCAGCTTGCTAGCAGCTAGCTCTCTGCAACTCTTACATGACAGCCCACTGAAGCTAAGCAGAGTTGCGCCTGGTTAGTGCCTGGATGGGAGACCGCATGGGAAAGATAGGTTGCTGGCGTAAGTGGTGCTAGTGAGACCAGCAAGGAGCACTCAACCTGTCCGTGTGGGTCATAACGCCCCAGTATAGTGCAGGGGACTCTATACTGCTCAGTGAGTGCTGTCTTTCAGATGAGACATTAAACTGAGGTCCCGACTCTCTATGGTCATTAAAAATCTCAAAAAAAAAAAAAAAAGTCTCAAAAAAAAAAAAAAAAAGAGTAGGGCCAAATTTGCCTACTGGTCTCTGTCCATCATGGCCTCCTAACCATCCCCATATCATAATTGGCTTCATCACTCTGTCTTCTCTACACCAATCAGCTGGTGTGTGGTGTGGCCCAAAATAGCTGCCATCGCGTCATTTAGGTGGATGCTGCACACTGATGGTGGATGAGGAGATCCCCTCCAATGTGTAAAGCGCTTTGAGTGTCTAGAAAGGTATATATAAATGTAAAGAAAAATTATTAATATTATTATTATTTCTTAATTTGTTTGCGTTGTGAGAATTTGTAGTGTGATTTCTTAATGTGTTTCAGTTGTGAGGATTTGCAAGATGTTTGCTGTCAAACCGATGGAGATCTTTTCTTAATTCGCTGGTGTTTTTTTTTTTTTTACAATTGCACGTTTTTTCCCTAATTTGCAGTGTGTAAAGCTCTCGCCCACTGCAGCAATGGGACAGAAAAAGCCACCACCATAAGGGTAGTGAATTTGCCAGTGTGTTGAGTTTTTGACAAATTTTAAAGCATTTTTCTAAAGTATGTCAAAATAAGATTTTTCACCAAAAAATAATTTTAATTTGTTAAAACAGACAAAGCTGTGGCCAAATTAAGACTCAAGATCCCCTCAAAATGTATGAAAACATGCGCAACCGTCCATAAGGGTTAATAAACTATTAAGGCTGAGAACAAAGTTTTGTGTCTAACTTGTTTGTTTTGGGACATGTAACCATAAGTGGGATAAAGAACATTCAGGACGGTTGTTTTCACAGAATAAAGCTCTTTAGTCTAAAATAAAAGTGCTCTGCTTCAATAGTGCTCTAGATAAGCCTGTCAGATGTTACTTCTTGGATGTAGGCGTACTTTATCCTTAACTTGTTACAGATTTATTTATATGAGCAATTATGTGTTTTGCCCTAATGTCTATTAACCTCCATCTTGAAAGTACTAATATTCTGTCAACATACATGAAATTACAAATCTGCCTTGTCTGCAGTGTATTTGATGAGGGGTGTCAGAACAGTACAGAAACTAGCCTCAGATTTTCTAAATCTTGTTGTTTTTTGATGGAAAAATCTAAATATCTGGTGCATTAGGACAGGAGGAGAGTGTTCTACAGGTGGTTAGTCAAGCCTGCTCACCCGCGTAGAGCACACTCATGCAACATACTTCTGTGACTTATGTTATGTGATGCATTGTGTGTATATGCTTTACTAAAAAGATAGGTCTTTATTTATTTTATTTTTTTGAACTGCGAGAGTGTGTCTGAGCCTCGGACATTATCAGGAAGGTTATTCCAAAGTTTAGGAGCCATAAATGAGAAAACTTGACCTCCTTTAGTTAACTTTGCCAATTTGGGTACATGCATCTTTGTGAAAAGATAGTGACAGCTTTTTTCTGAACAAAAAAAAACAACATTTCAAAAACGTTGAGAAACAGGTAGGTCTAACTCTAGAGTGACATTTTTAAGAAAATTCATTGTAATTGGTTTATTTAAAAAAAAACTATTAGTTAAGGTCTAAACTCTATTAAATAAGGTCTAAAACTTTTACAGTCTTTATTACTAATCTTAAGAAATAAAGGGGCTTGAATACTTTCTGAATACATTGTACACAAGTCTCTTTCACTACCCCTCCTTTTTCTCTCACATTTCTTTTCTCTCACATGTCTTTTGCACTTCAGTTTCCAGTTAGTAATCACACATTAATCCAACACTCTTGTTCAAACACTCACTGTAATGAACAACCATTATTTTTCAGCACTTTGGTTTACATTCATTTTAAAACCCTTACATTTTTAATAATAGGTGTGGTGAAGTAGCTTAAAACAGATAGCAACATTTTAAGATCATGTTTATGTCTTCAGAATAAGAATAATGTAACAAATGTGATTGAAACATTCAGAACTTTCTCATAAACAAAAAAAGTAAAAAAAATATATATATATTTTTTTATAATGTGATTAGTATCTCTTCCCTGAACTTATCTTAATATATTCTTTCATAACTGTCATGATGTGCAATGTGCTGCTGATAAGGTCAACTTCTGTATGGCATGGAGTTTGGTTTTGTAGTCACTGTTACAAGTTTGAACCGGTGGAGCTAAAGTGAATCAAACTGTTCATATTGAACTGAATCATCATTGAACTAACTAGAACACAACCTTAAAATCCTGAAGTCAGGTCATTGGCAAAGTAATTCCTCTTGATCTCAGTTTGCGTACATATTTGTCATCTGAACTTTAAAGTGACTAAAATGAAAGATTTTTTGCTGGAGGATAAATATGTAATTGTGCCTTTTTTTTAAACAAGTAAACAGTCTTGATGTATCTCAGTGGATAAAAGCAATGACTTCTTACCCTGCTTTCGAAATATTTAGCTATTTAAAAAAATCTAAATTTCTATATTATGGCACACCAGTAAAATGTTTTACGTCTTTCTGGAGAGTCTAGAGCGGGGTGGGCAAACTCGGTCCTGGAAGGCCGGTGTCCTGCACAGTTTAGCTCCAACACAAATCAAACGCAGCTGAACAAGCTGATCAGTGTCTTCAAGATCACTATAAATCTACAAGCAGGTGTGTTTGATTAGAGTTTGAGCTAAACTGTGCAGGACACCGGCCCTCCAGGACCGAGTTTGCCCACCCCTGGTCTAGAGTCTAGTATACAGACAAGTATGCTATTTACTTAATGGGATTTTTTCTTTATCATGTTGTATTGTTTATTATAAATCAAATATTCTCTAACCTACGGTCCATGTTTTTATAGTCTCTGATTAACTGATCTCAGTGAAAGAACATTGCTTCAAAGATACAGTAAATTATAGGACTTTTTGAGTGTAGTGATAAAAAATAGACTAAATTAGATAGGTTTGTAAAATAGTCTAACTATGGCCTCCATCTAGTGGCTACTGTGAAAAAAAGCAAAAATTTCAAACTTTTTGAAAGATTAAAATGTTCAAGTATTTACATGTTTTATGACAGTATTTGAAAAACTGTTTTTTTTTTCATATTAGAAATGACAAGTACATGTGTTTTTATTTCTCTGAGGCTCTCAATGACCTGCATCAATATTTACAAGCATTTTGCAATTTGGTTTTACAAACAAAAGTATAAATGTAAAATCATGCAATTAAGTTTTCATCCAAAAACAAAATCTATTATCATGTACTCACACTTTACTTCTTGTCTGTCCTGTTGAACACAAAATGCTCAATTGAATAATGTTGGAAAAACCTTTAGCCCTTTTTTTCTTGCTATGGTTGTTTCCAAGATTCTTCAAAATATATTCTTTTGTGTTCAACAGAAATGACAAAATTCATAAAGGCTTGGAACTACTTAAGGCGGGGATGTCCAAACTTGGTCCTGGAGGGCCAGTGTCCTGCATAGTTTAGCTCCAACTTCCTTTAACGCCTGCCTGAAAGTTTATAGTATACCTAGAAAGAGCTTGATTAGCTGGTTCAGGTGTGTTTAATTGGGGATGGAAATAAAATATGCAGGACACTGTCCCTCCAGGACCGAGTTTGGACACCCCTGACTTAAGGGGTAGTAATCTCCAACAGAGTAAATCTTTATTTCTGGGTAAACTATTTTACGGTGATTTTTTAACACACGATAAATAACAAACACATAACTGCATGTGTATCTACTGAACAGTATACATTCAAAAAGGTGGCAACACTAAAGCTCCAAAAACGCCAATTTATTAAATTAAAAAGCCTTTTAATAAACCAGGCAAAAACATAGGAAGTCTACGAGACTGACTACAGTACCTGCTACAGCCAAGCAACAAATAGTTCTCTGTAGAGCAAAGGGTACTTTAGCCGAAAATACAAACAAGCAAAACAAATAAAGGTAATAACTAGATAATCTGGGTAGGGAATTTACGGCAAGGGCGAGAGCACATTAAACTCAAATATCAAGTGACGACAAAAAAGGGTAGAATAAATAAGCTAATACAGTTGAACAAGTTTAACACAAATGAACCCCAAACAGAAACACTGGGGAAAATGGCAACATCATGTGGAGAAAAAACAAACAAACAACAGCTCAGAATATGACAGAACTAGCCCTTTAATATATTATTATAATGTATGTATAATGGCTCCTGAAAAAATTTACAATCTGCTTATTTATCATGTTATCAATATATATATATATATATATATATATATATATATATATATATATATATATATATGTGTGTGTGTGTGTGTGTGTGTGTGTGTGTGTATATATATATATACACACACACACACACACACACACACACACGCACATTTGATAAATATTCATAAAAGTTCAACAAGTATTCTTGTTGCATTAAAATTCATTGGTACATGCATAACTGGATATGTTGTATATATTTATTTCATTATCAGCAAATTTAACATTAAGTTTCACAAAAATAAAAATAACTAAATATTACAGTTTTTCTACCATTTCAATATTGGTATTACATTTGGCAATTGAAGAGCGGATGAATGGATTAAAAAATAATATAACTCAACACTGTAAAAGTGTCAATTAACATTTGATATATTTTGTGATTCAAAGGTCTTTATCATTTATTTACAGTTGTAAATTTTATTATGGGACAATGTTCTGTGCTCTGTTGACTTTTGATGTTTCTTCTGAGAATTCTAGTAAAACTCTACAGTATTTAAAATGTGACGTCTAAAGTAACAAGTATGTTTGAAGCTCTTTTAGCAAAAGGAATAATATGAACATTTAATCATCAGACAGACAATAAATAAAATCATATCATTTTGATAGCAAAAAATCTCTTTATTATATATTTTTTTTAAACTTTTTTATGGATGCGAAAATGTATGAAAACGTGCAGAAAGATACACATGATGATAAAAGCGCAGATCACTCAGAGCGTATTTCCATGAACTCCTTACGCTTGAAGGCACAGATGAAGCTTTTCTTGACACTGCAAGTGGCGTCGTTCCACTTGCCAATTTCTAAAGGACAGTAAAATGTTTTTATTTTCTGAATTGTGCTTTAACTCCATTCTCACTGCCTCAGTGTCAAAATACTAAACCTTCAGCTAAACATTTATACAATATTAAAATGATAATAATCTAATGACATGTTAGTTTTTATTCCTTCTCACCTCTCCAGTTCATCTCCACACATTCCTCTGTGTAAGTGTACATATGATTGGGCTCGCCAGGAACCCACTTATTAAAATTCCAGAAGGATCCATCGAGCCAGAAGAACTGACCAGACTGAGAAAAGCCAAACAGCAAATGTGTTTAGTTACTAAGATTAAGAACATGCTATTTACACTTTTATATACACTTCTGTCTCGTTGCATACCTGAAATAATTCATAGGCCCCGAGCCAGATGCGCAGGCTTTTTGGGTTAAATTTTTTCACAATGCAGAGCAAGTTACTGTTATCCTGTGAATTATGCACTGACACCAGATGTGCCCTAGGGGCTTTGCTCCTGCAACTGAACTGGAATTAAAACATATAGAATATTTAATGACTACACTGATATAAAAAAATGATTAATTGGATTTTTACTTTTTTTTTTACAATAAGCGGTTGCCCACAATTTATATGGACTGAATTCATACAAATAAATTAAGTTGAACATTACTAAATTTAATTTGTTTACATTCAGCCCATATAAATTGTTTGCAACTCCTTACCTTAAAAAATTGTAAATCCAATTAATTATTCTTTATTTCAGTGTACAGAATATTTTTATTTATTTTATTAATAATCTGGAGACTAATAAAAGAGTGTAGTGCTCCTATACAGCATATACCTCAGCTTCAGTGAAGTTTAGGCGACTGGAGAAGTATTTGACACAGCGTTGACCCACTCTGAACCAATCAGAGAATCCAGGCACATCACATGCTTTCGGCATTGAGCACTTCTCCGTGGCATTCAAACCTCCAGCATGAAAACCTAAAGACAGAAGTAAAACCACTACTTTTACTTTGAACCTTTAGAATATACAGAATCTGGGTTGTTTTCTGTTATAAATATTTGCTGTTTTGAATATTTCTTGAACGCTGTTGAGAGAAAAATATTTCAGCACATTTAAAATGTAATTATTATAATAATTTGTTTCTTTTAAGTAATTCTTTTCGTCTCTGCTATGATGACGTGCATATTATTTTATTATTTATTACGCAAGATTCTAGTGTTCAGATTAAAGTCCAACTTTAAGACTTAACTAGGTTAATTAAGTTAATTAGTCATGTTATTGGAGCACAGTGCAATCGAGACTAAAAATGTTAAGGAGGATTTTTCCAGCTAAACTGAAAGAAATATTTCTTAAGAAGAAAAATTTTATATACTCAAAAAATGATTTCACTGCTTGTTCAACCTACTTATTTAAAATGAGTTTAAAAACACAACTTTTCTTTGGGACAACTTAATTTTTTTATGTTCAATCCACTTACATTTTACAGTTAACGTAATCAAATTGTGTTGGAACAACATGAACAAACTGCATAGAATCCTGTATTTTAGGAAATACTGTGAAACCTTTGGAAATCTAATTAAAAACTCACAGGAGGGCTAATAATTTTGGCTTTTGGGTTAACCAGCTGTCCCTTTTAGTTAGTTGGTTAGTTTGTTTTAAACAGGACAAAAAAAATGAAGCACCCGAAGGAAACCCACGCCAACATGAACATGCAAACTCCACATAGAAACACCAACTAACACAGCCGGGACTCGAACCAGTGACCTTCTTGCTGTGAGGCGACACTAACGACTGAGCTACTGTGCCCAAGGTGTAATTTCTACAGCTGAATTTATTGAGTATTAACTTTGAACTGCATAACTTCAACTCTCATCTGTGCTTTTATAATAAGCTATCTTGCACTACTTCTCCCCAGTTGAGTAAATCTGTTCTGTAGTTTCGTATTAAACAGAAAGAAATTTCATCATAAATGTAATGGATTATCAATGAAACGTTACCTCTCTCCATTTTGAAAAAGTTGCCACTTCCAAAAAGAAGAACCAGCAGAACGCCAATAGATCCTGCTTTCCACTGGAGACAAACACACACATAATATTAAACCGTTTTAACATGCTCATTATTATTATAGTTTTTGTCTTCAAGAACTCAAAATACTGCGGTGTCAATATTGGGTATTAAAAGATGTTCACTCACCATTGTTCTTGCTCTTCAGTCTTCCTACTGTGCTCACAAAAACTCTCACATCTATATCACATTGTTTTATACCATAAGATTAATGTTCACAACTCCTCCTCTGGTCTCATTTACCCTTCATCAAACAGGAAACAGGGTACAGGGTATTACTGCAAAGAGTGACTGAGCTATAAAACCAATCTTATGTTGCAGATATATTTTTAGTAATAGTCAAAAATACATTGAATGATTTAAAATTATTTTTCTATTTTTGCCAAAAATTATTAAAATATTAAGTAAAGATTATGTTTCATTCACATTCATTTTCCACATCGATTTATAACTCTAGTATAACTAGTATAACTCTATTATGCACTGCATTGTCCTTCAGGGATAAATAAAATATCTGTAAAAGCAACAGATGATGTCCTGATAAAAATGTTCTTGCCACTCTTCTCATTACACTGTAAAACGCAATAGGGTATATGCAGAAGCACTTTTAATTTTGCAGTAACCTGGGTCAAGTGTTTCCAGTGAACTGTATGCAGTGACAAAATTAAGGTCTGTTTTCTTTAAAAATCAACTATCTCAACTTCCTGATTGATATACAATATAAAGTGGGTCTCAGAATGCACAAGAAGCACTGCAATAAATTACAATTTTCCCCACCATGTCTTTAAAATATGAGCATTTATCTGACCCCAGTATTTTCAATGGCGTTTTTGTGCTCGCCTGCTGATCCTGATTTTACGTTTGAACAACTTAATAAATGCTTAAGTCTATTTAACTGATTGTATTTTAGTTACATTACAACATTGATGCTATAAAAGGAGCCGCATAAAACTGCAAAAAAGTCACATTGACCGTATACTGGAAGTGTCGGCATGGGAAGAAACAGTAGTATTACACGGCTGTCTTGAATACTAGATTCTGATTGGTCAGTCATGACATTCTAGGTAGGTTATGCTGAAATAAAAACTGCTGTATAACTCTGGTTCACTTGGGACCTTTGAATCACCTTGACTGCAAGTTAGTGTACAGTATATACTCCATCAGCTGCTTTTGTTTCTGTCAGCTTTGCATTTATTTAAAGAATTAGCACTTGTATATTCTTCAAATTTACTAGCCTTTCCTTATGTTCGTGGCTGATTTTGCCCCATTGACTTCTATTACAATGACAATTTTTGATAGCAAAGAAATAAAAAAGACATATAGTCATGTATTATTGATTGTTGGTGGTTTTCCAGTTAATGGTAGTAAAGAGTTTTTGAACATTTACAAAAGAGAAAGTTGTGGCAAAATTAAGACTCAAAACCACATCAGAGTGAATGAAAACATCCCCAAAAGCACACAAGGGTTAATAAACTATTACGGCTGAGAACAATAGTATGTTTTGTGGTAAGTAGCCATGTAATAAGCAAAATAAAGTACATCCAGGATGGTTGTTGTCGCAGAATAACGCTCTTCAGTTTTATACAATAGTGCTTTGCACTGTGCTGCCGATAAGCCTGTTGAATTGGCCTGAATCTCTTAGACAGGGCTCGAAATTGCGACCATTTTGGTCGCATATGCGCCCGAAAATTAATCTATGCGACCTCATAATATATTTGGGAGCATTAGTGCGACTGCTGATAATGGTTGTAGTGCGACCTGTTTTGATTTTTTGTAAAAACGTGCTGAATCGCTCTTCCCTGCCGCTATATTGGTTCATATTAGCTGTCAATCACTCAAGGTATTCCGCTGTCAGATGACAGGGAAGGAGCTTTTATGACCACGGGAAATACAAACGGCTGAAGAGTAAAATCTTAAAGCACACAGGTTTGCAAACCCCACCTAAAGTTGAGGTGCAGATGAGAGCGATCATGACACGTCACGTGGTGAATAATGATCCGCCAGCTGAGATCAATCGAGTACGCGCTTCTTGGAGAAGGCGCCCAAATCTCCATGCGTCGCATTCACTGCGTGTTCAGCGCAAATGTCCGCTAAAAGTCAAATCTAATACTGTACATATCATCGCCAAAGAAGCTTGCCTTTACTAAGTTTACACTGAAACTGCGTCTCATAACAAACAGCGGTATTTCGCCGGTGGTCATCGCAAGAACCCTGCTCTGCCTGCTCATAAATTGGGTCGGCTGACTCGCCAGCTTTTCCACAAACACAGAAAAATGAAGATCATCTCAGACTGAACCTTTAAATTGACACAAACTGAAACCAAAACTTTTAAAGAGTGATAGAAGTGAGACTTTACTTTATTTCCTTTTTTGAGGTGTATATATATTTTTTTATTTATTTACTGATGACTGCTTTGCAGCTTTCATCATTGAATTGAATGATTTATTATAATCTTTTGTTTGTTTAGTAGCAGAAATATTATTTATTAAATTGACATGCATATAAAAACAGCAGTGCAAAATAAATATTTCTTACTGCAATGCTTCATTTTTGTTTGATGCAAACTATACAATTATTTTTCATAAAGTAACAGACTTTTTATAGCAGATAACATACATTCATGCACATTCAAGGCAGTATCATAATGAGAAATGTAATTCATTGTTACTATTATTGTCATTTTCATCATCACTAATATTCTATAGCCTAATTATTAGACATTCATTTTGGAATTATTGCACACAAATATCAATGTCTTTGCAGCATTAGTTAGATAGTTGTTTCTGGTTTTTGTCAGTCCTATTAAATGTTGTTTTAAAATACAATAAATCCCTTAAAAAGCAATTTGCAGCGGTGCTCATTCATTTTTTCTGGTGCTCCTAAATTTATTTTGGTGCTCCTATTTGAAGTTGGGAGCACCAGTGCTACCAAGTAAAAAAGTTAATTTCGAGCCCTGTTAGATGTAGGCCTACTTTATTTCAAACAGATGTAATGATACGAGTAATGTGTTTTAACCAAATACACATTAACCTCCACCTAGGAAAGATGCAGGCTGTCAAACATACATGCAGAAATTGCTGTTACCAAATCTGCCTTGCCAATTAAAAGTTTAATGAGGGATATCAGAGAAGTACAGAAAATAGCCTCAGGCTTCTAAATCCAGCTGTTTTTTGATGTAAAAACCTTCACATCTTTAACTTTATAAGTGGATCTCAAAGAACAGTACAAGATAAACCAATAAGACTCGTTTAAACAACTTAATGAACATAAATAACAACACAGTATCTAGTTTTTATAGCTTACTATTCAATCTGCACATCAGAAATGATGAGCTTAATTCCACACATGCATAGCTATTACTCAAACATATTGAAGTTAATATTTTTTTATTTTGCATTTTAAAATGTTTTAAGCACTTTACTGTAAAAAAAGGTAGTGACAGCTTTTGTTTGGAAAAAATCAGTCCATCAATCAAGTTTAACACGTTAATAGAAAATTATGATAGTTACAAAATTAAGCTGAGAAGCTGTTAGAACTGTCTCCTAACTCCAGACAGACATTTTAAAGAAAACGCATTGTAACTGGCTGGTAAATAACAAGCTTATTAAAAAGCATATTACTGAACAACACTAAATAAAGCCTCATTGTGACTTATTTGAAGAGTAAAGGGGCTTGAATGCTTTCTGAATACATTGTACACAAGGCTCTTTCACTACCCCTTCTTTTTCTCTCACATTGTTTTTTCTCTCACATGTCTTTTACACCTCAGTTTCAGTTATTAATCACACATTAATCCAACACTCTTTTTCAAATACTTTTTCTTCACTGCAATCAACAAGATTTTTTCTACCATAGTAACATTAATATTAAGATACTTAAATGTTTATGGGTGCAATAAAGTTTAGGTTAAAACAGAAAGAAACATTTTAAGACCATGTTTAGTTCTACAGAATGAGAATAATTTAATGTGATAAATGTGACTGAAACATTGAGAAGTTTCTCAAAAATGTTAAATAAAAAATCAACAAAGAGGCCAGTCTAAACAAAACTTGGCTGATTAATTTGAGGCTTTTAATTGTAGACTTAATTTTAATAACATAATTACATACAATATAAAAAACAAAGCCCAATAGCATAGAGGTTAATTTGATTGATTAGCCAACAACATACTCAAATATCTCGTGCAGATGATTGAACACATTATACACTATTTAGCTGTCTGGATCCCCGACCAACTAGCAGATTTTGGTTGCTGTTTCCTTAACATTGTGATTAGTATCTCTTTACTGAACTTATCTTAACACTTTTTTTTTTTATAACTGTCATGATGTGCAATGTGCTGCTGATAAGGTCAACTTCTGTATGGCATGGAGTTTTGGTTTGGTAGTCACTATTACAAGTTTGAACCGGTGGAGCTAAAGTGAATCACACTGTTCATATTGAACTGAATCATCATTGCACTAACTAGAACACAACCTTAAAATACTTTAGTCAGGTCATTGGCAAAGTAATTCCTCTTGATCTCAGTTTGTGTACATATTTGTCCTCTGAACTTTGAAGTGACCAAAAATGAAAGATAGTTTGCTGGAGGATAAATATGTAATTGTGTTTTCTTGGAAAAAGATGACAGTCTTGGCTTATCTCAATGTATAAAAGTGATTACCTCTTGCCTTGCTTTAGAAATAATTAGCTATTTAAAAATACTTAGATTTTAGCTCCAACTTGCCTCAACACACCTGCACGGATGTTTACTTTGCAGGACACCGGCCCTCCAGGACTGAGTTCGGGCACCCCTGGTCTAGAATGTATTATATTATATATATATATATATATATATATATATATATATATATATATATATATATATATATATATATATATATATATATATATTTAAATAGCTATTTATTTATTTTTCTTAACTTTTTTCTTTATTTTATTCTTTTCTTATATTATATATAAAAGTATACACAACAGTTCTGTCTGGTTCTCGAATATGATTGGCTGGTAGTCGTGCGATATCCTGCAATAACAGCAGTCCTTCAGCCAGTTTTCACTTTTGTGAGTGACAGCAGATCAATAATTTCGCCACAGTTTGACAAATATTGCAGCTGTTGGACAACATTATTTACTTTTGAGGCTTTTTAGTTGAGAATGTAGTTGTTTAGATTGCAACTATGCAGTTTATTTATAAGGATAGTGCCTATTTTAAAATGCTTACAATTTCAGAGATCAGCCTGTCATACTGAGCAGAGCAAAGACAGTTGCGCTACAAGATGGTGACAGAAACCGCACAATAAGTACTTAGGGGAGAAAAACTCTGTGTTTTATTTTTTTTTATAATTCAAACTACAGCTGATTATATCATTATAAAACAGGTAAGTGACTTTCTAAGTCGACCTCTCTTTTACATGTTGTAGGCTGTATATGTTGTATACCATAGTCATTTGGTGGTGTTAGCTTTGCTTTGGCTTTTTGGGGGTTAATTATTGCGGTCTCCCAAATGCAACAGAGAAATACTAGGAAATCTGTCAATCAGCAGCATTATAACCCTAAAACGTGAGCAAAATAACTTGTTTTGTCATAATTTTAGAGACAACTCAAGAGAATCAATCAAATACTAGCTGTAAAGGCTTTTTAAGCAACGTTTTCTGCTGTTTTGACCTCAGCTGCAGATGTAGATGAATGGCGGAAGAAAGTAGTTCCTCATACAAACGTGTTTTTAAGACTGTCTGTGTTTGATTTAATTTTTTTATTGACATTATTATTCCTCGTATATATAAAACAATGTTTAAAAGTAAAAACATTTTTTTTTAAACAACTACAACATAAACAGTATTCCGTGGAACTGAATTTATTTAATGAGCTCAACTTGCTCACACAGAGTAACATTGATACCTGATATTTGATTATTTAGGTTTCTTTGTGGAAAAAAAACACTTGTTTTTAAACATGAAATTAAATATTCTCTGACCTGCAGTCCACATTTTTATTTTGTACATAGTCTCTGATTATAAACTGATCTCAGGGAAAGGACATTGCTTTAAAGATACAGTACATTATAGCACTTTTGGGTCTGATGAAATAAAAAAAAAAATAGAGACTAGTATGCACCAATTCAATTTTAGAGTAAATTTGATGGGTTTGTAAAATAGTCCAACAATAACCTCTCTTGCGCTCTCTAGTGGCGAATTTGAAAAACGTAATAAAGTCAAACTTATTAAGAGATATTAAAATAAAAAATGTTCAAATATTTTTACATGTTTTAAGACAGTATTTGAAAAACTGTTGTCTATACCATAAACCACCAAGAGAAATCCATTTATTCACATCAGAAATGACAAGTACATGTGTTTTTATTGCCCTGAGCCTCTCAATGACCTGCATCAATATTTACAAGCATATTGAAATTTAGTAGTACAAACAGAAGTATACAAGAAATCTAAAATCACGTAATTAAGATTTCATCCGCAAACAAAATCAATCATTTACTCACACTTTACTTTTTGTCTGTCCAGTTGAACACAAAAAGCTCAATTGAATAATGTTGGAAAGCTGTAGCTAGTGACTACCATAGCAGTCCCATTTACTATGGATATTAATGCTTGATTACCAGCTTGATTCTTCAAAATATTTTCTTTCGTGTTCAACAGAAAATTCATAGATTAGTAACCGCTTGAGGGGTAGTAATTTGTGAGTAAATCTTATTTGTGGGTAAACTATTTTTATTTTACAGAGTTTGATTAAAAAAAAAAACCTGTTAAACATACAACACATAAAACACGCTCAACTGCATGTGTATCTATTGAACAGTGACATAATTATTAAACTGCTGTTGTGTAAAGGCCATGCAAACACTATAAGCATACATCACATAATTTAAGTATGTACTTAATGCTATTATTTACAAAATAAAGTACTATTTTAGATATTTGATTAGTCATATAGTATATTTTGACTGAGTTTAATTTTAACAATTAGCATTTGGGACATGGTTATAATTAAAATATTTTTCATGGTTAGTTGAGGTGCGAATTATACATATACGATCGGAAGGGTCAACTTTTCGGTAATGTTAGGGAATTAAGTGAATCAAATTTATGTATTTATTTACATTATACCTAATTTATTGACAAAAACGTCTTTAGATTTGCAGTATTTAGGCGAATATTTCGAGTATTCTGCCCCACAGTAAATTAGCCCCTGATTAACTATTTTACAAGTTACTGAAGGTCAGATTATACAAACTATGCATCTAGTTTGACATTACTTTAAGGCTGTATGTAGAAACAAACTCCTATTTTTCGAGAAAACAGTCTTTTAAACACTTACGATGTCTATCGGTGGGCCACATCTGCAGTTTCAGACTGTTGAGTGAATATTTTCTCCGCAAAACTGATTTGGCGCGATTATGCATTCACAATGGTATGAACCGTTATAGGGGTGTTCAAATGTGTTTTATTTGATCTATTATTTTAATCATCAATTTTAATGATATAAAATACAGATCAGACGGAAATAATTTTCAGTATTAAAGGGCTGATCCTGCATACATCTTGTTTTGACGTCCTTCAGGGGGATCAAGCGTTAATTAGGAGGAGGATTACCCCCCTGTAATTCGCATTTCGCACCCTTCGTTTAGTCTGTTTTGTGTGTAAAGTTTAAGGATTAGTTCAAAATAATGCTAAATTATTAATGACAATGACAAAGATTATTAAGTGCGATGACTTGATGAAGAAATGATAATGTTACAAATCGACTCATTTCAATCCTGTGATTAGCATTATTAGCTGTAACGTTCGATGGAAAAGGCGCCGGAGTCGTTGGAGAACTTCTCGTCGGTTTTGATGGACTGCTGGCTGTGGTCTCTGGTCCTGTACAGTGAACCAGAGCTTTGAATATTTGAATCTGACACCTAAAAACAGAGCAAGAGAGACACGGTGAGGCAAAGTTTGTCATCATAATAACTGGATTCATATAAACGAATGTCAATAAAACGTTTTAAAGCAAACCTCTTCAAATTTCTTGGCCTTATATTGGTCTGCTCCTTTCAAGAAGTTCAGCAAAATGATATCGCAAAGCACTGTACCCTAAAATAAGAAACAAACATGGAGGAAAAAATGTGTTCACTCTGGGTCCACATGCTTGATATTTAATTTGGCAATATTTCTAAGACTGTACATTAATAATGTTCTGTGGCGAATTCATTTCAGCATTAAACTACTATATTTGGTCATAGTTTACAATAAGGTTTAATTAGTTGATGTAACCTTAATGTAACTAATAGTGACTTGTACAGCACTCAATAATCATAGTTCAACATTTACTAATGCAGTAATAAAAAACAAATTCTTGCATCCTAACATTAGTTAATGCACTGACTCTGAGAGTAGGGCTGCAAAATTTATCGTTTTAATATCGATATCGCAATTTGCGCATTCAAAATAGTCACATTAATGAGTCTGAATTATAGTTGAGCAAGAACTACAGAATTGTATTTAATAACTGTATTTATACAGAATTTATATGATTTATGCAAATAAATATTACTTAGATTTTGTTGTCCTGTTTATAGGCCAAATATTTACATTTCAAAGCGAAAACAAAATTATTTCAGTTACCCCACTGGCAGATAATTTAGCTTGTTTTAAGGAAAGACTCTTAGTTTTGACTTATTTCTTCTGATTGTGAAAACAAAACATTTTTTACTTTTGAGACCAATTCTTTTATTTCTAATCAAAATATAATCAAAATTGTGTTTATTCATACTTTCCCCCCATGTCCTGTGCTCAATAATTAAATATGAAATGAAGACAAAACTGATGTCCTGAAAACTATATTCCAATAAAAAGCTTAATATGTTCTAGAAAATATGTGTGCAGAAAAAATGTGTGTTTCTCTTAAATTCCATAAAGTGTCTCTATTATTTAAGTTCATTATGTCTACGCTGATCGATTGTTCCTGATAATCTGGGGCCAGACAGGCGGTTTGCTCAATTCCCACTCACTGTAGGTCATATTTCACAGGCTTTAGCTTTATCTAACATAAATGAAGCAACTAAAGGAGTGGAAAAATTTAATTCAAAGTTATAAAGCCTTTAATAAAGTCAAATGACCACGTGAGTGCCTTCAAGGACTATTTTGTTTCATTTAACTAACATATCATGCTTATTTGTTTTACTCTGTATGTTTTGTGCTTTAGTAATTGCCTGGACAGACACTGAGTGAAAGTGTCTGTCACACACACACATATATAACGCGCAATATAAGCTGTTTAACAATTTTGTAATCAATTTAAACAAGTATGTGATTTGTTACTTTGCACATCACATTGTATAATATATACAATGATACAATATTAAACCCAAATGCTTTATATTTCAGAAATAAATATGATTTACACCAAAATATCTGCCTGCTTTATTAAATCCATAAGACCAAAAACACCTAATGAAGTAGGAATAACAAAACGTAAAAATATTTGTTATTTGAAGCAGTCTATACTATAGCAAACCTAAAATGATGACGCTTCTGTGGTTGAAAATGCAGGTAGTATTTTTACTTCTGTCAGAAATATTTAGTTAAGATGGCAATATGTTGCTAACCATGGGTGCACAAACACATTATTAATTTAAGGTATATACACCCATATCTAATTGTAACTCATAAAATGTTGTGGTAAGTGGCCATCGAAAAGACCTGATATTTGCAATATTCATGATATGATTTATTTAATTATTTTTTATTTAATTTGTTTTATTATTTTAATTAATTCACTAGTATAACTATTGAGTATAATCTATTTAGCTTTTTTTTATTATTTCAGAATGCAAGAAAGTGCCACTGATGGACATCAAACTCCAGGTGAGTTCTTGCACGTCAGTGTTTGACGCATCTTTATTGTTATTAAGTATGACATTCTGGCAACTGAGATCTTACAGTGTGACATGGGAGTCATTTTCACGCAGTTTGACATGCTAAAATTGTTAAAAATTACACAGTGAGAGCCTGGTTTTAGGCAAAATACACCCCTCTAACCATTAGTTTGCTGCCAGTGAAAGATGAGATGAACCTCCAACTTAAAATTTAGTTTAATTTGGAAACGTATCATCATGCTGAAATGAAAGTCTGGGTTTGTGGGCTTCACAATGTACAAGCACAGAATATAAAAACACTTACCACACCAACAGAGGTGAAAGCAGCCACCATGTTGATTAGAGTTGGGATCATGTCAAATTTTCCTGCCTTCAACGAGAAAATGTTTAAGCAACTACCAAAAAAATGTAGCACAAGTACAAGCTTCTTTTAAACTACACAAAAACACTCACATCTCCATTGACCAGCACATCAAATCTGATGGCGTAGGCTTTCAGCAGAGTGCGATACTCAGTTCCGTTCTCCATTTTAAAATACTTAGCGTACCTGATATTAAAGATTTAGACACAATAGCAGATATGGTTTCAATTCAGATTATCCAACCTAAACTTTTAATTAAATTAGTGTCTTTTTAAATGCCTTTTAATATTTTATACTACAGTGTGTGTCCATTATAAAACTTTGTACAGTTTTACACTCTAGAAATTAGCTTGGACTGTGTATGTGGACTCAGATTGTATATTAAAGAGGTCTAAAGAGAAAAATAGCACCAAAATGAACAAAAATGCCCCTCAAATTCAAGAAGAGGAAGAAAAATGCTTATGAACAATTAAAATAACAGTTATGGCTGCCATTTTTATGAATGAAGGAACAAACAAATGAACAAACAAACAAGCAGATGAACGAACAAACAATTTAATGAGCAAATGAAGGACTGAATAAATGAACTAATGAACAAATGAATGAATGAATGGATGAACAATTTAACTAATGAATTAACAAATGAACAGGCAAACGAATAAACAAACAAATTAACACACAAACAAATGAACGAATAAATGAGTGAATTAATGGACGAAAGATTAGGTAAGTGAACAAAGAAACAAATGAATTAATGAACTAATGAATGAATGGATAAATCAACTAATAAATGGATGAACAAATGAATGAATAAATGGACGAACAAATGAATGAATGAATGAATGGACAAATCAGCTAATGAATGAATGAATGGATGAACAAATGAATAAATGATTGAACAAATCAACTAATGAATGAATGGATAAACAAATGAACTAATGAATTAACAAATGGTGAAAATGAATGAATTGATAAACAAATGAATGAATGGAGAAATCAAGTAATAAATGGATGAACAAATGCAAGAATGAAAGGACAAACAAATGAACTAATGAATTAATAAACAAATTAATGAATGGACAAATCAACTAATGAATGAATGAATGGATGAACAAATGAATAAATGAATGAACGAATGAATGAATAGATGAGCAAATGAACTAATGAATTAACAAATGGTGAAAATGAATATACAGTACTAATGAATTATGAACAAATTAATTAACGATTTATTAACGAATTAATTAAACATTTACTAATGCAGTAATAAAAAACAAATTCTTGCATCCTAACATTAGTTAATGCTCTGACTCTGAGAGTAGGGCTGCAAAATTTATCGTTTTAATATCGATATCGCAATTTGCGCATTCACAATAGTCACATTAATGAGTCTGAATTATAGTTGAGCAAGAACTACAGAATTGTATTTAATAACTGTATTTATACAGAATTTATATGATTTATGCAAATAAATATTACTTAGATTTTGTTGTCCTGATTATAGGCCAAATATTTACATTTCAAAGCGAAAACAAAATTATTTCAGTTACCCCACTGGCAGATAATTTAGCTTGTTTTAAGGAAAGACTCTTAGTTTTGACTAATTTCTTCTGATTGTTAAAAAAACAAAGCAACATTTTTTACTTTTGAGACCAATTCTTTTATTTCTAATCAAAATATAATCAAAATTGTATTTATTCATACTCCTCCCCCCCCCCCCCCCCGCCCATGTCCTGTGCTCAATAATTAAATATGAAATGAAGACAAAACTGATGTCCTGAAAACTATGTCAACTAATGAATGAATGAATGGATGAACAAATGAATAAATGAATGAACGAATGAATGAATAGATGAGCAAATGAACTAATGAATTAACAAATGGTGAAAATGAATATACAGTACTAATGAATTATGAACAAATTAATTAACGAACGGACAAATTAATTAACAAATGGATGAATGAACAAATTATTGGATGAATGGACAAACAAATGGACTAATAAATGAATGAATGGACAAATCAACTAATAAATGGATGTACAAGTTCACTAATGAATTAACAAATGAAGGAAACAAATGAACTAACAAATTAATAAACGAATGAATTAATGAATAGACAACTGAACAAACAGACAAATGAATGAATGAACAAATGAATGAATAAATGTACATTTCTAAGCCTGATGTAGACAGCATCATTAGTAACCTGCTAAAAGCTACATTTTAGGGTAAATTTAAAATATAAAGAGAAGATTCCAGAACCTGAAGTTGTATCCTGGAGAAACGGTGGTCTTCTCTGACATGGCGTCAAGACGGGTGAAGGAATAGGCAGGCTTACACTCATCATCTGCCTTGTCTAAATCACACACCCAGGCTATTTTTATTCCTATCACTCCCCCCTGAGAGAAAGACAGAGATAACACACAAATCCAATTTGACTTTGCACTTAAGGAGAAATATAGATGATGCCTATTTTATAGATACTTTTTTTTTACTCTATATAAGTGTTTGATATATATGAAGCCTCTATGTATAATGTTTTATAAGGGTATAGTTAAAGTGATAGCTTACCCAAAAAAAGACAATTCTGTCATCATTTACCCATTCTCCTAGTTTGTTTGAGTTTCTTTCTTCTGCTGAACACAAAGCAAGGTATTCTGAAGAATGTTGGAGAGCAGCAGCCATTGACTTCCATAGCATTTTTGTTCTTATTGTTTTCTGACATTCTTCAGAATACCTTGCTTTGTCTTCAACAGAAGAAAGAAATGTATAAAAGTTTATAAGCACTTGAGTGTGAGTAAATGATAAGGACCATTTTATTTCTGAGTAAACTACCCCTTTAATGCATTATAATGCATGCATAATGGTTTCTGAACAAGTTTATAATGTGTTTATTTATTGTATTAAAAACATCATTTGACAAATAATCATAACAGTCAAACAAATATACTTGATGCATTATAGTTCATTAGTGCATGCATAACTATTTATTTCATTTTCAGCATAATAAAGTGAGCAATGAGTTGCGCAAAAATACAAATAATTAAATATTACACGTTTTTCTACAATTTAATATTGGTATTACATTTAGCAATCAATTCTAAAGTAGATAGATAAAATTATGCTTAGTTTAATTACTACTGCTGCTAAGCTTATGCGTGAAATTCTACAATTTAAAGTTGTTTATAATAACAGAATCACTTTTATTGCCAAGTGTGCTTCAAACACACAAGGAATTTGTTTTGGCTACAGAAGCTTCAAGTGTACATAAAGTGACAAGTGACAACACAAAATAAATATGAAAAAAAGACCATAAACATTAAACAGAAATGCAGTTAGTCAAGAAATCTGGATGTTGAATTGTACAGCTTTGTTATAAATATACAGGTTATACGATGCTGTGTACAAATGTGAATTGCATTGTACACTGTAAAAAATAAATCCGTAAAATTTACGGTAAAAAAAACGGCAGCTGTAGTTGCCAGTACTTTACCGTTAAAAACACGGTACAAACCGTAAAAGTAATTTCTCCTTTTTACGTTAAACTACTGTATTTTATTCATTTATTGAGGTAATATGTCTGTATGATCATCATCTACACATCTTTTGTTACACAGTTAGACACGTTAGCACACCCACATGCAGGTGGTGATGTGGAAGTTACATAATGAGCCAAAGCTCATCACAATCAACTTTTCCCACAAGCAGAAAAGAGTATCATCATATAGAAGGTGCTCAGTGTCATTCACACAGCTACTAAACACCAGTGTGGTAACACGCATAAAATTAAAGTCATGAAATAAATTTTTTTTATCAACAATAGATGTAACAAATCTCTAATGTACATAACTGATAGGGAAACAACTAAAAAGATCCATAATAATGTCAACAAAATGCATAAAAAGTTATGTGCCATGCAGGGAATTCTGGGAAAGTAAATTTACGGTTATTCGCCGTATATATTAAGGAAACATACCGTTAACCAGGTTACGGATTTGTACTGTAGCATTTTTACAGTTTTTAACCGTTGAAATCACGGCCATTTTTTACAGGATATAAGGTGCTGTGTACAAAGGTGCTCTGGTGTGCCTTTGTACACAGTGGTGCTGAGATCTTATGATCTCAATTTACTCACCGTACCCAGATTATGCCTTAAAAAGGTGATCAAGCATTTGCAGTTGCTGGTCCTTAACTCTGGAACACTCTACCAATTCACATGAGACTTTCCCCCTCCATGTCTGTGTTTAAATCAGTTTTAAAAACCTATCTATTTTCTCTTGCTTATAATACTCCTTGATCACTGTTTTATTGCTTTTATTTGTTAAATGATTCTTTTATATGCAACTTTCTTTGTCTTTACTCCTATCTACAGCGCTTTGGTCAACTTTGGTTGTTTTTATATGTGCATTGTAATTAAATATTGTTTTGTGTATTGTATAAACATTTAAGAAAATATGCCTATGTACGCTATGAAAATCCTAATAAAGCAATATAAATACGTTTCATTGAAGATTTTACCAACAAGTTTTATTTTTTATAGAGCAGCCATTTCATTGGGTTTTAAAAATTATTTCCAGTAATAGAAAAAAAATACACTACACTGTAAAAAATATCTGTTAATTAACAGTTTCTGTATTTTCTGATTCACAAGTGTTTTCTGTTTATTTACGATAGTGAATTGCATTATGGGATGTTGATCTCCGCTCTGTTGACTTTTGATGTTGAAAATTCAACTCTACAGTTTAACGAAGTTACTTTTATTGATATTTTAGTAGTTTGATAAAAAATATAATGTATAAGAAATAATATAGAAATAGAGAATAGAGAAATAAGTCTGTAATATAACAGAAAATGTTCTGGCAGTTAATTACAAGGCTTTTGTGCTGTAATATACAACACCAACCAAGACAATATAGCACTTTAAACTATTAAAAATGTTAATAAAAGTCACCTTTTTAAACTTTTTAAGGTTAAAAGTTGTTCAAAGATGTTATAATGCAACTCAAAAAATAAATAAATAAGGGAAAAATAAAAACATGAATGAAAAACTATGATATATAAAAATGTATTTTTATAAATATGATTGATAAAAAATGATACTTAAAAGCAATTTCACACGCAGGTGAATACTATTCATTATGCTTCCAGCATGCACCTTTCATACATATGTGAAGATATAAATAATCAAAGGAAGAAAGCCATGGAGAAAACTGTAAAAATAAACTCACTTTTGTAGCAAGAGTGGTAAAGTTTTGCTGGGCGAATCGGATCACATCCCCCACTTTGAATATCGGGCAATACATGTTCCTCTCAAAGTCAAAATTACATCCCTTTATGTATGAACTGTTGATGTTGGCCAAAAAGTTTCCCCTGAAAGGAAAAAAAGTAAACCCATCAATGACAAACAGATGTTAATCTGAAATAATAATGAAACAAACACTTATAAAGGATTTATGAATGATAATTTGGCATTACTTGGTGAAGTTAAAACGTGGGAAGCGAATGCTGTTCTTGATAAATATGGTGAAGTTCTCCACCTCCATCATGGGGTTTCTGAGCAAGGAAGAAGAAACGATCCTTTCAGACATGCATTCACACATCGTTTCATTTGTTCATTTGTATGCAGACTTACGGCTGGACTTCGTCAATCTCTGCAGGGCACCATCCTTTGATCTCACAAGTTTTGTGAGTTGTATTAAAGTGCACACACCGCCCCGTCAGCAACCCTTAAAACAGAAACAAAACATATATAGACCTTACTTATAAATTCGTTTATATTATATCTTCATTCGATCCACAATTATACGCTCAAACTTACCATTACTAGATGGTTTTGTCATCAGCTGCTTACATCTAATGTCATTCTCACATTTGAATTTCAACTCACTCTATAAAGCAACACACACACGGAAACACACATCAGTTTAACACTGCAGTGGCATATAGTTGAAGCCAGAATTACTAACCTGAATTATTAGCCCCACTGCTTATTTTTCCCCCCAATTTCTGTTTTACGGAGAGAAGATTTTTTTAACACATTTCTAATCATAATAGTTTTAATAACTCAATTCTAATAACTGATTTATTTTATCTTTGTCATGATGACAGTAAAATATATTTTACTAGATAATTTTCAAGACACTTCTATACAGCTTAAAGCGACATTTAAATGCTTATCTAGGTTTATTAGGTTTACTTGGCAGGTTAGGGTAATTAGGCTAGTCATTGTATAACAATGGTTTGTTCTGTAGACTATCGAAAAAAAATAACTCAAAGAGGCTTATAATTTTGTCCATAAAATGGTGTTTAAAAAATTAAAAACTGCTTTTATCCTAGCCAAAATAAAACAAATAAGACTTTCTCCAGAAGAAAAAATATTATCAGACATACTTAGAACATTTTCTTGCTCTGTTAAACTTAATTTGGGAATTTTTTTTAAAAAGAAGAAAAAGTTTAAAAGGGGGGCTAATAATTCTGACTTCAACTGTAGGTGTCTTTACACAGAGGCTGCTCAGAGGTGGCATGCATGCATTTACAAAGCTTAATATTGTGATAGGCTGAGGTACAAATGTAGAATGGCAAATTAAGTCATATTAGAACAAAACTGCTAAATAAAGTGAAAATAAAAATAAATAAATTTACAAAGGGTAAAAATAACTAAAATAACCACCCAAAAAACTAAAGCCGGCTTTGCTTTTATAGACTAACCATCCAGTTCATTAAAAGTAGTCCTACCTCTAACAGGATCATGTGCTTTTTCAAATACCAGGCTATAAATCACAGGTACCTTTTGGGGAATTTGACAACGTAATCTAGATTATATGTGATCAATTACTCTCACTCACCTCTGGACAGTTTCCCTGAACTTGGTTTTCTGTGGTGATGAGTTTAGTGATGACGCAGAACACCGACGCCCCCTGGCGGTTACATACATTTAACATATACATATTTAATTGCGTAGAAAAAGACAAAATTACCATTACGAATGATTAACCAAATGAATTAATGGATTAGCAAATAAATAATCCCCAAAGAAAGATTTTATTAGATTTAAATAACTTTTAGCAACAATTCTAACTCAAAATATAGCACACTCTAACAGCATGTTGTGTATATAACATACAGACCTAGGACATACATTCAGAAATTGTTTGTAAACGTATTCTGCTAAATACTAAAATATTTACATGAGTAGGTGTGACATTCATATGTAAAAAAAATCCCCAAAGGAAGATTTTATTAGATTTAACTAACTTTTGGTGCCAATTTTGCCTCAAAATATAGGACACTCTACTATAGCATGTTGCGTATATAACTTAAGGGCCTAGTATACAAATTCAGAAATTATTTGGAAACATGTATTCTGCTAAATACTGTAGATATTAACTTGAGTATGTGTGACAGAGTAACAACCATATCTAAAAAAATAATAAACAAAGAAAGATTTTATTAAATATATTTATCATTTGGCAACAATTTTGCCTCAAAATATAGCACACTCTTACTACAGCAATGCTGCGTACACATATATAGGCCTACGCACTTTAAGACATTGTTTGGAAACATTTATTCTGCTAAATACTGTAGATATTTACTTGAGTGGGTGTGACAGAATAATAACCATAAAAAAATTATAAGATTTTATTAGATTTATTATTTTTTTTGCAACAATTTTGCCTCAAAATAAAGCACCTTACCCACAGCAATGTTGCGTGCACATATATACACACTTTAAGAAATTGTTTGGAAACATGTATTCTGCTAAAAACTGTACATTTACTTGAGTACATGTGACAGAATAATAACCATATGTAAAAAATAATCCCCAAAGAAAGATTTTATTAGATTTTTTTATCTTTTGCCAACAATTTCTGCCTCAAATTATAGCACACTCCAACTACAGCAATATTGCGTACACATACTATATAGGCCCATGCACTTTAAGAAATTGTTTGGAAACGTTTTCTGCTTAAAACTGTATATTTACTTGAGTAGGTGTGACATAATCTGCCACATCCATGATGCGGTTGTTGTATTCTCCAAAGCCTTTGACTTTAGTCATGACTGAAGACTCGATGGCCGTGTCTCTCACTTGATATGCTTTCTCATACAAAAACACCCAGCTGAGAGAGGAGGGGTAAAGGGTGGACATAGAGAGCGAAAGAGACAGAAGGACAAAAATACAATAAACTATTTTAATAGAAATACAAAGCAATTAAACACATTAAGTTTTTTAATTTCTTTAATTTACATTGCTCATAAATAAAACAAATGTATGAAAGTAGGCTATACGGTTTTCATAAATTTTTTACTAAAACAAAGATGATTTTTACTCTCATCAAACTATTTTAAAACATTTTTTTAATCCATTAATTATGTCATCAGAGAAAGACACACAGTACTGTCCAACAACGAATTTTAATGCAATGCAATGCAATTTAATGCATTTTTTCTTAGATATAAATAAACTTTGACACTTAAAAAAATAAAAATGTTTTTTTTAAAAAGAACCATTTTTGTTGTTGTTTTTACCTATTTTAATAATCTAAAAACTGTTCGCTTGTGAAATATAAACATCCTATGGTTATTAAACGTTTTTTAATGGAACCACTGATTCCAATCAAAACACTTTTATTTTTAAAAGTGCATTTTAAATCTGTAAAATTCCACTGTAAAAAACAAAACAAAAACGGTCTCACCCGATGAAGTATGTGATGATGAGGAGTTGCACGACCCGGTTGATGATGCCGATGGTCCAGCTCTTTACCACCACAGACTTGGTAGTCTCATATGTAAAGAAATCTGTTATACAGGTCCACATTTTTCCAGAGCACTGCTGCATTCACAAAAATGACACTCCAAGTGTATCAATATATTTGTGTGATTTTGCAATTAAGAATATAATCAATGCTGGTGGCGAATCCGTCTAGTTGCTTTATCCTGCTTTTTGTAGATAAAAGTCCAAAACCTCTTCAATAATCCTCCGTGTTTGTTTGCCTATTAAAATGTCACTAAATCTCAAGACCTGATGTTTCATGAAAGACCTCTCTCTCTCTGTCTCTCTCTCTCTCTCTCTTTCTCTCTCTCTTCTAGTCCCTCCCTCATATCCTCCCTGTTCTCTGTTAATCTATTTTTCCTCACATATAAAATTTACATTTTTCACTCTTAGAAGATGCTTTCTTACCAAGCAACTTATAAAAGTGGCCAAAAATCAAATTAGTGACAAAAAGTTAACTTTTAGTCCCTTTAGTTACATCTCTAATGTACATAAGCATATCACTAACTACACAACAGAATCAGATGGAGGTTGTGTGTTAGCAATGCAGGAAAATGCTAAATGCTAAGTGTGTAAGAAGTCTGGAGAAGGTGAAGCTTGCTGACCGACGCAATCTTTATGATCTCAATGACAGCACAAAGTAGAAAAATCAGTTTAATGGAATCTCCATTAGTGTGGCATTAAACAGTTTAGCTAGATTACACTCATGCAGTCGTTTCCCTTGAGGTCATGGACCGTATATAGCCATTTGCAATATCAGTTAGTTATCTAAACATTCATCTTCTGGTGATGGTTTTTGTATGCTTTAAGGGCACAGGATATAAAATTAGGATCCCTAATGCTGTATGCACAAAACAATAATGATACGCTTTAAAAATTCTTTGTTGTTTTAACACAAATGTGAGACTAATGTTGACAAATCCAACTGTTGAGGAACATTTTAAATTATTCAAAGACATTCTTATCTTAACCAATGGTGGCTGGAATTGTCCATTTTGGCCCAAATTTAGGTTGTGACAACCCAGCATTTTAAGAGTGTATTATCCTTAACAATACTTTATTATTGGTTGTAATAATTTAAAATAAAAATAAGCTGTATTCATGAAAAAAGTACATATTGTTAGCAATATTAACATTTTCTGTTTTATTTTTAAAAGGGTCAGATTTTCAAAATATTTGTTTCAAAGAATGTATGCTAACCAACGCTGGATTTTTCAGCAAAAAATAATAATATGGCAATTATTTACTATTACTAATATTTAAAAGAACTGTTATAAACAAACAATATACACTCACCGGCCACTTTATTAGGTACACCTTAGTAGTAGCGGGTTGGACCCCATTTGGCCTTCAGTACTGCCTTAATCCTTCATGGCATACATTCAGCAGGTTACTGGAAATATAGTGTATAGTGTACAAATAATAAAAATGTCCTTTCTTTGATTAATCTATGAAACTGCACTTTTATATCAGACTTCCCTGGTTGGGAAATCGTTTCAATAAGGTGTTGACTTTCTCAGGGAAAAGTAGTGATTTTGGTCCAGCATTACACATTTGCTGTAGATTTGTCGGCTGCTCATCCATGATGCGAATCTCCCATTCCACCACATCCCAAAAGTGCTCTATTGGATTGAGTTCTGGTCACTGTGGAGGCCATTTGAGTACAGTGAACTCATTGTCATGTTCAAGAAACCAGTCTGAGATGATTCGCGCTTTATAATATAGCGCGTTATCCTGCTGGAAGTAGCCATCAGAAGATGGGTACACTGTGGTTATAAAAGGATGGACATGGTCAGCAACAATACTTAGGCAGGCTGTGGCATTGGCAGGATACTCAGTTGGTACTAATGGGGCCAAAGTGTGCCAAGAAATTATCCCCCACACCATTAAACCACCAGCAGGAGCCTGAACAGTTACAAGGCAGGATGGATCAATGTTATGTTGTTGATGTTAAAAATTTTGACTCTACCATTCGAATGTCACAGCAGAAATCAAGACTCATCAGACCAGGCAACGTTATTTCAATCTTCTATTGTCCAATTTTGGTGAGCCAAAATTGGGGTTACATTCAGTATAGGGGGGTGCGAGAGATCTGCAAAGTGGATGGCAACATCAACAGCCTGAGTTATCAAGACATGTGTGCTGCACATTACATTTCAAACCACTGGAGAGGGCAAATTCTTCAGCAGGATAGCGCTCCTTCTCATACTTCAGCCTCCAACATCAAAGTTCCTGAAAGCAAAGAAGGTCAAGGTGCACCGGGATTGGCCAGCCCAGTCACCAGATTGAACATTATTGAGCATGTCTGGGGTAAGATAAAGGAGGAAGCATTAAAGATTAATCTAAATAAAAGAATCTTGATGAACTCTGTGAGTTCTGCAAGAACGCTTTATTTGTTGTTCCTTAAACTTGGATAGGGGACAAGACTTTAGTCAGGTAGTGTATAATATTTAATATAAGGCTATAATTACATATCACTTCTCATAACACTGAAACATCAAGCTTTTCTTTTACAAAGAGCTGGATGAAAGTGCCAGACTATCATTAACTGCAGTGCCAATTATGCAAACGGGAAAGCAATACGGTCATTTAGGATGCATTGCACAACCAGCACTAATACACACAGATCTAAACCACAATTGAGAGGCAGCACTTCTTGACATGGCCCAGAGTGGAACCATTAACCTGTGGTTATTTTTCTCTCTCTCTCTCAATACAAGTACAATCCATCTGGGACTCGCTTCCCCGCAAAAAAAAACACACACACAACGCATGACAGAGACGGCAGCTCAAGCACTGCTGGAGTATATGAAGATGTCTATCAGTCAAGGATAATGTTGAGTGTTAGATGTCTCACCATGATTCGATTGTCTTGAAACAGGATCTTGAGATAAAGGGAGGGCGCAGAGTGAAAAGAGACGAGAGGGAAAGAGAGAGTGAGGAAATGGACGGGACTCAGATTGGTGAACAAAGTCATCAATGCGCCAAATGCAATAATGAGCAAAGTGGTTTTTAGCGCCATGATTGGGAGGGAGACAAAATCCACAGAAAACAGAACAGATACAAATAAGGGGAGTGACGCAAAAATAGGATGTTGTGGCAGTGGAAAAGAGGTGGGAGACACACACACAAACTAGCTCACTCACTTTCCTTCAGGACTTACCCTGATTTGTCAGGAGTCACCGCAGCGGAATGAACTGCCAACCACTCTGGCATTAGTACAAGTGTTGGACAATGAAAAACAAACAAACAAACGCTGGTTTCATGGCTAAATGTGAACAGCCTGGTGGCCAATCTTCATCAAATGCAAATTCTACCAGTAAGAGCAGAATGTGCAGGTTTAATCAGCAGAGTAAAAGCAGAGTTTTGCTTGAAATATTGCAGTGCACACAACATTATGGGTGACATACCAGAGAACAAAAGAAAACAAATTGTTAGTGCGCATCTTGCTGGCACATCTGTGACCAAGACAGCAAGCCTTCGTGATGTATCAAGAACCACGATATCCAGGGTAATGCCAGCATACCACCAAGAAGGATGAACTATATCCAACACGAGTAACTGAACACAAGAGGAAGCTGTCTGAAAGTCATGTCTGGCTGCCAACTCAGATTGTATAAAAAAAAACAAACAAAAAAAAAACACAGCTGCTCAACTCACTGCAGAATTAAATGTGCACCTCAACTATTCATCAGGAGTTCCACAGGGTCAATACCCAGTAGGTACAGGATGTCAACATGAAGTCAGATTGACATTGAGCTAGCTGCCGGCAGCTAGCTCTCTGCAACTCTCACATGGTCGCCCACTGAAGCTAAGCAGGGCTGTGCCCGGTCAGTACCTGGATGGGAGACCACATGGGAAAGCTTGGTTGCTGCCGGAAGTGGTGTTAGTGAGGCCAGCAGGGGGTGCCCAACCTGCGGTCTGTGTGGGTCCTAATGCCCCAGTATAGTGACGGGGACGCTATACTGCTCAGTGAGCGCCGTCTTTCGGATGAGACGTTAAACCGAGGTCCTGACTCTCTGTGGTCGTTAAAAATCCCAGGATGTCCTTCGAAAAGAGTAGGGGTTTAACCCCGGCATCCTGGCCAAATCTGCCCACTGGCCTTTGTCCATCATGGCCTCCTAACCATCCCCATATTCAATTGGCTGCATCACTGTCTCCTCTCCACCAATCAGCTGGTGTGTGCTGTGCGGTCCGGCGCAAAATGGCTACCGTCGCGTCATCCAGGTAGATGCTGCACACTGGTGGTAGATGAGGAGATTCCCCCCTCTGTGTAAAGCGCTTTGAGTGCCCAGAAAAGCGCTATATAAATGTAAGGAATTATTGTACCCAAACTTTGGGGGTCGTTGAATTTTGTTTGGAAATGAAAATTAGGTTGATGTCAGAACCCAACAATAATGTCCAACCTAACATTAAACAAATATCAACGTCTAATGACAGTTTGGTGTTGTGCGGTGGTTACCACTATGACGTCTATCAGACTATCAGTTGGATTTTGGTTGCCAGACCTGACAAATAAATGTCAGTATTTGATGTCAATATGATGTTGGCTCAACATTGGATCTTGGTCATTTTCCAACACAACCTAAAATCAACCAAATGTCAACGTCATTTGACATCATCATTGGACGTCAAAATAACGTTGTCCTTAGACGCTGGCTAGACATTGAATTTTGGTCACCTGACGTCACAACCTAAATCTTACCTAATATTAACGTCTTATAACGTATGCCTGCTAGGAACATGGCCGGGCTGCTATAGCCAAACCTTTGGTCACTCGTGGCAATGCCAAACCTCTGTTTTAATGGTGCTGACAGCTAAAATCTTGGGTACATGTGAAACGTGAATTGTTTTCTGGTGAGTCCACCTTCACTGTCTTCCCCACTTCTGGGAGAATTACGGTGTGGAGAAGAAAGAAGCGCACCACCCACAATGTTTCAAGCCTAGAGGAAGGCATGGGGGGGATAAGTGATGGTTTAGGCTGCAAAATCAAGGCATTCCCTAGACACAATTCTTGTGCTAGATGGCACAACTGCCAAGGACTACTAAACCATTCTGGAATACCATGTGCACCCAATGGTTCAAACATTGTATCCTGAAGGCAGTGCCATGTATCAGGTATAAATTTTAATACACCAAGCTAGACTGGTGACAGAGTGGTTTAATGAACATAAAGATGAAGTTGAACATCTCCCATGGCCTGCACAGTCACCAGACCTAAGTATTATTGAGCCAGTTCGGTATGTTTTGGAGGATTGAGTCAGGAAACATTTTCCTTCAGCATCACAGTGACCTGGCCACTTTTCTGCAAGAAGAATGGCTCAGAATCACTCTGGCCACTGTGCATGACTTGTATCTGTCATTCCCAAGACAAACAGATGCTATATTGGTTGCAAAAGGAGGGCTCTATACCATACTAATGAATTATCAAGGTTTAAAACCAGGCATTTCAGTTTCATTATCCAACCCCTGTATATCTTGCTAGTGCTTTTTGCATTCAGAACTGCCTAATTTTTTGTGGCAAAGATTCAACAAGGTGCAAGAAACTATATATCATCTCTCAGCTGCTGTAGATTTGTCGGCTGTACATTCTGTTCCAGAACATCCCAAATGTGCTCAGATGGACTGAGATCTGGTGAATGTGGAGGACATTTGATAGTGAACTCAATCACATGTTCACAAAAGCAACAGTATGAGATGATTTGAGCCTTGGCATGAAAACCTGCTTGAAGTAGGCACCATAAAATGGGTACACATGCAGTGGTCAAGGTCAGCATGATGGTGTCATGAATAACTTAATTGATTTCCTCACATTTACAAACACAAACTCAGAACTGTACCATTGTATAAACAACAAACCGTCTTGTCAAAATCAAATATAGTGCAGTCAAGAACACATTCACTTCGCCTGACAGGATACAACTTTGACCTCAGATGACATACAGCGCTTACAAATACACAAGAGTACTTCTCTGCCCACAGAGCACTAATAAGATCAATTCAAAACACTGTTACTAAAACCTATTATTGGCAATTAGCAATAATTTTGCTGCTCACAGCAAAGAAAGTGTATACTGTCAAATGCATCAAGTTTATAGGAAAAAATACTTTCATATGAACAAAGTGTAGCCTGAAATATTAGTGTAGCATTTGTTTTTTTTATTGACTTCTGGTTATAGCAATGGCAAGATTCTTTGATTCCCAAGGAACACAAATAACGAATGCACTATAAGTTGATTTGTGAGATAAATGAGCGTAACTTTAAGTCTTTATTAAAGTCTGGCGCAAAGTTTGGAGGTCATAAAGTTTTGTCCAATGTTAAGTCAATGGGACTTTTCCAAATTTTCCAGGTCAGTTTTCGGAAAACTGTAAGTCAGATCAAGTGAAAAAGATATAGCAACCCGAGTCAGACCAGTTTGGAGGTTTGGAGTTGGTTGTAGTAAGAACGGTCTAGGAGGAGATGCATATAGAAATGAGTCTCAGAAGAAGACGGAAGAATAATAAGTTTATGTGGTATAAGAGTACTCAAGCCGCCATAATAATACCCTTTTAACTTTTATTTAACGTTTACAATGCAAATCCAATAAGATCCACTTATTTGGTAAACAAAGCAAGTCTCACATGTAATATATACACTAAAAGGCGGAAAATTCATTCATTCATTTTCTTGTCGACTTAGTCCCTTTATTAATCTGGGGTCGCCACAGCGGAATGAACCGCCAACTTATCCAGCAAGTTTTTACGCAGCGGATGCCCTTCCACCCGCAACCCATTTCTGGGAAACATCCACACACAAACACACTCGTACACTACGGACAATTTAGCCTACCCAATTCACCTGTACCGCATGTCTTTGGACTGTGGGGGAAACCGGAGCACCCGGAGGAAACCCACACGAACGTAGGGAGAACATGCAAACTCCACACAGAAACACCAACTGAGCCGAGGATCGAACCAGCGACCTTCTTGCTGTGAGGCGAACGTGCTACCCACTGCGCCACTGTGTCGCCTAAAAGGTGGAAAATATTACGAAAATATTACTCGATGGGCTAAAAATCTGCATAACTCTGCATGCGCAGATTCTGTGTGGGCCTACTTGTGATTGATCAGTATTGAAATAACATCACAATTCATGCATGTAAACATGATCAGCATTAATGATTAGCATATTAATTCTGAAGATTCACAGCTGCAAGTGAAAGAATGTTTCTTTATACCTCCAAACTTTATACCTCCATTATCAAACACAGACTATCAGTTGGGTTTTTACCTCTCTTAACCCCTTTTACTGCTGCTACAACCACATTATCTTAAAAACCACACTACATTTCCTCCTGCATTCCTGACGAGTATTGATGAGCATGTATAGGAGGATGCGTTGCAAATTGTTGCATGGGTTGCTGTTTCATGGGGCTATTCAATTATTATGCCTAGTAAATGAATATACTTGTTTTAAATTTCTAGAAAAAAGTAATAGACAATAAAGTGTTTTTTTATACATATTTTAATGCACAACAAATGTGTATAATTATTATTGTGCACATTTCAAAATAGCGTATAAAATACATGTTGAGCACTGATCATAACTGAAAATGGTTAAAGATGTAAAAAGGATTTGACAATTTGTTTCATAATCTGCCATTCCAATACGTGTAGAGCAAGCTTAAGAAATGTCAACGGTACAGTTTCTAATCTTTCTAAAAAGCAGCACTGTAAAATATCTCTGTACAAACAGGCAAACAGTGGTGGTGTAACGGATCACAAATGTCACAGTTCAGATCACACTACAGTTTTTGAGTCACGGATCAGATAATTTTTCGGATCAGCAAAAAAAGGAGGAGACAAATGTCATTTGCTTTTCATTTATACAAAAATATTACTGCAAAAACTACTGGTTTCAACAAACAGAACTTGAAACCTGTAGTGTTAATAACAATTTAAATCAAAATCAAGAATGAACCAGCTGAAAAGTTAAATATTCAATATGAAAAATTATCTTTGCTACTGTTTCTGATAATGCTAAATATAAAAACCTAACATTTTTATTTCAATTAATGATTCATCAATTTACACATTAAACTTCTTGTTTCACTATAGGTGTATCATTTTTGAAAACCTATTCAGTGACATCATTTTGATGGTTGTTTGTCGCCACCCATTGGTTAAACAATGTAATTACTACAACATTCACCAGCGTCAAGTTCCAGTAGTTGGTGATTTTAATCTTTACTATAAACATGTTTATATCTGAACTATAGACTGTCCCAGCAGCCACACAACATCATAAGATGTTAATATTAGGTTAGATTTAGGTCATGATGTCAGATGACCAAAATTCAATGTCTAGCCGGCGTCTAAGGACAACGTTATTTTGACATCCATTAACGACGTCAAATTATGTTGTTGGAAATGGAGAAAAATCCAACCTCTGGTAGATGTCATAGTGGTAACATCAACACAACGTCAAAGTGTAAGTAGACGTTGATATTTGGTTGATTTTAGGTTAATTTTAGGTTAGACATTGACGTCGGCCTGACATTGGGTTTTGACTGCAAACTCATTTTTAACGTCAATATGTCATCATGTTGACGTCCTGTGCCTGCAGGGGTTATCCCAGTACTTCTGTGTAATGTAACTGTTTGTAACAAACTGAAAAAGTGTAAAAACTGAATCTCTCTCGATGAAACCCAGATGCGACAGCAGCTCTTTGAAGGATTAATAAACATTTGCAAATTATTATCATTTATAATTGATGTTGCGCGGTTTGAATAGAGTTCAGTATCTTTTAACGTTTAATTGTGCAGCTTTACACTGAGTGCATTAATGCCAGCTAAACAAACTGTGACAGAATACACCTTTAATTAATAACCTAAGGAAAGCATTTAGGTCCCACCACAACTTGTTCCGTCATCGTAATATTTATATCATATTACAGGAAAGCCAAAATGCTTTCATTCACTTGATTTGATTGACTCGGGAGGCGATCTCTCTGCAACTGTTATAAATGTTGGATTAACCTACAAATTTAAAAGAAGTTATTAATCCGGTGGTCACGTGCATTCCGAACTGTGGGTTGTGATCCGTACAGATCATGGATCATCCGTTACACCTCTAGTAAACAGTCATTAGAACACGGACAACACTAAAAAGCAAAAGTAAAACGAATACACAGCATTTTTAAAGGGACAGTTTACCCTTGTGTTCTTCTGAGCCTTGATGTACTGTAAAATAAGTAATCTTGAACCATGACAGCTCCAGTCTCCTTTAACACAATATTAGATCATTAGATTAGCAATAAATGACAGAATTACAATGTTTGGGTGAACTGTCCCTTTAAAGTGAACATCACCATTTCCAAAGGTATAAACACTTCAGAATCTTAGCATGTTACGATGCATTATAGACTAATATAAGAATTACATCAGGTCATGTGCAATACAATGTAGTGAAAAAGTAGGTTAAGGTTATGTTCCACTGTCCTGTTTCAGTGTCTTTCAGTCTGAGCCGGACTCTGAGCTGGCTGGAGTGCTGACCGCTTCCTCTTCTTTTTCATTATCAGACCCCTGTGTAAAGAGCAGCAGGAATGAGAGCGAGACTGTTAATACTGTACACCCGTTGGTATAAATAGATGTATACCAGCATGCATAATATACCGTGTTTTAAAATGGAAACCCAAAGGCCCAGTCTGCACCTGGTATTAAAGTGCTTTTTGTCTTTTGTCTGATCACATGTGGACACAGCACTAAATACAGATGTAAAGGGGAACTGAAAAACTCAGAGCTTGGCCACTTTCTACGAAAATCAAATGTAGTTTCATATTATCATAGGCCCTTTTTGCACCTGGAATACTGTATTAGGTGCTATTTGCTGGCCTAATCACCTGAGGACATTTGTAAAAACAGATGTACACGGGAACTGAAATATTCTCAGTGATGGAAAAAGTACACAATTTAGGCACTTGAATAAAAGTACAGAGACACTAATAAAATATAACTTGTGTCGGCGCAATAGCCTAAAGGTTAGCACGCTGACATATGGTGCAGTAGCACTTCAGGGCATCCCGAGTTTGAATCCCGGCTCAAGGACATTTCCCGACCCTACCCTCTCTCTCTCTCCCACTTCGTTTCCTGTCTAAAATACTGTCCTATCCTCTTAATAAAGGCAAAAAGGCTAAAAATAAATCTTTAAAAAATATATATAACTTCTACTAAAATGTCATAATACAAAAATACTATATTTTTATGTACTTAGTAAAAATTTATTTATTTTGCAAGAAAAAACTCATCACACTCTGATAACCACGATAATTTATGATAAATGAAGCAAAACCACATTCACACGCTGAACCTCATTCAGATCTGTTTATAAAATCAGGGAATCATTTCCTGGAAACTCACTCTAAATAGATCATTTAAATCAGTAAATTGTTTACTGGAGGCTCAGGGTCCTGCCTTCAGAGGGTCCCTGTGGGGATGGGCACTTCCAAATAGAGTGCAGTGTCTGACACCAAACAACTTCCCTGCTCAAAGGATCATGGCCTGAAGTGTCCATCAGTTGTATTTTACCGTTTCTATGTGCGCCTGCAGCTTATGACCGCTGGATGACGTTTTAACCATAGATTTTCATCTTTACCCCTTCACAAGACTAGATAGAGCGGTGGCGATGCAGTGGCGCAGTAGTGTCGCCTCACAGCAAGACAGTTGCTGGTTTGAGCCTTGGCTGGGTCGGTTATCGTTTCTGTGTGGAGTTTGCATGTTCTTCCCACGTTCGAGTGGGTTTCCCCTACAAGTCTAAAGACATGCAGTGCAGGTGAACTGGGCTATAAACTGTCTCAGCAGACACACAACATTAGATGTTGATATTAGGTTAGATCTAGGTCACTCAATGTCTAGCCACCATCTAAGGACAATGTTGTTTTGACGTCCATTAACGACGTCAAATTATGTTGATATTTGGTTGATTTTAGGTTTTGTTGGAAAGTGAGCCAAATCCAACGTCTGATAGATGTCATGGTGGTGTAACATGAGTAGACGTTGATATTTGGTTGATTTTAGGTTGACAGTTTACCCTTGTGTTCTTCTAAGCCTTGATGTACTGTAAAATAATTCATCTGGAATCATGACCGCTCCAGTCTCCTTTAACATAACATTAGATCATTATATTAGCAAATAATAACAGAACTATTTCAGGTGAACTGGGCAAGCTAAAAGTGTCCGTAGTGTATGTGTGTGAATGAGTGTATATGGATGTTTCCCAGTGATGGGTTGCAGCTGTAGTAAAAATACATGCTGGTGAATGTTCGCAAGAAAATGGAATTACCAAAACTTGTCATACTCCTCAATGATAATTTATGATAAATTAAGCAAAACCACAGTCACACGCTGAACCCCACTCAGATCTGTTTATAAAATCAGGGAATCATTTCCTGGAGGCTCACTCTAAATAGATCATTTAAATCAGTAAATCGTTTACTGGTAACTAAGGGTGGGTTTCATTCAGAAGGGATCATCCCTATGCCCTAATTCCTTCAGAGGGTCCCTGTGGTGAAAGGCACTAACACAACTTCCCTGCGAGAAGAGTCCATCAGTTGTATTTTTCATTTTAAAATGTAATTTATAAGCACCCGTCTAAATTCACCAGCATGTGCAGCTTCTATGGTAAACAGTGTTGCTGAAACAAATTTCCTTTCAAGAGTTCACTCTTAGCTGATGATTGATTATAAAGCTTGTTTGGCATGCTGTCCCGGGAGAGAGCTCTGAGCTCAGAAGATCCTCGAGCCCGGGGCTCCCTCTTGTTGCAAGGCGAGAAGGGAGTTTGAGCTTAGGTAGATCTCGAGAACTCTCCTGCTGTAGTAGCTAATGAACAGAGAGTGATTGCTCTTAAGAGATAACTACTTACTATGAGCATTTCTATGGTGCTGATTTGGATAAGTCAAATAACTTAAGGTGCATGTTCTCCCAGTGGGCAACCCGGGAGAAACCCACGTGAGCATGGGGGGAAACCCACATGAGCACGGGGAGAATGTGTAAAGTCCGCACAGAAACGTTGGGTGACTTGGTAAGGACTAGATCCAGTGACGTTCTTGCTGTGAGGCAACAGTGCTAACCACTAGGCCATCGTGCCACCCATCTAGGAAAGAAGGAGGAACTTAGGGTATTTATAGTGACTTAGGAATCGTCTGATTGGTGAATCATAAAGTGGATAATGTGGGACCAGCCGCAAACAATCATAACCACATGATCCTCTCGAAATTAGTTTATAAATAAACTTCACTTGTGTACATTATAATCAATTCGAAATCATGCATCGAATATTTAGAAAACTAAATCTTTGCATTTGCAAGTTTCATTCCCTTAAACACTACGATATGTACTTGACATGTTGTAATGTTTACGTTTGTAATATTTGATAATAATATTATTAATATTATCCTGATGAGGATTTTTATAACTCTGAATCTGCGTCTCATTTTATAGGCTGCTTCTGTCCTCTTAAGCTCACATTTTTAGCCATGCCTGCATATAGTCTTTATGGATGAAATGCAATACGCTGTTTTTTGCCATGGCAACACGGGGTGCTGAAATACAATTGGGTAAACTGGCGTTAGGCGGAGATACACAGACTAAAACAGACATTCCGACAAGGAACGCACAAACAGTTGAAGTCTTAGTTATTAAATTCTGTTTAACTGAGAGCAGATTTCTTCAACACATTTCTAAACATGATAGGTTTAATAACTCATTTCTAATAACTGTTTATCTTTGCCATGATGACAGTAAATAATATTTGACTAAATATTTTTCAAGACACTTCACTACAGCTTAAAGTGGCATTTAAAGGTATAACTAGGTTAAAAAGGTTAACTAGGCAGGTTAGGGTAATTAGGCAAGTTATTGTATAATGATGGTGCTCTGTAAACTATGAAAAAGTATATAGCTCAAAGGGGATAAAGATTTTAACCTTAAAATGGTGTTTAAAAAAATTAAACTGCCTTTATTTTAGCCAAAATAATACTAATAAGACTTTCTCCAGAGGGAAAAACATTATCTGACATATTGTGAAGATTTCCTTGCTCTGTTGAACATCATTTGGGAAATATTTCATTTTCTTGTCGGCTTAGTCCCTTTATTAATCCGGGGTCGCCACAGCGGAATGAACCGCCAACTTATCCAGCACGTTTTTACGCAGCGGATGCCCTTCCAGCTGCAACCCATCTCTGGGAAACATCCACACACACTCATTCATACACACGCTCATACACTACGGACAATTTAGCCTACCCAATTAACCTGTACCACATGTCTTTGGACTGTGGGGGAAACCGGAGCACCCGGAGGAAACCCACGCGAACGCAGGGAGAACATGCAAACTCCACACAGAAACGCCAACTGAGCCGAGGATCGAACCAGCGACCTTCTTGCTGTGAGGCGACAGCACTACCTACTGCGCCACTGCTTCTTTAAAAAAGAAAACAAAATTAAAAGGGGGGCTTATAATTCTGACTTCAACTGTATTTAACGGGGTGGTCCACTACGATATCATATTTTAAACTTTAGTTGTTGTGAAATGTAGCTGTGTGAACAAACAACATCTCTGAACATCTCTGAATGTAATACGCTCAAAGTTCGATATGTAAAAAGTCATGAATTATGAGGTTTATGTATTTGTAACCGTGTTACCTTGCGCTTGCGTTTCTTTCCTTTGTCAGACTCTGATGAGCTCTCTTCGCTGGATATGAACTCTCGACTCTTAAAGCTGTCGTTGCCTGTAGATCGCTCCTTCTCTTTCTCTCTCCCAGCCCCTGATTTCCTTTTCCTCTTTTCTTCATTCCTCCCTCTTTTCTTCTTCCTTTCCCTTTAGGAATGAATGTGGTAAAAGAGTGAGAAGTCGGTTACTCAATGCTGAGATTGTACTTTGGAACAATTCTCCATTTGGATGAACTCTACAGTAAAATCTGATAGTTGTGTACTTTTTGGAGCTGCCAGATGAGCCTCCGCCACTCTCCCTATACTCTCTCATTGCTCGATCGTACTCTTTCTTTGCTTCCTCTGCTTTTCCATCCCACTCCTGATGAAAGGATTAAGACACAGTTATCAGTTTGAGTTTAACGTTGACCAGTGAATGTGGTGAAGTGTGTGTGTGTCACCTCTTTCTTGTCTTTGCCGAGTTGTTTCCACATTTCTCCGGCCTTTTTGGAGATTTCTGTGATAGAGATGCCTGGATTCTCTGATTTAATGCGGTCTCTGCTTGAGTTGAGCCAGAGCATGTAGGCACTCATTGGCCTCTTGGGGGCGCCGCTGTCTTTGACCTTTTTCTACACACAAAAAGACAAAAGCTGCTTTTTTACTGTACGATATGGTATGGTTATCTAGTGGTTGAACTAAGTGTTGAAGTCCAAATTCAAAATATTGAAGAGGGTTTTTTCACCCGGCCCCTTCTCCTTTAACATGAGACACAGCCAGGTTGCCAGATTAAAGACACAAACAGATATTGAGCATGTCTAATGTTGTGTTCACACAAGATGAGGAACGCACGGATAAATCGCGATATTCACGCGTAAATAGCCGCGTGAACATTTGAGTTTATTAGCTTCATTCACACATTAAATTCGCTTCATTCGTGCATCAAATTCACTTCAGAACAGACGTGGATTCGCGTGATGGGCAGGGCTTCTGTCTGCCCGGTGACTCTAGCTTCGTTGCTAAATGGCTAACATGGATTTTATTAAGAAAATAACAGTGTTTATGTGCTTTATGAAGGCTGAAAAACAGCGTCAATATGTTTAGGGCTGTGTCTGAGTCCACTAGATCCTTTCAGAGGTGCGTCCATCTGTGTGAGCTCATAAACTCCTCCAGAAACGTAACATGGATGATAAAGGCTTTCAGCAGTGCTTCAGACTGAGCCGAGCTCAGTTTGATGAACCGTTGTCGGTGTCTGCTGGAGGATTTCCCCCAGGACACCAACAACAAGCACTTCGTTACAATCTTGCCCCCACAAGAGCAAGCTCCTGATTGGTTAATGCGGCGCGAATGTCCGCTTAAGTTCCGATTTTTAAACTCGAGCGATTCAAAACGTGCAAAGTGCTAAATTCGCGCCGTACCATTTGCGCATATCGCGCCACGCCATTCGCGCAATTCTCGTTATTCACAACGCGTCTTTCATGTGTATCCTGCCGCAGGATGTCTATTCGCGCGTTTGCTTTGACTTAACATGTAAATCACTAGTGCTTGACGCTCCTTCTGCGTCTGGGGTGAACACAGCATTAAGGTTGAGCCTTACACTGTCTGTCGATCAGCTAATGTTTATGTCTGTAATATTTGTTCCACATGAGAATTTTCTGAAAACTCTGCATCTTGTTTTATAGGCTGCTGCTGTCCTCTGAAGCTCACATTTTCAGCCATACTGTCATATATTGAGGCCGTTTTCATGGATGAAATGAAATATGCAGTGTTTTTCGCCATGGCACCCGGGGTGCTGAAATATAATTGGGTAAACTGGCGATGGGTGGAGATACACAGACTAAAACAGGCATTCCGACAAGAAAAGCACATATTTAAAGGAGAAAATGTACCGATAAATACATTTCTGGAGATGCCAAATACTTCATAGGAGGTACTTTTTTTTGCAGTTTTTGTTTTTGCGAATCCACCAGAGATTCTGTGTATGCTACTGTGTTTGCTATTTGAGATCTAAAATTTCTCTCGCGAGTGCCATTCGCACCTGCTCTTCTCACATGAATCCACCAGAGACTGCTGTTGACTGACTGACTGATTGACTGACCAATCAACTGACCTATTGTCCTCCTTCCCTAAACCCAACCAATAGTGTTTTCAAAAGCACAGATTGACCTAAACCACCCTCATCCCTAAACCCAAACGACCGTGTTTTAAAAAGCAATCTAGAATAAGAAAAGCCCACTTTTCAGATTTTACCACATTCTCACCCTGTTATTTACTTGTTTGTTTAATTTTTGGGCTTCTGTTTTCGTCTTACCTACTTTCTGGAACCATTCTTAACCGGACTCAAACCCCTGTCATTGTGGTCAACTCCTCCATGTGTCTCAAGTCCGTCGATGTACATGGCGAGCTACTGGACAAATTGGTAACAGCAGGAAAGCCGTCGACACGAAGGTAATTGGTCAGCTGCTAGCGCAAAAAGAAACAGCGTAATACCGCCTCGTAGCATTCGTTTTAAAGACGAAATGCAGCCATACGTATTTCTGGCTACATAACTTGCAATCTCCAGAAATGTATACGTTTTCAGAATGAGCCTATGTTGTCAATTGTATTATGGAATTTTGTATAATTTAGAAGAGTCAAAAACTTACACATACTGCACCTTTCAAGTAGGTGGGATTATTGCTATAGTTGCACAACATCTACTACCATCATCGTAAATGGAACATTAACAAACATGGAACACAAATCAACCCACGATGTAATGGCAATAGATGCTACTGATGGAATGGTGTTCTGCTGACAATTTAAATATGGTGGGTTTGGTTTCTAAACCAATTATGCTGGAATTAACGATACTTTCAGACCAGAAATCATCATATACGACACGTTTTGTCACAAAAAATAGGGTATGAAACAAGGCCCAAAAAGTGAGCCCTACCCAACTGTACCCATTAAAAAATGATTGTTTACATTTCATGCTTTCCTACTCCTCACCTCTTTCTTGCGGGGTTTTCTTTCCTTGACAAATTTGACCTTCTTAGCTGATTTCTTCTTGCGGTCTTCATCACTGTCTCCTTCTTCAGCACTGCTTTCACTGGCAGAAGCCTTACTGTCATACCTGACACACACATTAGATTGTTTAACAAAGTACATTGTTATTCATGCTCTGCAGATAGGATAGTTGTGATATGACAGTAAAGCTGTGAGCGCAATAGAACTACATCTCTGAGATTAAACAAAAGGCTAGACGCTAGACTTTAATTGATTTTAAGTGATTTTAAGTATTAAGTAATTGAGTAATTAAGTAGTGGGAAACATTCGTACACTCTCACATTCACACACATACTTAAAGACTAAGCGCATGCCTATAGCGCATGTCTTTGGACTGTGGGGAAAACTGGAGCAACCCGGAGGAAACCCACGTAAACCTGGGGTGAACATGCAAACTCCACACAGAAATGCCAACTGGCGCAGCCGGGACTCGAACCAGTGACCTTCTTGCTGTGAGGCAACAGTGCTGCTAACCACTGAGCCACCGCAACAGTAAATGAAATAGTGGTAAATATGAAAAGTAAAGCTTCCTACTCTTCTGCTATGTCCTCATCTTCTTCTCCAGGATTAAACGATTCATCTGAAAACAGAAAAGTCCATTCAAATTTAAATGACACGTTTTGTTTATCGTGTTATATTAGTTATTATTTTATCAATATAGTTCACCCCAAAATAAAACATAACAGGATAACAGGATATCACAGTATCCAATTAATGCAGTACTGTGCAGCCCTACCCTAGTCATATGCAAAAAAAACATTAGCTTGCCATCTGATTGGCTCATAGAGCTGTCACTCACCGCTCTCGCCCTCCGAGTCATCGCTGTCATTGCCCTCTTCGCGGATCTTGCCCTCTTCTTTCATACGCTCCAGATATGCATCGTGCTGGTCTTCGTCAGAGTCACTGTACATGTCATCATTACCTTTCATACCCTGACAAAAGCACAAAGTCATATTAATGGAATATCAACATCACAACAAAGCAAAGTTAGCATCTGTAACAGTGCAGACAAAGGAAAGCCTTTTTCAAGCAAATATTTCAAGATTTCCTTCTTCCTTACTGGCATTTTTTACTCTCTCTCACACAAACAAACACACACGCAAATGTTCATATAAGTAATCAGTGTTAACTCATTCAAAAGCACTCCCCTGAGCTACACTGTGTTCGATGCACACAGAACTGTCTGGCACACAAAAGCTTTTCTCCTAAAGTGACCACAGATTTCAGGGGAAACACTTTTGTAATCCTAATGAAAGTCTCTCATGTAGAAATCTGATACATGAAAACATATGAACAAATTACAAATATGACATACAGTGCTCAGTGTATATGAGTACACACCCCGTCACAAATCTCTCTCTTAAATTAATATTTTATATAACATGCTATACAGTGTTATATTTATGCATATACATTAGATTAGTCAGTGCTGAAGCTAAATCTAAATATAAATTTACAATCACGAAGGGCAGAGGGTTGTTGAATAACTTTCAGAGAGATTTCAGCTGCTGTCTGGGCTTTCACTGCCTTTCTACACCTCCCATTCTCTTATGCGTTCAGTACTTTTTTCCTGTGTCATTTCACTTTATTATGCATAACTTTATTTGTAAACTGATTCGATTTGTTTTTTTTGGTTCGATTTATTTCTTTGGTTGTTATCAAAATCTGGTGAAATCTTTATTAGGTACACCTCTCTAACTGCTTGTTAACGCAAATTTCTAATCAGCCAATCACATGGCAATAACTCAGTGCATTTAGGCATGTAGACATGGTCAAGACGATCTGCTGCAGTTCAAACCGAGCATCAGAATGTGGAAGAAAGGGGATTTAAGTGACTTTAAATGTGGCATGGTTGTTGATGCCAGACGGGCTGGTCTGAGTATTTCATAAACTGCTGATCAACTGGGATTTTCACGCACAACTATCTCTCGGGTTTACAGAAAATGGTCTGAAAAAGATAAAATATCCAGTGAGCTGCAGTTCTGTGAGCACAAATGCCTTGTTGATACAAGAGGTCAGAGGAGAATGGCCAGACTGGTTCCAGCTGATAGAAAGGCAACAGTAACTCAAATAACCACTTATTACAACCGAGGTCTGCAGAAGAGCATCTCTGAAAGCACAACACGACCAACCTTGAGGCAGATGGGCTACAGCAGCAGAAGACCACACCGGGTGCCACTCCTGTCAGCTAAGAACAGGAAACTGAGGCTACAATTGGCTCAGGCTCTTCAAAAATGGGCAATAGAAGATAAGAAAAACGTTGCCTGGTCTAATGAGTCTCAATGTCTGCTGCAACATTCGGATGGTAGGGTCAGAATTTGGCATCAACAACATGAAAGCATGGATCCATCCTGCCTTGTATCAACAGTTCAGGCTGCTGCTGGTGGTGTAATGGTGTAGGGGATGTTTTCTTGGCACACTTTGAGCCCTTTAGTACCAATTGAGCATCATGTCAACACCACAGCCTACCCGAGTATTGTTGCTGACCATGTTCATCCCTTTATGACCACAGTGTACCCATGTTCTGATGGCTACTTGCAGCAGGATAATGTTTTATGTCATAAAGTGCGACTCATCTCAGACTGGTTTCTTGAACATGACAATGAGTTCACTGTACTCAAATGGCCTCCACAGTCACCAGAACTCAATCCAATAGAGCACCTTTGGAATGTGGTGGAAAAGAAGATTTGCATCATGGATGTGCAGCCGACAAATCTGCAGAAACTGCATGATGCTATCATGCCAATATGGAGCAAAATCTCTGAGGAATATTTTCAGTACCCGCATTTACATTCCAAACATTCCACACTGTCATTTTTTTTGACAAGAAAAAAAGGAGTGCAGTGCGCTTTTTTATGTCCCTAGCCAACGACTGACTATGCTGGGTATTGTGCGAGAGTGTTGCTATCGACATTGGTTTAATTTTAATACTTAATAATATTGTGGTAATCAAGATTTGTAAAGTCATACAGCTCCGGATAACTCAAAACAGCAACCACAAGTCTTTCCTCCATCTTCAAAAGTCTTTTTTGTTGTGTTCGGTGTAATCGCAGTTCTAAAGGCAAAAGGGGTCCAACCCGGTACTAGTAAGGTGTACCTAATAAAGTGACCGGTGAGCGTACAGTATGAATACTATGAATACTGTACTTATATATATAAGCAGCCATTATTGCAATATTTCTAAATATATCCTGCGTATATGAAATATATTTAAAAATTTGTGTAACTTGCGTTTATCACATATATCAGATTACTACATGAGCTGAGTGATCCAAACACAGTAATCTGCTTCTAAAATCATAATCAGTGAGCATTTCCACCTTCTGATCTGCTTATAGCCATCAAAGATAAACGAGAACACATTTGACACTCGAGTTGTGATTAAGACACGCAAACAAACACCATGCAAGCAAGTTAAAGAAGGACCCACACCAGACCAAACCAAAACAAACCGCACGGCAATACCAACCTTTTTCTACATCAACACAATACAGACACATAGCACAAACACAAAGAGTCATGTAAGTGTCTTTTCACTGTAAGATGGGTACATAAGGACGACCGGCAGGATGAATATTATGTGCTGGTTGGCAAGATGAATAAAGGATTGAAGGTGTACCTCTTTGAAGCCTCGGTTCTTTATGCTTAGCTTCTTAGCATTGACAAAGTCGAAGAGCTTCCCATATTCCTCCCTGTAAAAGACAGAAGAGTCAAACTGAACAAATAGAAGGTAAAAACAAAGTCAAAGAGGTTAAAGGGGATAGTTCACTCAAAAATGAAGACTTTTTCTACAGTATAAGATTTTTTAGCTGAAAAATGGTCCCTTTGATTCATATTTCATTATTTTCATTGTCAGAAGCTGTTGACTTGATTTTTATGAACATAAAAAACAATCTGCATATATACAAATTTGATATTATTAACAGATATCATCCATTATAAAACAGATTGTAAGTAAATAACTAATGTTCTCCACTGCTGGAGAAATCATAAATGCTCAGAGGAGTCTGTGCTCACCTCCATAAACATTCTGATCATTGAAGAAAAAATATTCAACTAGTACGAATGCATGGTTTTTTATTAAAAATAATCCAGGGCTAAGCATAAAATGTTTGCATGTTTACATATAATAAGAGTCTTAAGTTTAGAACATTTTTACATTTATTTGACATCTGTGCGCTTGTTTTACTTTGTCATAATTCTATAAAGCATGTGTTGTTAATAAAAGAAATGCATCTTATAACTTTTTGGTGCCTTTTTCCCCTTTATTTACAAAAATTGTGGATGGTTTGCTTATGATATATCCAAGAATTGCTGATATCATGATATATATCAGGGGTGGCCAACCCTGTTCCTGGAGAGCCACCTTCCTGCAGATTTCAGTTGCAACCCAGATCAAACACACCTGAACCAATTAATTAGGACCTGAACACCACGTGATAATTACAGACAGGTGTGTTTGATATAGTCTTTTGTTAACTTATCGTGTTTATTGTGAAATTTGATGCGTATGTATTAACAAACACATGTAGACTGCAGAATTGTATCAAATCACTCAGTTCAACTGTCATCTGTTCATGAAGACGTTGATGTTAATTCCTGGCAGTGTTTTCTTTGAATTTAGCTGAGATACAACCCGATAAATATCTATCACTCTCTTTTGTCAAGTTTAATCATAATTTAGTTTTTATCCACAACAAAAAGGAAGAACAAAATAGGTTAAGATTACTTGGATTGGGTTTTATATTTGTCCGTGTTCGCGTACATTATGCTCTGTCTGTGTGTCTGTAAACGGAGCACAAGCTTATTAATATTCATGACATGAACCATATATGGTCAATCATGGACCTTCCAATTCTATGGGTACTTTATAGAGTATTAAATGACCTTATAAAACCGTTTCTGGAGATTTTTTTAAACCCAATATGTAGATATCAGCGAATAATTTAACTAATTAAACTAATGCAGTATATGGCATAGCCGTGAGCTAGCTCTCTGCAACTTTCACATGGTCGCCCACTGAAGCTAAGCAGGACTGCAACCTGTGCTCTGTGTGGGTCCCAATGCCCCAGTATAGTGACAGGGACAGTGAGCGGTGTCTTTCGGATGAGACATTAAATCAAGGTAATGACTCTCTGTGGTCTTTAAAAATCCCAGGATGTCCGTTAAAAAAAGTGTAGGGGTTTAACCCCAGCATCCTGGCCAAATTTGCCTACTGGCCTCTGTCCATTATGGCCTCCTAAATCATCCCCATACCATAAATGGCTTCATCACTATGTCTCCTTTCCACTAATCAGCTGGTATGTGGTGTGTGCTCTGGCGCGATATGGCTGCAATCCAGGTTAATGCTGCACACTGGTGGTGGATGAGGAGATTCCCCCCAATGTGTAAAGGGTTTTGAGTGTCCAGAAAAGTGCTATATAAATGTAAAGAATTATTATTATTATTATTATTATTAGATTAATATTTTTAAGGCCCATTTACACAAAACATTTCTTTGTGTCTAAAAATGTGCTCAAAAGTAGTAGAAGTAGTTTTTTTTTAAATTCCGCCATGTTGCTGTCAAATAAAACAGCCGTCTCCCAACTTGCTAATGTAAACAAGACACTTGCCCCGCCTCCAACACCTTCTGATTGGCCCACAATCAGAAGACTTTGAAGTAAATTTATGTAAAACTTTAAATTCTTAAAAAACTTGACATGGCGTCTTAAAGTCTATGTACACATCAAGCACATATTTACATAGAAAGAAAATGGAAAAGTTGCACACTGGAATATAAAAAACGTCTTCTGTGTGAACGGTCCCTTAAAAGTTTTCCGGACACATTGTTTCTGGCACATTAGTGTGATGTGATTAACTGATGCCTTGCTGTATCGATTCAGTCATAATGTGCACCCAACAGAACATACAGTAATGTCCATAAAGCAGCTTAGTTTTTTGCCCCCTCAACGTGCAGATGGGGGTCAGGTCACTAAAAGAGAGGGGCTCTTTTACACCAGTGTTAAGACAAAAACAGAGAGAATGACCACAAAGAGCAGGCATTGATTTTCAATGGCAGATGGGGGTTAAGTGCTCAATGACATAATAGCTGGAAGTGCCTTGAAAAGGGTATGAACAATGCTCTTTTCATTACTGCTGTGATCTAGTTCCCTACAAAGTGATGTTCCCGACAGCCAGACAAAAGTATCATCGGGGGTTCTGGGTACCTCTCGATGCTGCTGAAGGTGTACTGATTGCCTTGCTTGGTCTCGATCTCGAAATCGAAGGAGCGGGTCGTGGTGGTCCCGCGGGCGAAGTTCACACAGGCGATCTCCTCAAAACGCAGGTGCACCGGGGGCTTGTGCACATAGATGAAACCTCTTTCCAGGGGATACAGCAGCCCTGAACTGGCCTTATAGGAGCAGGTTATACACTGAGCACCTGAGTGACTACAGAGAACAGAGAGACAGGAAATTAGACACTTTTATTACAATAAATTACCACATTATCAAGTAAGTGTTCAGTATAAATGCAAACACTATATATATATATATATGTATATATGTATGTATATATATGTCAGTGTTGAATGCAAATGTCATTAAGTGTTTTCAGTGTTTTACTGTATCGTTTTCTACAGTGTAAATATGTGTTTTACCCTTGGAAATTTCCAGGCACTGTGATCTTCCTGTTGACCAAGGCTTTCATGACCCTGCTGACCATCTCATAGAGAGAGCCGGACATGTTTTTATTAAGTTTTCCTTCAAAACGCCTCTCCACCTCGTCCCTGCACAACATAAGAGAACGATACTGCTGGATGGCAACCACTGCACACAACACGACACGATAGAAGCATTTAAATACCAGCCATTCATTCAAATACCAGCCACTGCACTCACAATGAAATAGTAAGGGTTATAAACTAATTAATACACTTTAAACCTCTTTAACATTATTAACAGGCTACTGAGTGACGGATGTTGTTTTTTTGCACAGTTCACACACATTTCAGAGTCACAGTACTAACTTTTATTTTCAAACTGATTGCTAGTTATTTAATTTTTTACATCTGAGATTAACTATTTGCTACTGCCTTAAGTATTATGTCACGTAAAATGGTGTTCAAACTCATATTAACACTGAATAAAGCACATAATCTGATTGTTGTTTATTCATATATTTTCTTTTCGGCTTAGTTCCTTTATTAATCCGGGGTTGCCACAGCGGAATGAACCGCCAACTTATCCAACATATTTTTTACGCAGCAGATGCCCTTTCAGCCACAACCCATCTCTGGGAAACATCCACACACACTCATTCACTATGGACAATTTAGCTCACCCAATTCGCCTGTACCGCATGTCTTTTGGACTGTGGGGGAAATCGGAGCTCCCGGAGGAAACCCACGCGAATGCAGGGAGAACATGCAAACTCCACACAGAAATGCCAACTGACCCAGCCGAGGCTCGAACCAGGGACCTTCTTGCTGTGAGGCACTACCTAGTGCGCCACAGCTTCGCCATTGTTGTTTATATAAAACATTTCTATAAAGCATTGTGGATGGTTAGGACAAAAGGTCAGACTTTAGTTTGATGGTGCTTTTGTTCAATGTAAGTTACATTGTATCTACATGCTAACTAATTTTCATTAGATTATAAGACCATTAGGTTGGGGTTAGGGTTGGTGATAGAGATAGTGTGAGTTGGCATGTAATTGCAAATTTTCTTATAGTATGGTAAATGTCTGTTGAAGGAGCATTTCAACAGATATTAAGCAGACAGTCTACTTATACTCAAACTGACCATCAAAATAAAAAGCTATCGAACAAAAATGTGTAATAAAGGACACCATTATGCAAAAAAATTGAGTTGTGAATCTAACCAGCTTCTAATGGTAAAAAGTAATAATATTTTTATAATCACACTTGATAAAAACAATCTACTGAGACACTTTTATTGACATTCTCCCTTTGTAAATGTCTTCAGAGGGAAAAAGCCCCGCCTATTGGTGAAGAACTCTCCCTCATTGGCATAGGGGCTTAGTCTTTATTTTGAATATGCCACTATGCTGACTCACAGCCATTTGTAGCTCCGCCCTATTTTGAAAAGATCTCATTTGAATTTAAAGGGTCACGAAACACCAAAACACATTTTTTGAGCTGTTGACAGTCGTATATGTGTCCCACACTGCTAAAAACACTATTAGGACACCTATATTTCACTAAAAAGTGTAAATTGGTTGTTTTTGCGTTATTTCAAGCAAATTCGTACTTCCGGTTTGAAACGAATTTTTGAAGCCGCGTCACGGCCATGAGATAATAGCGTGTATTCCAGCGTGCAGACTGGGGGTCTGTGCCAGAGTGTGTCTTATTACGTCTTACAGTGTGATGCATTAATGCATGAGTAAAGCTTGGTTCAAACCAATCAGCGCGCTCTATTGTGCAACTTCATTAATATTCATTACTGTCACATGAAGAGATGCCACGTTGTGTTGGCAAAACAAGCGTGAAGTGTTGCTTTTATTGTTTGCTGCAGTTAAGTTTCGTTTTCATTTTCTCTCTGTGAGAGCTCATCTGGAGTCACGTGAGGATTAACAGTGTACGCGACGCTCGACAACAATAGCTTACGTGTCTAAGGAGGATTATTGTTTACCTGAGAGCTGTTCTCATCTGCAAACGCTGAGATCCGGATTTGCTTGTAGTATTCTCTTAATAAAGACGCGGCTCTAGTTGCTGGTCATTGTCCTGTCTCTATAGATTTGGTAAGTGAGCGACCAGTGCTCTTTGTTTATTCAGTTTGTTCGTATCGAACTAAGTTAACTATTGCACCGAGTGTAAACATGTTAGCACCACAACCAAACTTTAACCTCGTGTAGGGTTTTTACCGCATTTAGTGACCGGAATAACACGCGCGGCTTTCTGACGCTACCTGCCGTGTGCATCTAAGTTTCCGGGAAATGCGGAGGTTTTTTTTCTCTCATTCGGAGTGTGGTATCAAGCATTGCATGAAAAATACACGCTTAGAGCAGTTCCTCGAATCAAATATCTCATTTGTCGGGAGGGGCATGAATAAATTCCCTGAATTAAAGAGCCAAACTGCATTTAAAGTCCACCATTTAATAATTTGGCAAATAATTCCACTACAGATGTCCATGTAGGTTAAACACCATGGACTGCTGTGTGTGTGTGTGTGTGTGTATTATGACTCTGAAGCTCGCGCGTGCCCAAATAGACACTCCCACACCATCCCACTTTTCTTCCTCCGACACTCCCCCCTAAACAGAGCTGGACACGCCCACTTTTCTGACTTTTTCCAAAGTAGAGGTGTGAAAACACCCTGCTGAAACGAGGGGGTTTCATGGCCCTTTAAAGTGTCACCAAAATGACACAATTTGGATCAAAAAGGTAAAAAAAAAGTCAAAAAGAGACAGTTTCAAAGAGTTATGAAACATTATTTGTTGTTATTTGTTGTTATTTGTCTCTTGAGCTAAAACTTCACATACACGCTCTAGGGACATCAGAGACTTATTTTTACATCTTGTATAAAGAGGCATAATAGATGCCTTTTATCTTTATTTACATGTCGCAGCATCACGCCGCATCGCTTGTAATTAGGACACATTGCAATTCCTTTAACCTCAGGTTGATTTAAGCTAATATTCTTCGTAAATAATAATACATTTTTGGTCATCTGCTTTTAATACTGTTAGTAAAATGTAAATAGCGGACTTCTGACATCTTTCACCAGTGTCTCTCAATCTCTTTCAGGTTTTACTCACTCATTCATGTTGAGTGTGAGGCTGATGGTTTCTTCCTTGGAGAACAGAAGAATGAGAAAGTGATAGCGTGTTTGACCCTGTTTAATGGGGGGGTCCAGACTGATCTGAAACAGAAGATGGCCTTATAACCATGACATGGCATGAATATTAAGGAGATTATATCTATTCTTATGATCACTGTCATTGAGTGCCATTTGCTCAGCTATGTCGTGTTAAAAGCAATGATGACATTGTTTGAGATGTCTTTGCTAAAGTACAAATGAAATCAAAACTAACCAGATGATTTTAATAGCTCATTTTGCCATTTTGAACAGTTCATCTGTGCATGTCATTAAGAAAAAATAGTTTACTCTTGTAATCTTTAATTGAAATATGAAAGCACACTTCCTGTTTGTTTTCAGTTAAATTTTCACATTAAGTCTATCTGAAATAATGGGCGTGGCTAACATATTTAACCACACCCCTCCAACTGTCAGTTTTGACAACAAACAGAAATGGTGAGGAGGAAGAGGAGTCAGGTTGTAATAACTATTCTAAAATGTTCCTGATGTTTGTGAATGAAATGCCTACTTTACTACATCCAATCAGCTCGCAGTAGAAAAAACAAGCCACACCCACTGTTTTCTTATTTAATATTCTCGAAGAACAACGTCACAATACAAAAAAAAAAAAAACATGGTCGCAGCTTCAGGTTCATGCAGACTTTAAGGCCAGTTGACATAAACAAATATATTCAAATTTTTATTTGTCATCAAACTTGACTATTATTAAGACAACATAACCAGTCATAAATCCGTCATAAACATGATTGTCATGAGGCAATGAATTGACACCGACAGGTTGTGATATATTTGTCTTAGTCAAGTTGTCATAACAAAGACATATCAAATAATGTCATCTTTGAATTAAAAAAGTGAATGACACTTCACAACTATTGTGATAAGAGTAAGTAATATGCATAAAATCACTTTTATGTTTACGACACGTGTCATGTCACGATTATAATCGTGCGCTCACACCGAAAGTAGCTGGAAGTCATTCAATTTCAATGAGAGCCGAGATAAGTGGCAAGGAGCAGCGCAGTGCATCTTCGCCGGTGTGGGCGTCGAGGAGAGTTGAAATCAAGTCAACTCTATGGTAATGAGCTATGACGCGGTTTGGCGGCAAGCAATCAGAATGAAAAATCCACCGCTTGAGAGGAGTTCAGAGAACACAGACCTGTGAACTTTGGTTCCGACCAAAGTTGTTCCCAAGGGTTTGATCATTGCGGTTGCGGATTTTCAATTATTTACAGAGTTTTTTTATAGAAACATACATTAAATAAGTTACTGGCGAGTTACTAATGTGCATTAATGTTATAGATATTTATCTTTAAAAAAGCAGGAATCTCATGTGACAGTACAAAACAGTACTGCTGCTTCAGGATATTTCAGACATATAGACACAATGGATAATTAAGTGGAGCAAAGCCACATCACATGTAACTTGATCTTCCATGGTTAAATAAATTTAAAAAGAAGTGCGCAACAATTTCCCGCTAGAAAGCATGTTTTATGCAGGAATGTAACTGATATAATCTTGCAGCGGCCCCTTTAAATATCAGATCAATGTTTTGAATTTTGACACTCTCGCCGCCAGAGCTGAAGGCAGACAGCGTTGTCGCTAGGGCAGCCAGAGTGACCTTAGACGCTCTCACCGCTTTTGGGGTGATCGCACAATTAGGGTGTCATGACAGTCTTATGAATACCTCTTCAAGTAGTTACCACCCGGTCTTACTATATATATTGACAACATACAACAAAAATAAATGAATGCTATGATAAAGCTGTTTAATACTAGCTAGAAAAAATGGATCCAGATCCATCAAATTTGTATAGTTTTGAATTTGTGAACACAAAAAAATATGATATGACAATTATGTGACATATCACAGTGAGCATAAAAAAAACATGTAATAGCCATAATGCAGGGAGTTGTGCAATAATAATCACAACCGCAATAATAAAAAGGGCAATCTTTGAAAGAATCAAAGAAATATAAATCATGAAAGAAATATAATAAAAAATAATATAAATTAAGAAGATTTTTTTAATGTATCAAAGGTTAAGTAAAGGTAATATTAATGGTTCCAGATCCAAATAAGAGATTGCTTTATAGACCATGATCCTCCACTCACCACGAAGAACATTTGCCGCTGGTCTTTATGAGGCAACAGGAAGAGGCGGAGCACTGTGGTGTACGGGATCTTGTAGTCAAATGTCTTACCGTGTAGATGAAGGAATGTTGGATAAATACGGATATCGTACCTAAAGAGAGAGCAAGAAAAATCAAATCACACAATGCCAGTTCACACCTTTGACATTTTTATGTTAAATAAACAACCAAAAAGTATGATGAGAGTATCCAGATGTGTGTATGTATGTACCTGCCCCTAGGCGTGAGGCACTGCAGCTCTCTGAAGATACAAACAGCATCTCCTGTGGCCTGGATGACATCTGCCTTCGACAGCACATTCTGAGCAAATGCCTGAAACATAACGGGCTTCATTATTTTTCAGATTAAGCGGGATTTACAGATATAAATATTGTACGTTAGGACTACAAGAAGAGAGACAGAGGTTTTACGCAAATGTGTAGATGTGTCCCATTGCTTGAAGTCTTTTCCCTTATAACAGGGATCACCAAACTTGTTCCTGGAGGGCCGGTGTCCTGCAGATTTTAGCTCCAACCCTAATCAAACACACCTGAACAAGCTAATCAAGGTCTTACTAGGTATACTTTAAACACCCAGGCAGGTGTGTTGAGGCAAGTTGGAGCTAAACCCTGCAGGTCACCAGACCTCCAGGAACGAGATTGGTGACCCCTGCCTTATAACATTTCGTCACCTTGGAATTGTAGTTGAAGTTTTCGCATTTCTTATAGGAAACAATATGCATGTAACAGTTCTCTTTCATACATTAACATGACAGAGAGCCTAAATGTACTCTAAATGTAAAATTTTAAAATTATTTTTTTTTAAAACTGGGTGAATGCAGATGCAGAACCTTGTAATTCTAAAAAGTCTTATTCTGCTTGGAATTATAAGGTTCTATTAAGCAGATCATTAATTGAAGCATTGCTCTTCAAAAAATACGACCAGTCTGCTTATTAATTGAAAAAATAAAAACTGGTATGTTTTATTAATTTGATGTTATATTTTTGCTTTCTATGACTTTATTTAATGTTTTAGTGTGAATTTCTTTTCTTGGTTAAATGAATCATACAAGGCTTGCTAAATATTTTGTCCAGTGCAGCTGTTAATTGTACACTAAGAATTGCTAGGTTATTTACACCCAAACTGGGTAAAATATGGACTAACTCAAATATTCGGTTCAATTTAGTTTTTATTTATGTAATTAAAAAATTAACTCTGCAGTTGGTTGTAACCTAGCATTTTTAAGAGTAAATGTAATTAATATGGTTATATTTATTGAATTATATGCTTTATGTAAATAATTGAATTATATTTATTGAATTATATGCTTTATATAAATAATTGAATTATATTTATTGAATTACATGCTTTATATAAATAATTGAATTATATTTATTGAATTATATGCTTTATATAAATAATTGAATTATATTTATTGAATTACATGCTTTACATAAATAATTTAACTATATTTATTGAATTATATGCCGCATTAATTAATTTATCTAATATTTGCCCTTCAAGGTTTAATAATAAATTTAAAGACTTTAAAAAAAACGCACACAATGAGTAAATGAGTTTTATTAAACACTGAAAAATGTTTCACTGACAATATATACACAAATAAAAATATTTCACATTTAATATATTACATTTTTTAAAAAACTGTTTCCTTTTCAACAATGTAAAATTGAACCTGCTTCTAAATCATTACATTTACACACATCTTTTCAGTTTTAGGTTTCTTTTTAATTTTGTGAGGTGCGGCATTATTTGGTCGACTTGTATTGTGTTTCCTTCTGGTCTTTCCAGCTGTCGACAGAGCAATCTGGCGAAATGACAAAGAAAGCTGTTCTTGATTAGTCCTTGTGGGTGCATTAGAAATGCTGAAAAAACTTATAGAGCCAAGACAGAGTTCGACTTTGTAGTTTTGTAAATAAAACCTCTTCAAATGTAAGCAACTAAAAAATTATTCCATAATGTAAATAAGTTGTCATTTAATAAGAATATGTGAATAACTCAATTTTGACAAAAATGTCAGATAGAATCTTATAACTCTAAAGTGACAATATTTTAATGATCATTCAAAAGCTTTAAAAATAAATATCCTTTATGAAATCATTACTTTTGTAAATGCCACGTTTAAAGCTTTTAGATTGTCCCAACCAACCCCCCAGTAGGTGTCAATCTTCATATTACAAAATGCACTAGACTATTTTATAATCTTAAAATTTATTTAATCTTGAAAAAGAACATAAACATGCATTTGACAGTCAGGACTCCATATTTAGTGTCTGTTTTGTAATAGACGTACTAAATGCTTTGACAGAAACTGATTGATTTGTGACACAGAAATGAATTTCAGTATCACCTGCTGTGTACTTTTATGTAACTGCAACTTTATTTTTAACTACAAGTTTTAGAACATACCTTAATTAGACATGGCCATTTAAGTTGGAATAGAGCCAATAAATAAATAAAAAAATAAAAAAAGATATAATGAACTAATTAAAATAAATAAATACAACTCAGTTGATATGTATTGTATTACAGTTGAAGTCAGAATTATTTGCCCCCCTGAATTATTAGACAGCTTGTTTTTTCCCCCCCAACTTCTGTTTAACGGAGAGAAGATTTTTTTTCAACACATTTCTAGTCATAATAGTTTTAATAACTCATTTCTAATAACTGATTTATTTTATCTTTGCCATGATGACAGTAAATAATATTTTACTAGATATTTTTCAAGACACTTCTATACAGCTTAAAGCGACATTTAAAGGCTTAACTAGGTTAATTAGGCTAACTAGACAGGTTAGGGTAATTAGGCAAGTTATTGTATAACGATGGTTTGTTCTGTTGACTATTGGGAAAAAAAATAGCTTAAAGGAGCTAATAATTTTGTCCCTGAAATGGTCTTTAAAAAAATAAAAACTGCTTTTATTGTAGGCAAAATAATACTAATAAGACTTTATCCAGAATAAATAATATTATCAGACATACTGTGAAAATGTCTTTGCTCTGTTAAACATCATTTAGGAAATATGTAAAAAAGAAGAAAAACTAATTCAAAGGGGGGCTAATAATTCTGACTTCAACTGTATATGATTACATGTTGTTTAGTTTTGTATATTATTTAATTCTTAGTTATAATTAAAAATGTAGTATTTATTTATTTTCCATGTATTTATTTTGTCATTTTATATATTGTTTAATTTTTTATCCGTCTAACGGTATATTGAGTAAGGAGGAACACCAAAAAAATTATATTTTCCAAATAATATTTCACTAAATGTGCGCAAATATTACTTGCATCTTTATAAATGAAATCTTCATACAAGGACCCAATGGTGATGGTTATATTTGGGCATCTCTAATTTTAAGACTAAAAAAGGCTCCTGCTTTAGGGGAATTGATCTCTTGGTAACCTGCGCCATCTGCTGGTCAGTGTTAGACTGGGATGAACATGCACACTCTTACCTCTACCGGGTCTGAACCCTCGTCCCCTGTGGTGGGTGGGACGTAGAAGCGCACCTCCATGAGAGACACCTCTGTGTCATCATTCTGATGAAACTCCACTGTCACCTCATTCTTACCCGTCGTACACTGGGATACACTGGAGAGAGGAATCTCAAATGTAGGGCTGTCATTCACGTCAAAGGAAAGCAACGGCCCTGAAAATACACAGGAGAGCAGTTTAACACATAGATGAGGCTGATTTTTTAAGCTGAGATTAATAAAATACAAAGCTTGAACACGGTTAGTTATTAACAGTGTTTCATTGTTCTGCCCTGGGGTAACGTTCAGTGCTTGGCTGTATCAGAAGGAAGTAGACCTGTGCCAAATGACGACAGTATATACATTTTTCTGCTTTAGCAACCCTGACAGAGTTACAGATAGACAGAGAGCAGCCTTTACTGTTTCTATATAAAGTATTTCATGATTATATATTGTGGTCAACAGGTCAACAACTTAAAAATGTACCAAACTATGCTTTATAAATATATCATTACTATTATAATTGACACACACACACACACACACATACATACATATATATATATAGAAATAAATGTTTACTTGCATAGAGCTAGATACTGTAAGCCTCTTTTACTATTTGTTGCATTATAATGAATAAATAAATAATGAATAAATAAATAGGTGGCGCAGTGGGTAGTGCTGTCGCCTCACAGCAAGAAAATCACTGGTTCGACCAACGACTGGGTCAGTTGGAATTTCTGTCTGGAGTTTGTATGTTCGCGTGGGTTTCTTCCGGGGTACTCTGGTTTCCCCCACAGTCCAGACTCCAAAGACATGCGGTACAGGTGAAATGAATAAGCTAAATTGGCCGTAGTGTATGGGTGTGAATAAGAGTGTATGGGTGTTTCCCAATGTTGGGTTGCAGGTGGAAGGGCATCCACCGCATAAAACATATGCTGGATAAGTTGGTGGTTCATTCCACTGTGGCGACCCCAGATTAATAAAAGGACCAAGTCGAAAAGAAAATGAATAAATGAGCCGATATATCCACTGTCCCATTAAGCAGGGTCTAAAATGAAAACATTTTTGAAAGCAAGGAAAAAACAACAACTATAAATCTAAGCTTTGTAATGGCACTGTTGTTATTAATAATGGCATTACGTTTATTTACACAATGTATATTTATTAAAATTATATTAATTGTATTATTATAAAAATAATATTACTGTTATATACTGTGCAATAGTATCACAATAATATATATTTTATGGACTTATTACATTTTTATAATTAATAAAAAAAAAATCTAAAGCAAATTGAAATTATAATTGAAAGTAAAATGCTACACAAAATGCATTGCTTAATTTGTCTTACAATACATAAGTCAGCTGGTGAAAAGGCGAGGCGAGAACATTTTGTAAGACATCTTGTATGTCCTGCTCTTAGTGCTCCAACAGCCTGAGTATTTACAACATTTACACTACAACATTATGTATTTACCTTGAATTAGCTACATCATGTTTAATAATATGTATTTTTGTATTTATTACATTTTTATAATTAGTTTAAAAAATCAAACCTTTTAATTACAATTACCGATTCACATCACCATACATAACATAGAAGAAACCTATTTTTATAGTGTTATTTTGCTTTTGATTATTAAAAAGCTTTAAAGATATGTTCATCGAAAGGTTCTTTGATATGGAGCGAATAATATGCCAAAACAATCTGAATTTTCTTCACTGTTGATGACCCCTGACCTACTTTTTGCTAAATCTGAATTTCACAATCTGATTTTCTGGTTTTAAAATTTAAAATATTGAATTCGATGCTCTGAATTTCTTCATCTTGAAAACTCAAAACTGTATTTTCACAAGCTCAATATCTGCAATCTATAAATTCAGAACGAAAAAATCTGAAGTTTGAAAATACGTCAATAGAAATCTGAAAAAATTCAGTTGTCTTAAATTTCAGATGTTCAATATTCAAGTTAAGAAATTCAAATTCAAAACAGTTTAATAGCATTTAATATTAAATTTTATTAAATTACAATTGCTATTGTGATTCAAATTTGCACAATTTAAATTCAGATTGTTTTTCCATATTATTTGCTCCATACTTTTGGAAGACAAACATACTAAAAAACAGTGTTTAAGGTCACTACTGTCACAATCACCAGCGATCTAGACCAACGAATCCTGTCATGCACCTCACACACACCTGTTCCAGTTCTCTGTTGATTACACACACACACACACACACACACACACACACACACACACACACATACACACACTTTTTTGAGTCTTGTTTATCTGTGAACATTACGACGTGTTTTCTCCCTGTTTAGCCTAGCTGTGTTTTAACCCTTTGTCTATTTGTTTTGATTCTTTGCTGCTTGTTCCGATCATTCGCCTGTTCTATGACCACGACTATGGATTCTCTGTATGTATCTGTTTTACCCTGTTGACTGTTGCCTGCCTGACCATTCTTGTAACGAACCTGTTTGTTAAAACAGAGCAATGAAATTTTCACAGTATGTCTGATAATGTTTTCTTCTGGAGAAAATCTTATTTGTTGTATTTTGGCTAGAAGAAAAGCAGTTTTACATTTTTTAAAAACACTTCAAAGACAAAGTTATAAGCCCCTTTAAGCTATTTGTGTCCGATGGTCTACAGAACAAACCATCACTATACAATAACTTGCCTAATTACCCTAATCTGCCTAGTTAACCTAATTAACCTAGTTAAATGTCACTTTAAGCTGTATAGAAGTATCTTACAAATATCTAGTTAAATATTATGTCATCATGGCAAAGATAAAATAAATCAGTTATTAGAAATGAGTTATTAAAACTATTATGTTTAAAAATGTGTTATAAAAATCTCTCTGTTAAACAGAAATTGGGGAAAAAATAAACAGGGGGGGCGAATAATTCACAGTGGCTAAAAATTCTGACTTCAACTGTATATCTCAGAAAATGTGTTGCAACAGGAATGCACTGACCATTAAATTTAGCAGTGCCCCAATTCCAGCCCTTAACACACATGTCTTTCTCTGTCAGCTCCACTTTGTAGTTGTCTTTGAAGTATTCTGAGATCTTCTCAAGGTCCTGCGCAAAAAGAAACGGATGAAAATTTAAGACCTGGAATGAAACAGCGGACCAAACTGAGTGATCAATTGATCTGTAATTTGCATCTCAGACTCACCGCGTCTTTAAAGCCATCATATTTGTAGATGTGGCCAGTGCTGGTCCATAGTTTGATGCCGTGACCCAGACAGACTCTCCTCCACTGGGCCTGAGTGAGTTCAGGGACCGGAATAGTGTCCACCTTCCCGGTCTTACTGTTTTTATACACCACTGTCTGCTTACTGAAGCGCAGGCGGCCGTCATTCTACAAGAAAAGACAGTCGGTCAACTTTATTGAGAGTTTAATAGAAAAACACCTCAAGTTAGAGAGCAAAACCTTTTTTAACTCACCCATGAGCCCTTGACCTCCTGATAAATTTCATTGAACTCCAAAGTGTCACTCATGTCAGAGTAGACAGAATGGACCTGTGACGTTTAAAAGCTGCGACAGTTATTAATATACATTATACATTATACAATTTCCACTGCAAATGGCAATATGAATGTGTTATGAATGATAGAAAACTCCCAGTTTACTCTGGTGTCAACAGTAGACTTTTATTATAGGTTGTTTTGGATGTAAACATCTAGCTTTGTGCTTTAAGAAAAGCTTTTGCGAGCGTTATTATTTTGTGGCTGCACAGCGAGATGATGTCTAATAATAAACAAATAAAGCTAGCAAAGCTGGTGTTCAGGCATCAAACAGCGGCTTTTGTGACGAGCGACACGTTTGCAAATTTACAGCAAATTTACAGCAGGCTTAGTACATTTCGAACGTTTTTGTTGCATATGTTATGAAATATGCGAGAAATTTGAATGAGTATTACTGTTATTCGGCGAGAGGATCAAGGCCGAGTCCCGTGAGCGTAGATGTGCGGCGCGCAGGAACGCCTTCGTCATGACGCAATCGCGCAGTGTGCGTGGCTCAGCCCTGCCTATCGAACGTCAGTCTGTTTTGTAAACGATCGAAACACAAAGGGAAAGTTAAAAGGCTTTATTGATGAAGACTGCTGCTGTCAACATTTACAAATAATTTATCATATGACGATATCCTATCAGCGTCCAGGTATGCAATATATTTCAGATATACTTTTTTGACAGTAGTGTTTCAAGCACTGTTGTTCGATGGATCAATAAATAGAGATCGCCTTTACTGGTGATTTTAATGCAATTTATTTAGAAATGAAAGTGAAATGCTACACAAAATGCATTGCTTATTTTACTTTATAATACATAAGTCAGCTGTTTTGGACCGAATGGATCAAGTGAGATAGTATTTGCATGTCCTGCTCTTAGTGCTCCCACAGCCAGAGTATTTACAACAGTATTAACGTTACAACATTATGTATTTACCTTGATTTAACTTCATGATATATCTTATTATGCTACATCACGTTTAAACTAGGAAGCTAACACGTTAGTTAACATGTAGTAACAATGAAAATACTGAAACAGTTGTGTGCCTTGCACTTACTATAGTAATAACAGTGAATTATTCATAATTACGCATGATAAACTGATACCAACCCCTTTTCTTAAACATATACTATTATAATAAGTTAAATATTGTTTTTTTTTTGTGTGTAAAAACACTGGAACAAAGACTCTTAAAGGGGATAGTTCACCCCAAAAAAAGAAAATTCTGTCATCATTTACTCATCCTTCACTTGTCCCAAACTTGTTTGAGATTCGTTCTTCTGTTAAACAAAAACAAGATATTCTGAAGAATGTTGAAATAAAAAACAGCCATTGACTTCCATGTTTTTGATAATTTTTCCAACATTCTTCAGAATATCTTCTTTTGTGTGCAACAGAACAAAAGTTTAGGAATTTTCATTCTGTGTGAACTATCTCTTTAATTATTATATAACTGAAAACACTTTCAAAGTATATATTCATTTTAATGCATTACCATTTATCGATAGTTCATTGATTGAAGTTACATACATACTGTAGCATATGTATTGCTCATTGTTTGCTTTATTTCAGATATGACACCAAAGCGTGGCCTCATCACCGACACCTTTAAGGTTGTGAAGAAGGCAAGAAGAGGAGGCAAGAGAAGCAAGTCTCCTTCACCACCGAAAGCAGGTCAGATAGTATTTTGTTCTGTGTGTTAACATGCATCTTTAAGCAGAAATCATTCCATATCACTATGGTCCTAAAGTGTGCAAATGCTTTAGAGGCACATGCAACCATGTAATGCATTTATAACCTGTTATTACTGCTCAGAGCCTGAACCCCCACAACTGAGTGAAAGAGAAAAAGATATACAGGAGCTGAAGAACTTTGATCTGGATTGGAAGTTTGGACCATGCACAGGTAAACGTCTGTTTTTGATTTTACATTGATTATAATAACGGCAGCATGGTTGCGCAGTGGGTAGCGTTGTCGCTTCACAGCAAGAAGGTCACTGATTCGAGCCTTGGCTTGGCCTGTTGTCATTTCTATGTGGAATTTGCATGTTTTTTTTTTTATTACAAGATTTTAAGCTTTATATATATATATATATATATATATATATATATATATATATATATATATATATATATATATATACACACACATTATAAGAGCAAACATTGGCTCATACTTTAGAAATACAAAAGACAGTATAAAATAAAACTAAAAAGAAAGGAGACAAAAAACACACACACAACATCACAAAACATACAATCAAAACAAGAGGGGTTATATAACTTAAACCTCAGAGTGGTCACTAGATTGCTTTTAAGATATTGATTTGTCAAATAAATCAAGAAATTGACTCCAAGTAGCCAAATATTTTCTGATGAAGCTAGTCCTTAAAAATCTGAGTCTCTCCATCTGAATAACAGATATGATATCAGAAATCCAGCTCTGCAATGAGAGGCGTAAAGGTGATTTCAAATTTATTACACTATATTTGTTTAGCCACCACCATGCCTTGCATTAAAGACTTTTGCATTGTTTGAGGGAGAGAAGATGTGTTTTGTGAGAAGTCAAAGATGGCAAGTTCGGCATCTGGCAGAAAAGGCCTGCTCTAAGCTCAGCCAAATATGTTTGTCCAGAATCTGTTCAGTAAGGGAAAAATTGGCATGTTCTCCCCGTGTTGGCATGGGTTTCCTCCGGGCTCTCTAGTTTCCCTTACAAGCCCAAAGACATGCGCTATAGGTGAATTGGGTAAGTTAAATTGTCCGTAGTGAATTGGAGTGTATGGGTGCTTCCCAGTGATTGGTTGCTGCTGGAAGGGTATCCACTGTATAAAACATATGCTGGATAAGTTGGCGATCCATTCTGATGTGGTGACCCCAGATTAATAAAGGGACTAAGCTGAAAAGAAAATGAATGAATGAATGAATGAATAAATGATAATAACTATTGATTAACCCTTAAAGGGATATTTCATCCAGTAATGACAATTCTTTAATGTTTTACTCATACTTCTCTTGTTCAAAACCTGATTCAGTTTCAGTCTGCTGTTAAACATAAAAGAAGATTTTTTGAAGAATGTTGAAAACAGGTAACCATTGACTTCCATTGTATTTTTCCCCATACTATGGGAGCCAGTGGTTACCAGGTTTCAACATTGTTGGACAAAATAACTACTTTTGTGTCCAACAGAAAAAAAGGTATGAAGGTTTAAAACTACATAAAGGTGAGCAAACGATTACAGAATTTTTTTGAGAGGTGAACTATCCCTTTAAGGACAGACCTGTTGTGTTCTCTGATGTTTCTTTTGGTTGTAAATGGTCTGGTTGAATCCTCCTGTTTGCATTTTTCAACTTATTTTTAAAACAGCCATGTTCAATTGCTATATTTATGCAGAAAACTGCATCATCCATGATGCTTTACTGAAACCAACAACCTAAACGAATAATTTCATTCAATTCATTTTTATATATATTTTTATTAAATCACTTTATCATTTGCAATGCTTGATGGGATTATAGTTCTCTAATTAAAACAGCTAAAGTAGTTCACTCAAAATGGAAAATCTCTCATTATTTACCCTCTCCTGACTGTCACAAACCTGTTCTTCCTCTTTTTTCTGACAAAATAAGTTATTTAGAAAAATCTTGGAAACAGGTAACCATTGACTTCCCAACTTTGTTTTTCTCTGCTATGGTTGTCTATGGTTACCTGTTTCTAACATTCTTCAAAATGACTTATTTTGTGTTCAGAAAACAGAAACTCATAAATGTTTGGAAACACTTGAGGGTGAGTAAAAAATGTTTATTTTGGGGGGAACTGTCCCTTTAAGTACGTAATCCTTGCCTTTGTTATTATGTCTGATTTGCATACATATCTTTGCTTTACATCAAATTTGGTAGGGCTATGATTCTCATTGTAGTTCATGGCTCATAAAGCTTCAACAAAGACTAAAAAATCCCTAAGGGGAAAATGCGTCCTGGAAAAGTGTATGCGCGCTAATGCACTCAGCATTGTGTGTTTGTGCGTTAGGGATCAGTCGACTGCAGAGATGGGAGAGGGCAGCACTGCATGGGCTGAATCCCCCGCAGGAGATTAAAGACATTTTGCTGAAGGAGGACACTGACCCAGAGTACACACAGAGGTATAACTAACACACGCTCGCATATTCTCTCTCTTCCGTTTACACAGAAACCACAGAAACCGAAACCTTTGTATCTTTAACACTTTGCCTCACTCTGTTTCAGTCTCTGGCGTGACTATCCTTTCTGACAAACAGATGGAGAGTGACAGAAACGGAAGGAAAAAGGAAAATAGTTTTGATATGTTCTGCTATGTTTGCTTTGCTGTTTACTACACTACATTTTATTAAACATTTGTATGCAAAAGCTTTAATTATTGAGTCATTTTATGCTTTACTTTACACACACCATGCTACAGGTGCATAAAGAGATCAGTCACTCATATCACTATATACACTTTTTTAATCCCATGTGAAAAAATACTATAGTCATTTATAGTAAATACTATAGTGTTTTAGCACCATACTACAGTAAATACATGAAATATTTCTATAGTTCTGGTAATACAGCAACTACAGTAACATAAAAACCGACCCAATAGTGTAATAAGCTTTCTATAGCTTTAGATAATATATTCATTTTCCTTCAGCTTAGACCCTTATTTATCAAGGAGACCTGATAAGTATTTATCAGCTCACTACTGTTAGTTAGTGTTGTAAATACTATAATATATACACTATACACTAGTTACTTTAGATTACCGTAATATTTTTTCATGTGTGTTGTACTTTTTATATTCTCTGACAGTTTTTTTATACACTTGAATTGCATTTACATTTAAGGAGTTTTTCATAATCTAAATCAAAGAGTGAAAGGCAAAGAGCCATTGAATGTAAACTTCAGTCTATAACGGGGTGTCAAACTCAATTCCTGGAGCGCCAAAGCCCTGCAGAGTTAAGATCCAACCCTGCTTCCACACACCTTCCTGTAGGTATCAAACAAGCCTAAAGCACTCAATTAGTTTAATCAGGTGTGTTTGATTTGAGTTGGAACTAAACTATGCAGAGCTGCAGCCCTCCATGAATTGAGTTTGACACATGTGGTTTATAATCACCAATAATTGATCATCTTACACCATTTTGAGACTACATGCCTGTAGCCAGCCTGGTGAAAGAGGCGGTTCTTTTTTGGACATGTCTTGCAGTTATTGGCCTCATTTTCTATTTAATTATGAAATTTAAATACTGAATTTTAGTGAGATTTTAAGCACTTTTTTTCTTTTGCTGGATTAGTTTGTCAAATGGTCACCTTTTAATGTACCAAAACATTTTCTAAAGATTTAGAATAAAGAAATATGAAAAAATAGGTTACTAAAATGCAAATTCAATACATCATACTGTAAATCACTAGGGGAAAAACAACAATCTGTTAAGGTTTTAAATTAAAAACTAGCCTAGTGCCAGATATTATGCAAATAACAAACTGGCCAGCACATTCAACTTTTCTCTGCCAGAATTTGTCCATTTGAATAATAATAATAATGTAGAGCTTTACATTTTTCCTAGAAAAACATTTTAAAAATGATGGATAACAACAATAGCCTAATAAGTAACAAAAGTAACTTTATTTATAAAGCTTTACTACTTTTTATTGGTCTTTTTTTCCAAGTGTAAGGTCCAAGATTTAGAATAAAAGTTACTTGTAAAATGTTTTCTCTGTTTAACAACAATACAGTGGAATTTGACTTTACTTGCGTCAGTTTCCGCTTGGTGTTAAAGCCTTTTTCAATGGGTTAATTTGATCATTTATGATGGCAATCATGGCATAAAAGTCAAAATAGGACAAATGAGCTCATGTATGGGACTAATTCTGCATCTTTGTCAGTGGAGGGGTGGGTCTTTCGAACCATCCAAACACCCTCAGGCCTAAGCTATTTGTGGTGAATTTCCCTTTTAATATTTGAATGATTATATTCAAGTTGGAAGCATTATTGTTAAACCGATGGATTAATAAAGATCACACTACATTCCTGGTGATGAAAATGTGTATACTAGACATTTTAAATATATATTTTTACATTCATACACTTGTTTTGGTGCAGCAAGAAGGTCGCTGGTTTGAGCCTTGGCTGGGTCAGTTGGCGTTTCTGTGTGGAGTTTGCATGTTCTCCCCGTGTTCGTGTGGATTTCCTCCGGGTATCTGGTTTCCCCCACAAGTCCAAAAACATGGTATAAGAATTGGGTAGGCTAAATTGTTCGTAGTGTATGAGTGTGTGTGAATGAGTGTGTGTGGATGTTTCCTATAGTGATGGGTTGCGGCTGGATGAGTTGCTGGATAAGTCGGCGGTTCATTCCGCTGTGGCTATCCCATATAAATAAAGGGACTAAGCCGAAAAGAATGAATGAATGAATATTAAATGCTTGGTTGTGTAAAAAGGTTTGATGTATTTAGTCAGTAAATGCTAAATACTGTGCAAGCAGTGGAGAAAAAAGTAAATATTCTGATTAAATATTTTCCAAAAAGTTTTTTTAAATAATCGTTAGTGTTTTTCCCACAGTACAAATTTCTTTGTTCAAAATTTATAAATCAAGTGTTTTAATAGTATAATAGTTTATTAACTTGTAGTAACCTGTTATGGTCAGACATATCATTTATATCTAAAAGATATCCATTCAAAGAATTACAGCATTTTCCTCTAGAGAGTGATATTAATTAGGGGCAGATAATTATGGCACAATTGAAATAGGTCAGATCCCTCTCCATCCATCAGCCTCAAATGTTGTCTTTGATTTCCTCCAAATATCGCTTTTAAATCTACATAGTTAATGAATTTAGGCAAAATCTACACGATAATCACCTCGACCTGGTACACTCATGACCTCACTATACACTAGCGCGTCACCAACGCAGCCACAATGTAGCTTTTTTTGAGTGACAGATGGACGCGCGGGGGGAGGGGCTGGATTATTGACCCGAGCGAAGTTGTCCCGCCTCCCTACGAAGAAAAACGGTTTCTTACTGGTTTACATCTGCGTCACTTACCATATACGCGCCCAGAGTGGCTTATGTAAATATACATGTTACGGCGTACACTGTCGCACGCAACGGTCACTGGTTAAATGGAAAACCTCAGTGCGTGTTGAAGCCCCGCCCTCCTGCAGCAAGACCGAGTAGGCGGGATTATCAGTAAAAGAACAACGATGATTCGTCCGTTCTGTGCGTCGTGATGAAGTCTTGAGTGCTGATTGGCTGCAGCGCCGTCCATCGATCCCTGAAGCACCTACGGTAATAATGTCGCTCAGTGACCTAGTATTAAATAAAGCGACGGTTATGTAGATAGGAGGTAGCGGCGGATTACAGCATCGACTTTACCGTTTTGAATACTACCGGCGCATTCAGAAAGACTTGACAGCGTCGAACATTCCCTGAAGACGTAAATCATTCACCTTCCAGTGGATGTTTGTTTGAATAATTTCCCGGATCATGCTGAAATCAGAAGGAAAACGCATAGCAGAAAATCATCATCATTCGCCTTGAGCAGCGCTGCAGTGCGATCACTCTCTGCCCCTCTCTCTCTCTTTCTCTCCTATTGGATTTCAACAACAGATCGATCCACAATACCACACCGCATTGGGTTATAACCGGGTTATTCTCTCTTGTAGCGGTTTAGTGGAATAGTTAACAGTATAACGGACGTTATTGGTTGACAGGAGGACTGACTTACAGTTAAACTGGTGAGTAAGGTTGTGGTCGGCATCACGCTGTGTTTGATAATACGGTAAATGAGGAAATATCGACCCCTGTGCCTGCAGGATCAGTCATTTCGAAGGCATCTGATCAGCGGTGTGAACGCGTATTTTGTCCAGTCAGCTGAAAGTCAAACTATAAACAAATGACAGCTTGCGATCTGTCACTATTATGTACGTTACATTAGCATCGCCATTTGCTAGAGCATCAAATTAGCTACGACGCTAAAGCATTTTTACATTTATTAAATGATGATAGCATGTATACTCTCCAAATATGTGTTTTAAGTGATAAATATATGATATGAAATGGTTTACTTAAAAAAAAGTCAACATAATAACTGAACTTGCAGGTACAGTAACAGGTGCTTAGTAGTTTCGCCATTTATGAATGTTGGTTATTTTATTTAGCTTAGTTAACATTACATTACGTTTATGTTAGTATTCTTACACTATATATGTATTTATTTATCGTCCTCCATTTTTTATTATTACCATTCAAGAAAAAACGTATACAAAGACACAATAGGAACAAAGAGACAAAATTAGTTACATAAATAGAATAAAATAAATTACACAGTCATTATGCACATCTGTCTAGTTTGTTTACACTGATTAACATTAGAAAAGTGCCTGTCAACATCAACATGAACAGTTGAAACACAGGAATTGATGAGTAGTTAAGGATGAGTTAATGTTGATGTGCCCCTTCAAATAAAGTCATGGCATAATTATGCATTAAAAGCTCATGAACTCATGTTGGTTGCATTTAGCTTTAACATAAATGTTAAATAATGCATTAATTAACAACATGTACTAACAAGTAGTTAAGGTAGCCGTTATTTACACATCTGGTGACTCATATTGTCGTTAAAGTTAGTTCATGAATAGCGGATGCCTTTATGTATTAATTTAGTTTACGCATTATTGCATCATTATTCATGTACTGTTATTGTTTAGTGTTACCCATAAATGATATTCCAGCAAATTAAGCAAGTTTAAATGATTTACACCAGGGAATAGTTTTACATGCAAATATACATATTAGAGTTTTTTAAGGAGTTCACATATAAATCAAAATCCTTTCTGAAAATAAAAAAGTGAGGGTATACATTTATGGATGTACAATTTAGCCAGAAAATGCAATAAATTAATGATACATTTACAATGAGAAGGATCTAAATTCAGAGAGTAACCAAAGAATAAAATTTTTGGGGATATACAAAAGTTTGGACATTAGAATGGAAAAGTCAACCCAAAACACTCCCAAAATAAATCGTCCTCCAGTTGCAGAGTTCACCATTTGGAGTTTAAAATGCTGCGGCTGTCATTATTTGTACTTTATTTCTGTTTAAACCTGTAAATGTTTGACACGAATACTCGCCATTAACTTGAATTCCTTCTTTATTTCTAAGAATGAAATGTGAATGAGATTATATCGATTGTATTTCACATATATGCATGCTTCGTTATGTTTGAAACATCATACATTGCATTGAGTAACCAATGATGGAGTTAGATTTTGCTGTGTTGTCCCTTTAAAAGCATCTTAAAGGGATAGTTCACCGCAAATGAACGTTTGCTTTAAAGGGATGGTTCAGCCAAAAATGAAAATGTCTAAATTTCTTTCTTCTGTTGAACAGAAAACAAGATATTGTGAAAAAATGTTGCTAAAAACCATGCGTTGATATCCAGAGAGGGAACAAAAAACACAGCAGAAGTAAATGGCTGTTTTTGTTTTATCGTTCTTCTATATAATATTCCTTTGTGCTCAACAGAAGAGAGAAACTCAAACAGGTTTGGAACAAGTTGAGGATGAGTAAATGATGACAGAATCTTCATTTTTGGGTGAACTATCTCTTTAATTTACTCACACTCAGGCTGTCCAAGACATAAAGCTATTAAAATGATTCATAAAAGGAGGTCAAGTGGATACAGGGGCACTCCGAGAGTCAAAAAACATACAATGTGAACACACCAAGTCAATGTGAAGATACATGAAGTGAAACGATCGGTCTGTTATTTACAACAGGTATTAATCCACAGCCTCTGTAAACAATCCCAACTGAGTCAACACAGTCTGTAGCGTGAACTTCCTGTCGTGTAATGACATATCAAACATTGGGAATCTGTTTCAAGTCAATGTTGTAAAAACAAAGGGTGCCAGTTTACATGTGACTAATCGTTTTACCCTATTTTTTTCTTGTCAGGAGCTACAGGTATCCATTTTGTTTTGCTTATAGATGTTTGTTTTGTGCTGTTAGCACTGTTAGCGCCATTTGAATCATTAGATTAATTGACAATATTTCCAGCTCAATTAGGTGAAAAAAAGGCTAATTTTGTTTGAACTATCTCTTTAAATGTATACTTTTGTCTGGTAGGGATGGACAATGCCCATACAAAGACGGTTGAGGAGGTGCTGGGATATTTCAGTGTCAATGAGACAACAGGGCTGAGCTCTGAGCAACTGAGGAAAAGCAGGGAAAGATGGGGCCCCAATGGTACTGCATAACATGCTAAAATACAACAGTTTGTTGTGCTTTATAAACAATAAATAAGATTTAATATAAACTTTATAATGTTTTTCTTCTCCCTTTTTTCTTTATCTTGCTACAACCTGTGCCACAGAGTTACCCGCAGAAGAAGGTAAGCTGCTCCCTTGGGTTTGAGTAATTATTTGCAGATATTTCATCATGTCTCTAAGTTGAACGTCTCTCCGAGCTTACCTTTGCTGCATGGGAGATGCAGGTTGTGTAGTTAATTAGAGTTATTATTAGAACCCCTTGAGGACGTTAGATGAGGTTTGCACTCTCTTTGTTGATGAATAGATCTTGATTGAATGCGGATATGCAGTATTTTTGATGGTTTACATGTTACAGGTTATTTAGTTTGGGGAGTTATTTGACATGTAATGGAAAGTGATCTTGAAACCTGTGTCTGTAACCTTTTTTGGGCATGTGTTTACAGGGAAGTCACTATGGGAACTCGTTCTGGAGCAGTTTGAGGATCTTCTAGTTAGGATTCTCCTCCTTGCAGCCTGTATTTCCTTTGTAAGTATAGATCAAATATTGTATTTATTGTAGGATATATAATAAATAGATAGATAGATAGATAGATAGATAGATAGATAGATAGATAGATAGATAGATAGATAGATAGATGGATGGATGGATGGATGGATGGATGGATGGATGGATGGATGGATGGATGGATGGATGGATGGACTGACGGATGGATAGATAGATAGATAGTTAGAAATGAAAAACAGATATATTCATGTTAAATTCCTTAGCATTTAACTTAATTTAATAAAATATATATGTATAAATTGTATTAAATTGCATATTAAAATAATAAATGGTCTTGATGACAAATTTGGTCTTCATCCTCAATGTCATCAATTAATTATTGTTCTAAATAGGCTTGGTAAGATATTGACAGTTGGGTAAATGGAATTTTGTGGGTAATATTTTCTGTAAATCATGAAAAGTATGATTATACATTATTATAGATGCTTTGTTACATATATTATACATAGCAGGGTGTCTGCGGGGTCTTAAAAAGTATTAAAAGTTGATCAATCCATTTAGAGAAATTTAAGGCCCCTAAAAAGTATTAAAAACTCCTAAATGCTATTTAACAAGGTATTACATTTTGTATCAGTAGGCTAAAGTTTGCCTAATTTTAATCTGTAAATATTGGGATGTTGTGGAGATTTTCGGAAATCGAGATTTGACATCACGCTGATTTGTTTACTGCTGTAACCAGGGAAACACTGTCATTCCTGCTGTTCTCTAGCGCCACCTGTTGGATTAGCATTTTTATTTAGTGCATGAATAATGTTTTAGTGACCATCAGTATAATGTTTCTTACCCTCAGTATTTATTAAATATACTCTAAGTTAAAATGTCGGTGATGAGGTCTTAAAATGTATGGAAAGAGTATTAAATAAGGACGTATTTAATTTCATTCCTGTATATACCCTGACATACTTATTTGCTCAGAAAAGAAAAAAAATAAACTGGAATTTTTTTATATACAAAACAATAAATGAATACACGCACAATCGCACATAATTCTTCAATTACCTTAATATTATTCGTATTTATGAAAGATACTTTTATTAATTAACAGCGTGTGCTGTTTTTGCATATTTGTGCTTAAAACATGTATATAGGTATTGTTACTTTAAAATCATAATTAATTAGTATGCTAAACTGTATGTTATTTAAAGTGTAGATATAACTCCAGTCTTCACTTAGAATTATGTGGTTAATTTAGGATTGTCTTATTTTGAGAATCTGTTGGATTGTTCTTTATGGTAACTTTTTCTACACATTACACTTGTGCATGTTCGTCAATTAACAACATTGTGCAGTATATTGTTGTATAGAGGTTTGGCAAAAGATGCCACTGATCATGTTTTAAAATCAAATGTTCTTTTTCAGACTCTGGCCTGGTTTGAGGAAGGGGAAGGAACCATCACAGCCTTCGTAGAGCCATTTGTCATTCTCCTTATTCTTATTGCCAACGCCATTGTAGGAGTGTGGCAGGTACAGGCTAACTAATTATTTTACTACAATAACTTCATTTATAAAATCAGCAAATGGATAATACAAATGAGATATTTTACAAATTAAATTAGCAAAGCGCAATTCTAGTCATTTATTTAGTAAAATATCTTATTGTGTTTTTTATTGTGCCTTACCTCCGAGATAAACCTTTTATAATAAAGAAACTTTAATAAAGCAGTTTTGGGGGGCGAAGCAGTGGCGCAGTAGGTAGTGCTGTTGCCTCACTGCAAGAAAGTTGCTGGGTCGCTGATTCGAGCCTCGGCTCAGTTGGTGTTTCTGTGTGGAGTTTGCATGTTCTCCCTGCATTCGTGTGGGTTTCCTCCTGGTGCTCCGGTTTCCCCCACAGTCCAAAGACATGCGGTACAGGTGAATTGGGTAGGCTAAATTGTCCTTAGTGTATGTACGTGTGTATGTGCGTGTGTGTGTGTGTGTGTGTGTGTATGTGTGGATGTTTCCCAGAGATGGGTTGCGGCTGGAAGGGCATCCGCTGCATAAAAAACTTGCTGGATAAGCTGGCCTCGGATTAATAAAGGGACTAAGCCGACAAGAAAATGAGTGAATGAAAGCAGTTTTGAATAATAACACAAATTATATCAAGTTATCTCTAAAAATTTTTTAGAGTTTTTATGTGTATTTAGGGACATGTTGGCTTAAAAATATTACGTTAAAAAGTATACACTTTACCAGGGGTTCTCAAACATTTTTCGTTTCAGGGCTCACCTCCTTTTCTGAAATTTTGAAGGCCCACACTGTAAAAAAAAAAAAAACCTGTAAAAAAACAGCCGCTAGATCACTAGTGATCGTCACAGTTCGCATAGCAACATTGTTGCAGTAGTAAAATAAACATTTCCCTAGTTTAACAGTGCATGCACACACCAGCTAACAGTCCCGTTTTTCCCGGGAGTCTCTTGTATTTCAGAGACATCTCCCGTATTGTTCCGTCTCCCAGAAAACTTCCGGAATTACACCCCCCTCTCCCCCCACTCCTCAGCTTTTTGGTACAGTCCCCATGCACACCAAACCAATGCCAAAGAGCTTAGAATGACCAAGAGGCGACACTCAATAGTTCCATTGCAACAGCAGCACCCAGCAACAGCCCCGGATTCCGCCATTTTGGAGTGAAAGCGATCGGCTGTCCATTGGATCTTATTGCCTCTTGGTGATTCTATGCTCTTTGCCAACGCGCAACCATCCTCATACCCCCTCCCCGCTCTTCATTTCGCGCACATCTTACGTTCCAACCACCATCCTCCCTGCTCTTCACTTTGCGCGCACCCCCGGATAAAATCTCCCGGATTTTATGATCCGAATGTTGTCAGGAATGTGCATGCATTATATGCAGCCTACAATGATAAGCAATTATTTCACTTTATTAACCTCATGCTAATCTTCATGTTCACTGTCTTCACTAAAAACAATTTGACTGAATTTATGTTTCCCTATTTTTACAGGAATTATCTGTAAATATCAACGTAAAATTCTGTGTTACTCTCTAAAAATACATACAATTTCCTTTAAAAAGCTGAAAAAATAACGTAATATTAAATTACAAGCAATAACTGTGAATTTAATGTTAGATTTTTTTTATTACAGAACATATCTGTAAAACAACAGCTATTTCACTGTATAATAAAAAAAACTGGTAAATTCTGTAAAAAATACAGATTATTATTAAACAAATTACTGTGCACCTGTCTGACATTTTGATTTAAACTGATTGTCTAAAGAAAATGCTTATTTTAATTTTTTATTTATTAGCAAAACATTTATTTTGCCTTCTACTATTATTCTATTATTCATCCACAGCATTTTATAAAAAAAGAAACATTATATACGTAACACACATAGATTCAAAGCTCCTGAATTCTTTACTTCAGTTATTTTTTTACAACTACAGAGTATCTGGGCCTTTTCTTCAATACATGAACCTGACAGCACAACAGGAGATGGCAAAAAAAAACTGCTGTTTTGAAATGGACTGACACTATTCATATCCATTAAAAATAAACAAAGAAATGTAAAATAACTCTAAATCTGTTAAAGCACATCAATCTGAAGGCAGTTGTGTTTGCAACTCCATAACAAAGTGTTCACACAAAGAGAGCACGTATAGATTGTGAATCAACAGACTTTGGTGACTCTGATACGGTATGAGTTGCAGACGGGAGGCATGCGCAAGTTGGTTATTATAACTAATCATTATTATCTTTACATTTACGTGATGGTTTGCTTTATACAACTGAGAATGGAGTCCTAGTTGGCGTGCAGCGGTTGGAAGTTTAAGCCACAGTTAAGTCTATATTTAACAGCGAGGCTGTTTTTGCACCCAGTCCGAAGTAATCGAACACACAAAGCAGGAAATGCCATTACTTTGATCATTTAATGTACCATATTTAATAATGAAATCAAATAATTAAAGTGTAATTTGTAAGTTAATTTTAAGCTATCTTTCAGCCCACCTGCAGGATCGCTGAGGCCCACCAGTTGAGAATCCCTGCACTATACCTATTTTTGACTATCTCAGCCTCCTGAATCCTACAGCTATTATTATGAAAAAGTTTAGTCTAATTTTCATCATTTTGTGCTTTTTATTCTACTAAGTTAAATTTAAATGGTGAAACGTCTATTTTCTGTATTATTTGTAATTTCAGTAATAAAGAATATTGTCAACTTTGCTGGTGGTTTAAAAAATAAATAATAAGTTAACCAGCAATCATTAATAGAATCAAATGTTCCCTATAACATTTAAGCATTTTACATCAATAACAGATTCAGTTTAATGTCAATTTTACATGTTTCTATATATAATTTCAGTTTGGGGAAAATGAATGCAACAAATCTTTTGTTTCTGTTCTTTGTAGGAGCGTAATGCAGAAAATGCCATTGAAGCCCTAAAACAGTATGAGCCGGAGATGGGGAAGGTGTATAGACAGGACAGGAAGAGTGTACAGAGGGTCCGAGCTCGAGACATTGTGCCTGGAGACATTGTGGAGGTGGCTGGTAAGAATGAGAACTAAACCTGGTATTAACATGTGTTTTCATTGATCCGGTCACAAGTGGACAATGCTAACAACAGGTGTAAATGCAGTGTGAGACGTTTTGAGCTTGTCCACTTTTGAGCTCATCCAGAGTTGGTCGAAAACGCATCTAATCAGATAGCTGTTGTAGAAACACAAATGCAGTTTCTGTCCACTGACTGACTTCATTCGTTAACATAACAGGTCATGTTGCTAAGGTGAAGCGTGCTGGCCAGAAAAGCTTAAACTGCCATTGATTCAGAATGTTCTCTTAGTAGTTTCCAATATATTTAAAGTTTTTTCGTTTGTAAAAAATAAATACAAATGAGGGCTGCACACATATATTATCGATATGGCAATGTGTATTAATAGTCATATGGCAAGATCTGCAATGTTGAGTTGATATTATTGTTGGCCAGGAGCCACAGTTCAAAACACTTGATATTTGTGCTGAGTGTAACTATGATTATATTTGCAATATTATATACTGCAGAAAAACTCAATATCGCAATGTCAAATTTTTCCATTATTGTGCAGCTCTACTACAAATTAGATTTTTGAAAGTAGAGCTCACCGGAAATAAAGCATTAAGCATGTTTAGTAGATTTAGCAATTTTAGTTCTATGAATGTTGACAAACAAAGTATAATTAGAGCGTTTTTGTACAGTACAAGGAAAATCGTGCAAGCTTATGTCTAGTGTTGTCACAAAATTGAAAAATATTAATATTCAAAACTAGTCAATACCATGGGAAATTAATTCAGCAACATTAAAATTATGCAAATAAACTAAAATAGGAAAAAAATAATGGTTACAGTTGAAGTGAGAATTATTCACCCCCCTATTTATTTTTTCCACAATTTCTGTTTAACAGAGATTTTTTCAGCACATTTCTAATCATAATAGTTTTAATAACTCATTTCTAATAACTGATTTATTTTATCTTTGCCATGATGACAGTAAATAATATTTGACTAGATATTTTTCAAGACACTTCTATACAGCTTAAAGTGACCTTCAAAAGCCTAACTAAGTTAATTAGGTTAACTAGGCAGGTTAGGGTAGTTAGGTAAGTTATTGTATAACGATGGTTTGTTTTGTAGACTATCAAAAAAATATAGCTTGAAGGCGCTAATAATTTTGACCTTAAAATGGTGTTTAAAAAATTAAAAACTGCTTTTATTCTAGCCGAAATAAAATGAATAAAACTTTCTCCAGAAGGAAAAAATATTATCACACATACTGTAGAAATTTTCTTGCTCTGCATCAGTTGGGAAATATTTAAAAAAGAAAAAAATTCAAAGGGATCTAATAATTCTGACTTCAACTGTATATCAGGTACGTCTGTTGTCCTTAAGTCTAAAAGGCAATAAATTACAAAAGAAAAACTAAATTAGTGCAATCTCATATTTTACTGATTAAAACAAAAGTGTTAAAGTCTTATTATTATTAATCATTTTTTATCTCCCTGTTGGTGAGAAAAGAACGTGCGAGAAAGCAAAGACAGTATCGATACTAACCAAAACTAATATTAGCCCCTTTCACACATACAGACCTTTCCGGAAAATTGCCGGCAATTTTCCGGAAAGGTTGTATGTGTGAACAGGTCCTTTTTGAAAATACCGGTAAATTCGTTCTGGCTATTTTCCAGAAAGAGAAGTTGTAACATTACCGGCAATTTGCCGGAATGCTGCGCTGTGTGAATGCAGAAGGAAGATTCCCGTAATAAGCGCGTGCACGTCTAGAACGTGCTGACGTGAGACGTCTGCTTTAGCCAATCACAACAGTCAGACGCATTTACGTCCGCGCGGTTTGTGAGGATAAAAGCCTTTGAATATTTTTCCAGACACATTTAGCTGCTAGAAGTTAGTCAGATCACGTTTATATGTTCTTCTTAATGCCAACTGTGTAAATAATCATCGATGAGATGCTTATGATAAGCCGTTGTTTGTTTACCTTCAAGCTTTGCGTGTGCCTGTGGAACAGCCTGTGAGCGCCGGCACACGCACATATTATGAACATCTCGACATGCGAAAGTGATCCTGCGAAAGTTGTTCACAATACTGATCATTCACAGAGTTTGTGATGTAGTCAAATGTTTACAAATACAAGCGAAGCCGTTTAAAGCTCATTTGTGGTGAATGATGTCAGAATTTACCGGTATTTTGGAATGGATGTGTGAATGCTCTTTTCCAGAAAATTTCCGTAACGTCCTCGCCTGTGTGAACAGCGCTTTTTTGAATATACCGGTAAAGTCTTTCCGGAAATTTTCCAGAAATTTACCGGTATCACTGTGTGGAAGGGGCTATTGTTTCATTTTAAGTATTTCAGCATCGATACATCGATATTTTTGACAACACGACTTATATCACATTATTGGATTGTAAGAGGTGTCATGGTGGTGCAGTGGGTAGCACGATCGCCTCACAGCAAGAAGGTCGCTGGTTCGAGTCTCGACTGGGTCCGTTGGCATTTCAGTGATGAGTTTGCATGTTCTCCCCGTGTTCGAGTGGGTTTCCTCCGGGTGCTCCAATTTCCCCCACAGTCCAAAGACATTCTCTGTAGGTGAATTGGCTTAAAAGCTAAATTGGCCATAGTGTATGGGTGTGAATGAGTGTCTATGGATGTTTCCCAGTGATGGGTTGCAGCTGGAAAGGCTTCCGCTGTGTAAAACATATGCTGGCTAAATTGGCGGTTCATTCCACTGTGGCGACCCCAGACTAATAAAGGGACTAAGCCGAAAAGAAAATGAATGAATAAATGGATTTAAATAGGAGAGAATGCCTATACAAAGATATGCATTTGGGTTACTCTTGTTTACTTGTGATCTGATCGACCAAATACACAATACAAATATGTAAACAGGGTTTTAGATATTTGGATCTCTTTTTATTTGATTCTCATCTTTATTATTTGCCACAATTGAATTCCCTGAGAGACTTTCAGAACGCTGATGTGTTTCATTTATGTTGCTGTAGTGATTTATAATTAATGTTAAACTAATTCATTTATTTGAGGTTACAGTAAAAACATTAGACATGTGTTTCCGAAAAGACAAATAAGGAGGTCTGCTGTCAAAGGATATATCTGGATAAATTTTTTGGATAATGCTGAATCAAGATAGTTGTGTTCTGACTGTTTGTGTAAGTCAATCAAATGTGCCCAGCAAATTTGCCTGCATTAAAGATATTTCTCAAGAACACAGCCAGCTGTTCCCACAGTTTTGTTAGTTACATTTTTGGCATACTTGGATTTTTCCCAAAAACCATGCAGAGTGATTATCTGATGTAACAACTGTCAAGACTTTCTATCCAAACCTTATGAAAAATCCTCATCAGATTGTTCCTTTTCCTTATTAATCAATGGTTAAACTTGTTTAATCAGACTAACCAGTTACTAAACAGTTTCTGATAAAAACCACTGTCTCACATTCCAGGTTCACATAGTCTTTAGTTGATTGAGTACTGTTTATATCTTTTTGAAACTGCGCCTGGGCATTTGGCCAGTTATATACACCGAGCTGTTCTACCATTCTTGTGGGTGAGCTGTGACTTGCTGCCACTGTTCCTTTTGCGTCAGTGCTTTTTCCAGATTTATTGTTATTTATTACTGGTATAGCAGACTATTTTCCAACATGCATTAAAGTGTGTTGATGCACCTACGATTGGAGCACTTAGCGTCTTGCTAACTCTGTTAGTTGCCTCCTGTTGCTTTGAAAACTCACATCAAAGTCTTAATTGTCTGACCTCGTCCTTGCTGCTAATTGGCAATCAGCCTAATTTGACTGTCCTTTGTGGCTGCATTTGTAAGTATGATTTGGTCACTTCAAAGTTCAATCTGTAATTCATTTACATACACTCCCCGGCCACTTTATTAGGTACATCTTACTAGTACAGGGTTGGATGTTGTACTGTTGACACAATGTTCAGTTGACACAATGTGCCAAGGAAATATCCCCCACACCATTACACCACAACCACCAGCCTGATCTGTTGATACAAGGCAGGATGGATCCATGCTTTCATAGTGTTGATGCCAAATTCTGACCCTACTATCCGAATGTTGCAGCAGAAATCGAGACTCATTAGACCAGGCAGCATTTTCCCAATCATCTGTTGTCTAATTTTGGTGAGCATGTATGAATTGTAGCCTTAGTTTCCTGTTCTTAGCTGACAGGAGTGGTACCTGGTGTGGTATTCTGCTGCTGTAGCCCATCTGCCTCAAGGTTGGTTGTGTTGTGCTTTCTAAGATGCTCTTCTGTATACCCCGGTTGTATCGAGTGGTTATTTGTGTTACTGTTGGCCTTCTACCAGCTCGAACCAGTCTGGCCATTCTTCTTTGACCTCTGGCATCAACGAGGCATTTGCCGCTCACTAAATATTTTCTCTTTTTTGGACCATTTTCTTTAAACCCTAGAGATGGTTGTGCATGAAAATCCTAGATCAGCAGTTTCTTAAACACTCAGAACAGCCCGCCTGATACCAACAACCATGCCATGTTCAAAGCCACTTAAATCACCTTTCTTCTCCATTCTGATGCTCTGTTTGAACTGCAGCAGATCGGCTTGACTTGGACAGGTGTACATAATAAAGTGGCCAGTGAGTGTACATGTACATACAAAATGTCTAAAAGATCACATAACAATTTTGGGATTCAAAGATACAATTTAAGATTTTCAACAGATTTTCAAACCTCCCGAAGTCCCTTATAATCATTTTAAATGACCAAATTGTCCACATAAGTTTGTAACATTGATGCTTTCAATATGTTTGATAATTTTTTAATATAATATGATAATTTTCCCACCATTTACTCATTCTCCACCTGTGTCAAACCTGTTTTTAGTTTTTTTTTCCTGTTGAACATAAAGGAAGATATTCTGAAGAATTCTGTATATTTTGTTTTATTAAAATCTTCTGAATGTCTTGTTTTGTGTTGAACAGAAGAAAGTAATTCCGTTCAGAATATATACAATATGTATTTTGTGTTATTAGGCTTTGTTTTTATTTTTAACAATGACTTTTTAACATTCTGTCAAGGGTCTACAGATAAAAACTAACCATTCTTGGCTAATTACTGCACATTTTACAGTAATGTTTATAAATGTGCATTGCCCCTGTAAACTAATAAGCTAACCTAAACTAAACCAAGGTGGCCAATTAAAGAGTACTGGCTTTACTGTAAACAAAAGCTAGGTATGTATTTATTTTCAGTTTTCAATTGGTGAAATAGTGTGAGGCAAGATGTAAACAGCCAAATATTTAATATCTGCCCTCCATTTTATGACAGAAATGTCAAATGACAAACATACTGTATAGCAATACAAACTACTGGAGTTTTGTCAAATTTGCTGATTTTACCATTTAAAATTATATGTATATGTATGTATATGTATACTTACTCATGTAATTTTTAAAGTACATAATATTAGTTAGTAGTAGTAGTAGTTGAAAATTAACAAGAATAATAATAATATTCATGGTTGGGTATGCTAAAATTGACCGTAGTGAATTTAGTGTCTGTGTAAAAGAGTGTGTATTTGTTACCAGTGATGGGTTGCTGCTGGGAGGGCATCGTTGCCTGAAACATATGCTGTATAAGTTGGCAGTTCATTCTGCTGTGGCGACCCCAGATTAATAAAGGGACTAAGCTGACAAGAAAATGAATGAATGAGTAATATTCATAGTCTCTGCATTTTGTCATGTGACACTGATGACTTTTTTTTTCTCAGATTATTATGCTGATAATGTCAGGGCTCTAAAATAACATTGGATATTTGAAGAATAACAAATAACATTTTAGTTTGAAGAAATTTCAGTTTGATTATTTTTTTTGTGTGGTCTTTAATATCAGATTTGACAGAAAGGGTTAAGACCCAGTCTCTGAATTGTCTTGGCCTGCCACTCTGCCTGATCTATTCTAAGACTCCCAAAGCTAATGAATAAAAATAAGGTTGAGGTCTTTTTTTTGCGTCAGTCTGTATCTTGACTGACGTTGGTTTCCAAAGATAGATTGTAAAGAATAAGGTGCTAAATAGCAGAGTTTCAGTTGAAACCTCAGGGCCTCGCTGTTAAAATAAAAACTCATTAGTTATTTAAAGCAGTTAACTAGTTTACTCGATTTATAGCTTTTATTGATAGCAAATGGGAACATCTCAAGAATTAAAGGTTTTCTAAATATAAGGTCAGTTAAGTTACACAGTTTTTTCATTGACTTCTGTTCATATGGAGTCACTGCATTCAATTTTGGTGAACTCTGAACTGTGAAATAACATCATGTAAAGATGTGCAGATAATGTAAGATTCCTGTGAACTGAATTCAAATTAAAACACTTAATTAAAGTCTGCATTTTGTAATTTTGTTTTTAAACAATGCCCTCTACAGTCATTATCCCAGCAGACACAGTGTTATAAGGTGTTAATAATAAGTTAGATTTAGGTCACCTGTGTTTAAAGACAATGTTATTTTGACGTCCAATAACGATGTGAAATGACGTTGATTTTTTAGTTGGAAAGTGGCTAAAATCCAACATTGAATCAACCTTTTAAACCGCCATACATTTCTGTGCGGAGTTTACACGTTCTCCCCATGCTCACGTGGGTTTCCCCCAGTTTCCTTCCACCATCCAAAAACATGGAACTTAAGTTAATCGACTAATCCAAATCGGCACCATAGACATGCTCCTAATAAGAAGTTATCTCTTAAGAGCAATCACTATCTGTTCATTAGCTACCACAGCGGGGGAGTTCTCGAGATCTACCTGAGCTCAAACTCCCTTCTCGCCTTGCAAACGAGAGGAAGCCCCAGGCTCGAGGATCTTATGAGCTTAGGGCTCTCACCTGGGACAGCATGCCAAACAAGCTTTACTATCAATCATCAGCTAAGTGTGGGTTTTGTTTGAAAGTAACCAAAATGCAACGTCTGTCCGACGTTCGATATTGACGCCTGCCTGGCGTTGGGTTCTGATGTCAACCCGATTTTTATCTCCTAACAAAATGCCAAAAAATCACACAGGTAGAAGAGATTAAATAATAGATAAATATTACAAGTACTTTTAGATGAGTTAAAAAATGTATTTTGTTAACCTATATTGTTTTGTTGCTATGTATTATTGAAACACTTTAGCCCAAAGTTGTTGAGTGCTTTTTCTTAAAGACTTTTTTTTAGCCCAAGACTTTTCCCTGCACCACTTCTGCTCTGAGATATTTCTGTCTTTCTTTAAGTGTCGTTTAACGTCAAGGAGTGATTTTGCATGTTCATTCTGCCAGTGAAAATCTCTTAGAAATGAATGATGAAAAATGTCTCTCACTGACATTATGTGCCAAAAAATTTTGATGGTGTTCAGAAGCCTTCGAAGGGTACATAATATGCTTCTTTTTGACTAGCTGTTGATGTCCCTAGACTGTGTATGTAAAGTTTCAGCTCAAAATACCACACACATATTTTTTATAACTCTTTGAAACTGCCTGTTTTAGGCTTTGACACAAATTGTGCCATTTTAGTGACTTTCGCTTAAAATTCAAATAAGATTGTCCTCTTTTTAAAAGAAGGCGGAGCTTTTAATGCCTATGTGTCAGCATAGTGGCAGATTATGAAAATGTCAATGGAAATTGCTCAGAAGGAGTCTATGGTGTTCATTTGTGCATCCTAAAATTACACATTTATATCGCCTCTTACGCCCCGTTTACACTGTCAGGTCTTGATGCCCAATTCCGATTTGTAACCTATATCTGATTTTTTTGCCTGTCCATTTACATGTTGTTTTAATTGTGACACATATCCAATTCTTGTGTTAAACTTGCCATACCATTTACGATGTCGCGCATGCATAAAAGTCGAGGTTCTAGCATCTGTGCCACACTAGCCACGATGGAAAAAATTGTCTTGTTTTTAGCTCTGCAAAATATGCGAAGCGTAGTATAAGCAGTGAATGGTTCAGTCCAGATCTACCCCCATGCAGTTTATGTAATGGTATAGCCCTGATGTGTGTGTGTGTAGCTGAAGATGTAGCCTTTGCCTGTGTGCGCACTGGTGTTAGAGAGAATAGGGTTGTTCTATGTGTATAAATAGCGACAAAAAGCAAAAGTGACAATACAACATTCACCCAACTTAAAAATGATTTTGAGGTGGAGGTGGTGAAGAGATGTCATCGCAGCTTGCACCTATGGTTTATATATGGTGTCCTCCACCATTCAGAGGAATTTGTGCACCTGACTTCTTTCCTTCTCCATGTTTCCTCTGTTGATGTTGATTACGACATTGGTGTCTCCACACACGCTCTTTCTTCTATGTCATTAAACCGCGGAGAAGCACCACATTGTCACAAGGTTATTAACATATAAAATGGAAGGCCTCAATAAATCAGATCTGCCTGTTTACATGACAGTCGCATTGTTACATATCCGATTTATATCTGATTTATTTCCACATTTGAAGGAGGCCTGAAAACGATCTCTTTTTCGTGTTTACACGGCCATAGAACAGATCCGATCCGTGTCACATATAAGCAAACAAATCGGAATTGGGCCACATTTAACCGGCAATGTAAACAGGGCCTTAGTCCCTGACATTATCCATATCAGGTATGGTGCTAAAACTTTAATGGCAGATGGCTGCTTCTCACTCAGGGCTGTCTATGCTTATAAGAGAGAGATTGTCATTAAGGCCGTACTCACACTATGTACAGTTGCCTAAGCCAAAAGTGAAAGCCCAAGTGAACCGCGCTCAGGCCCACCTCTTCCAACCGGGCCAGGGCCAGCCAAGTGAACCGTGCTTGAGCCCGATTCAGCGCACTCACACTTCTCAAACGATCCGGGAAACGGGCCTGGGCACGGTACGCATGGCATAGTGTGAGTAGGCCCTAATGGGTGGGACTTTCCCACCTATGATGACACGTACAAAGGGAGAATGTCAATCAAAGTGTTGTTTTTTATCAAGTGTGATTATAAAAAATAGAATTGATACATTTTTACCATTAGAGGCTGGCTGTATTGGTACAGTCTTGCCACACAACTGTTTAAAGCCCTTATGAAAGTGATTTTTGCATAAAAGCTCTCCTTTAAGCATTTGTACTAAATACACATTAGTTACATTTCTGCAAATTATGCTCATCTGTTATGCTTTTAAATCTCAAACAAAATGACAAGTGTACTTGTTTGCACTTTTTTTTTCTTTTTGCACCTCTTCTTTCCTCCAGTTGGAGATAAAGTCCCAGCAGACATCCGACTGACCTCCATACGCTCTACTACTCTGAGAGTGGACCAGTCCATTCTGACAGGGGAGTCTGTATCCGTCCTTAAACACACAGACCCAGTGCCTGACCCTCGTGCCGTCAACCAGGACAAGAAGAACATGCTCTTCTCCGTAAGATTATCTCCGGCTTCTGTCTCCTAACATGATTAGGTTTTGGATTTGACGTACGAGATGTGACTGTGCATTGTTGTTTGTGTAGTGGATTATGTCCGGTAGTGGCGAGCCTGTGTGTTGAATAAAACATCACTCATATTGTTTGCTCCCACATGGCTATGGACTGAGTCATCACATCACACAGGCTTTGAGCTCTCAGATGGATAATGACCAGAGAGTACCAGCCTCAAAGACTCCACACATATACACACACATACACAGACACACACACACAAGCCTCCATTACTTCTTTCCTGCCGAGAAAATCTAATGGATGCTTGACCATGTAAGGACAGGAGCATAAACAGTGACCTGGAGGACCATTCAAAATGAGAGCTCTGACAATGAGTGAAGCGACTTGAAATATTTTATATACACCAGTTGTAAAATATACATTTTTGCTTCAGCTGCCAGGTGTGGGCAAGTTTAGAAACGGCCAAACAGTATTTTGTTATACACACACACACACACACACACACACACACACACACACACACACACACACACACACACACACACACACACACACACACACACATATATATATATATATATATTTTTTTTTATATATATGCATATATATTATATATGTATATATATATTATATATATTATATAATATATATGTATATATATATATATATATATATATATATATATATATATATATATATATATATAAAATATAATATATATATAATATATATGCATATATAATATATATACATATAAAAAATAATAATAATTAAAAAAAAAAATATATATATATATATATATATATAAAACACCAAATCAGAAAATGACATAAATACAAATAAAGAAGAAAGTAGTGATTTCTAAATTTACTTTGACTTGTATTTCATTGCTGACAATACAACATTATTTAATGTGTTCCTCAAGATTTTTATTGTATTTTCCCCCAAAATAATAATTTCTTGCCAATAGTAATGTTTTATTTACTTTCCAAAAGCCAAATTGGCTCTTGATTGGTGTCTATTTTATGCCCTAAACATGTCCTAAGCTTGTTAAATCTAATCTAGTTTATGTTTGCTCCATACTATAAACTACATCTATCCTTACCAATTACTTTATAAGTTTTCCATTTAAACCCTTCCACACGTCTTACACTGATATAATTATGTGTTTCCATAGGGGACGAACATTGCAGCGGGGCGAGCGATAGGTGTTGTAGTGGCCACAGGCGTGCACACAGAGATTGGGAAGATCAGAGATGAGATGGCAGCCACAGATCCAGAGAGAACTCCTCTGCAGCAGAAACTAGACCAGTTTGGAGAACAGCTCTCTATGGTAGGACCCTCTTTTTTTATCTTTACTCTCTTTTTTTTAATTTTTACTCCCATTTCTTTGTCAAGTTGTCAACTAAACTAAAGCTCTCTATATTCCATGTGCAATTCAGAACATTTTTCTGTTGTTTGCATGAAAAACAAAGCACTAATTGTGATGATTTTTTTTAGATATTCTAAATATATATTTCCAATAAATGCAGCTTAATTAGTCCAGCATTTTAAATATATTATAATTTTTTTTTACATACACTACCTGACAAAATTTTGTCATCGATCCTAGTTGTAAGAGCAACAAATATGAATGACTTGACTTATAGTTGATCATTTGGAAAAGTTGCATAAGTTTGATTTTTCTGATGCGTCGTCTGTTGAACTGCATCCCAATCATCACAAAAACTGCAGAAGACCTACTGGAACCCACATAGACCCACGATTCTCACAGAACTCAGTCAAGTTTGGTGAACTAAAAATCATGGTATGGGGGTTACATTCAATATAGGGATGTGCGAGAGATTTGCAGAGTAGATGGCAACTTCAACAGCCTGAGGTATCAAGACAAATTCTTCAGCAGGATGGCGCTCCTTCTCATACTTCAGCTTCCACATCAAAGTTCCTGAAAGCAAAGAAGGTCAAGGTGCTCCAGGATTAGCCAGCCCAGTTACCAGACATGAACATTATTGAGCATGTCTGGGGTAAGATGATGGAGGAGGCATTAAAAATGAACTCAAAGAATCTTGATAAACTGCAAGGACACTTTCTTTGCCATTTCAAATGACTATATTAATGAGTTATTTGACTATTGCAGAGAAGTATGATGCAGACCTCCAAGCTCAAGGGAGCCATAAACAATATTAATTCTTTTTCCACTGCAGCATGACTTTATATTCTATACTGTACATTATTTCTGTTAAGTGACAAGACTTTTGTCTAAGCAAAGTCAGACATTACTGTCCTAATTAAATAAATAAAAATCAAGTCAAGATCATACTTTATTTTGGAAAAATAAGCATAGTCTAGAGACCTTTGCCTTTCATATAAGCCACTTCTGATATCAAATGATCAACTAGAAGTCAGGTTATTATTTGTTGTTTCTAAAACTTGGATAGGCGACAAGATTTTTGTCAGGTAGTGTATATGTGAGTATATACATGTGTATTCAGTTTTTATATTAATTTCAGTAATATTATGGAATAATATACAAATATTTTGATGATTTATGCAAAGTACAATGAGTAAAGTAATATTTTCTTTGTCTTTTAGTGAATGTATATAATAGGTGATGGTTAATAAGTTATTTCTTCATTTAATATGTCTAGTTTTCATCTCCTATACTCTTAAAATCATTCTGCAGATTCTTTTAGATTTATTATAATAGTTTTTCGCACAAAATTCTGCACAGAAATAACAAATCAAAAAAAGTCTACAGTCTGGACTTACTTAAGTTTATAATAATTTCTTTATATGTATTATATACAGGATGTAGAGAAAATTAACTTGCTGAAGTACAAACACAAACCCTTCCAACCAATTAAAACACTGCACATTCAAAACAACATATTCCTGCTATAGTATTGCTGTTTCCTGGTATACTTGATATCAGTGTGTTTTTAGGGCACTGCAATGATAATATGCCATTTTTGTTCCTCATTATCGCACCTCATTATTTTGGCTATTTCAGCTCTTTTTTTTTTACCCATTTTTTACTATTCATGAACTCAGTTGCTACATCTCTATTTATACACAATGCCATTTGCGAAATAATTGTCATCTGCCATTTACACCTCATTATAATTACACCAAACCATATTTTTATTCCTTGCCATCCAGATTGAACTGGTCTATCTTTACCTCATTCCACTCGCACTTGTACTGGTATTTCAGTAATATATAACCGCACTTTATTGGATACGTACTTTGCCCGATAACAATAACATTTAATGTAATCTAATCTAATATCTAGTATTTCATCACAGAATTACAAAAATGAAAGTGTTTTTTACTGCAGGATTTTAGTGACATACTTGTTTATCCACTATATGACCGTCAGGATTCATTTTATTGGAAAATGTGTGAGCATTATTTAGCTTTTGTTCTGTCTGTCTTTCTGTGAAGGTGATCACGGTGATCTGTGTGGCGGTGTGGGGAATAAACATCGGTCACTTCAATGACCCGGTGCATGGAGGCAGCTGGCTGCGTGGAGCTGTATATTACTTTAAGATCGCTGTGGCTCTGGCTGTAGCTGCTATTCCTGAGGGTGTGCAAATGTTACACTTTTTCTTACTTTCTTTCTTTCTTTCTTTCTTTCTTTCTTTCTTTCTTTCTTTCTTTCTAAAAGCATCCTTACACAGCAAAGCCGGCACAGAAACCAAAACTGAAATTAATATAAAATAAATAACATTTTCAGAAATGTGTATTTACGTAAACTGTTTAATGTGGCATGGCATCTTTACACTGAATTCTGAGCAGACACAGACCCGCTTTAGGTCTGCCTTAAATCGGCTGTGTTAAGATGACTTAATAAGGCCAAATTATTCAAATATACATTTTTTAGAAGTACTTGTCATCCAGCTGTTTGTTTGTGGGTGTCCAAAAGTTTAAGAATGCATAAAAATGCAAATATGGATTATGAAATTATACAGACATGTGGAAAATAAAGATGTATTATTATTTGTTAAATATACAGTTAAAGTCAGAATTATTAGTCCCCTTTTGAATTTTTTTCTTTTTTTAATTATTTCCCAAATTATGTTTAACAGAGCAAGTCACAGTATGTCTGATAATGTTTTTTTTTCCTGGAGAAAGTTTTATTTGTTTTAGCCATTTTAAAGTCAAAATTATTAGCCCCTTTAAGCAATATTTTTTTTCGATAGTCTACAGAACAAACCATCATTCTACAATAACTAGCCTAATTACCCTAACCTGCCTAATTAACCTAGTTAAGCCTTTAAATGTCACTTTAAGCTGTATAGAAGTGTCTTGAAAAATATCTAGTAAAATACTATTTACTGTCATCAGGGCAAAGATAAAATAAATCAGTTATTAGAAATGAGTTATTAAAACTATTATGTTTAGAAATGTGTTGAAAAAGTCTTCTCTCTGTTAAACAGAAATTAGGGAAAAAAATAAAGCTAATAATTTAGGGGGGCTAATAATTCTGATTTCAACTGTATATACACATATAAAAAAATAATAATTTTGTTAAACATCATTTGGGAAATATTTAAAAAAGAAAAATAATTCAAAGAGAAGCTAATAATTCTGACTTCGACTGTGTGTAGCATTAGCAGAAAAATGTCATGTTTAAGTTGTTAAGTTAAGTTGTTTTTATCCTTTCATTTTTACCATTATTCAGATAAGAACAAGATAAACACATATGCATAAACAAATAAATCTAGCCCAAATTATAATGCCATCAACATGTTTGTCAAATAATCCAGAAAACTAGTCTATCTCTGATTAAAAGTATAGCTGGAGTCCAGATGCTTTTACGGTATGTAGCGTTTTTGTCATACCCTGATTTTCATCAAAGCTTAAAGGAACACTGCACGTTTTTTTTTTTTTTTTTTTTTGTAAATATGTTCATTTTAAAACTCCTCTAGGGTTAAACATCATTTTTGAATCCATTCAGCTGCTCTCTGGGTCTGGCATTAACACTTTTAGCTTAGCATAAATCATTGAATTAGAATCAGCAGCAAAGTTCCTCGAATATTACGCCATAATGAGTCTATAATTCTTAGCTACTGTACATCTACCTAGAAAAATCTAACTTTTTATTATATGTCTATTTTAGTACGCAATGTAGCTACATTTGGTTCTTTGGTCATTTTTGAGCAAGATGCTAAAGATCTAATCCGATTCAATGATTTATGCTAAGCTAAGCTAAAAGTGCTCCAGCTAGATCGACTGAATGGCTTCAAAAATTTAAATTTTCGCTAATTTTCTCCCTCCGTGCTCCACTAACTCACTCACTCTTTTTAAAATTCTTATTTCTCACAGGTCTTCCTGCCGTCATCACCACATGCCTGGCACTTGGCACACGTCGCATGGCCCGCAAAAATGCTATAGTTCGCTCGCTCCCATCTGTGGAGACACTCGGCTGCACCTCCGTCATCTGCTCCGACAAAACAGGCACTCTAACCACCAACCAGATGTCTGTCAGCAGGGTAAGAAAGATATTTGTGTTTACTATACTCTAATATTTCTAGCAATTCTATCATTTTAAGTAAGTCTGTAACATGTAACAATAGTGTCTAATGCTGTTTAGGGATCCTAACCGTGTGGATTATTCTGTTTTGGTAGTTAGGAGATTAATAACATGGAATGATGCTTGAAAGTTACTGATCAAACTTACTAATCATGTTGTGTGTATGCATGTGTGTGCATGTGTGTTTGTGTGCGTGCAGTTGTTTATTGTAGACATGGTCGCAGGTGAGAGGTGTTTACTGAACGAGTTTACAGTAACTGGATCTACTTACGCTCCTGAAGGAGAAGTGTGAGTTTATTTCACATTTAACTACTCAGACACACACACACACACACATGGATGTGTTACAGGAACCTTTGGTTTGTTCAGGTTAGGTCTACATAAGTACATTTTCTTTTTAATATGGCATTTTGAAAATGATTCTCATTCATTCTGGCATTTCTACTATGTTTTTTTTATTTACACTGTAAACTGTTTTTATTTACACTGTGTTTACACTGTATTTACACTTACACTGTATTTTACGTATTGTTTTTTATTTACACTGTACAACCAAAAATGTAGTAGTTATGATAATATACTATACATTAAAATGGTATTTGTGATAATCTGGTAATCAGTTGTGTAGAGAACATTTGTCAAATTTTAAAGCGGAAAATTCTTTAAATGTTATTTTTTTATAACAGAACTAACAATAACTTTATTATAATGATAAAGTTGGTATATAAAACTAACTCTAATTGTGTTTCTCATGAGCAAAATACATCTAGTATTAGTGCTGAAAGTGAGAAAGAAGTATGCCACAGTTAATCATTTAATTTTTTTAATCATCTCCAGCTCATTCTGAAAAGATACCGCTTTATACATTTCTGGAGAGTGCTAAATACATCCCAGGAGCTACATTTTTTGCAGTTTTTGTTTTCGCAATCCACCAGAAGCCGCTGTGTACACTTTTTGAAATTTCAAATTTCTCTTGCAAGTGCCATTCGCGTTTGCTGTTCTCACGTAAATCCACCAGAGGCCGCTGTCGTCTGACTGACTGAACGATCGACTGATCCACCATCCTCCTTCCTTAAACCCAAATAATGACCTCACCATAGTAATCGTTGTGCATATTAAAACTAAAACATGCTAGTGTAAATGCAAGCTTAAAGGGCCACGAAACCCCCGTTTTAGCAGGGTGTTTTCACACCTCTAGTTTGGAAAAAGTCAGGAAAGTGGTTGTGTCCAGCTCTATTTAGGTGGGAGTGTCGGAGAAGGGAAAGCCTAAAAATTTGCATAAAAATGTGAGTTTCGGTTTGGGTACACCTTGATTTTCACAGAGACAAAACAAACACACAGACAGGGCAGAAAGACAGTGACTGTGTTTACATGGACATCAGTAATCAAATTATTTGCCAAAATCAAATTAAATGGTGGACTTTAACTGCAGTTTGGCTCTTTCATTCAGGAACATTTCATTCATGTCCCTCGTTTGAAACGAGGTATTTGATTTGAGAAACTGCTGGAAGCGTGTATTTTTAATGCAATCTTTGATACCGCATAGCGAATGAGAGAAAAAGCCCCTTCGCATTTCTTAGTAACTTAGATGCACTCGTTAGGTAGCGTTAGAATGGCGCGTGTGTATTGATCGCGTTAGATTGCGGTGTTTACATATATACAGCATTTACAGCGGATCTTTCAGTCCAAATCATTTTAACTAAGGTTTGTCTTTAAACACCAAAGGAGTACTGCTGATGATACAAACTAACTGTGCCATTTGAATAAACAAACAAAGATTACTGATCGCTTACCAAATCGGTAGAGACAGGATAATCCAAACCAACTGGAGCCGCGTCTTTTTTAAAAGGAGACGAGCGGCAAACCCGTATTTCACCATTTATAGATGAGAAAAGCTCTCGGGTAAAAAATGTACTTTAAACATGTATTTTTTGTTGTGCATCGCATGCACTAGTCCACACATGAGTCCAGCTGCGCTCTCATAGCGGGAAAATAAAAACAAAACCTTTAATGCATCAAATTATAAAAGCAACAATGACAACCTGTGTCTCCGAACAATTTTTCTTCTTCCACTTGTTTTGGCAACACAACGTGGCGTCTCTCTGCCGTCTGAACACTGTACAGGTACAGGTCTTCAAAGCTATCATGCATATTAATGAAATTACACTGCACACACAATGGAACGCGCTGATTGGTTTAAACCAAGTCTTTCCAATGAATGAATGCAGCACACTCAGAGACGTCGAGATGCACTCCCATACAGACATCCAGTCTCCACTCTGGATTAAACGCAGGTATCTAATCAGCGTGACGCAGCTTTAATAAATTTGTTTTTAACTGCAAGAACAAATTTGCTCGAAATAACACAAAAACAACCAATTTTCTTTTTTTTTTGTGGCATATTTGTGCCCTAATAGTGTTTTTAGCACATATACGACTGTCAACAGCTCCAAAAATGTGTTTTGGTGTTTCGTGACCCTTTAAAGGCATAGTTTACCCAAAAATGCTTATTTTCTCATTATTTACTCAAACTCAAGTGGTTGTAAACATTAATGAATTTCTGTTGTCATTATGGGGTATTGTGTGTAGATTGTTGAGGAAATAAATTAATTTAATTAATTTTGGAATAAAGCTGTAACTTAAAAAAAAATTGTAAAATGTATATAAATTTAATTAATTTTGGAATAAAGCTGTAACTTAAAAAAATGTGGAAAAAGTAAATTAATTAATTATTTCATTTTGGAATAAAGCTTTAACTTAAAAAAATGTGGAAAAAGTCAATTAATTTATTTTATTTTGGAATAAAGCTTTAACTTAAAAAAAAATTGTAAAATGTAAATTAATTTAATTAATTTTGGAATAAAGCTGTAACTTAAAAAAATGTGGAAAAAGTAAATTAATTAATTATTTCATTTTGGAATAAAGCTTTAACTTAAAAAAATGTGGAAAAAGTCAATTAATTTATTTTATTTTGGAATAAAGCTGTAACTTAAAAAAATGTGGGAAAAGCGCTATGAATACTTTCCGGATGCACTGTATTCTGAAGTATGTTAAAAAAAAACAGCCATTAGCCCCTTTCACACAGTGATACCGGTAAATATCCGGAAAATTTCCGGAACGACTTAACCGGTATATACAAAAAAGCGCTGTTCACACAGGCGAGGACGTTACGGAATTTTTCCGGAAAAGAGCATTCACACATCCATTCCAAAATACCGGTAAATTCTGCCATCATTCACCACAAATGAGCTTTAAACGGCTGCGCTTGTATTTGTAAACATTTGACTAAATTACAAACTCTGTGGATGATCAATATTGTGAACAACTTTCGCAGGATCACTTTCGCATGTCGAGATGTTCATAATATGTGCGTATGCTGGCGCTCATAGGCGCACGCAAAGCTTGAAGGTAAACAAACAACGGCTTATCATAAGCATCTCATCGATGATTATTTACACAGTTGGCATTAAGAAGAACATATAAACGTGATCTGACTAACTTCTAGCAGCTAAATGTGTCTGGAAAAATATTCAAAGGCTTTTATCCTCACAAACCGCGCGGACGTAAATGCGTCTGACTGTTGTGATTGGCTAAAGCAGACGTCTCACGTCAGCACGTTCTAGACGTGCACGCGCTTATTACGGAAATCTTCCTTCTGCGTTCACACAGCGCAGCATTCCGGCAAATTGCCGGTAATGTTACAACTTTTCTTTCCGGAAAATAGCCAGAACGAATTTACCGGTATTTTCAAAAAGGACCTGTTCACACATACAACCTTTCCGGAAAATTGCCGGCAATTTTCCGGAAAGGTCTGTATGTGTGAAAGGGGCTATTGACTTCAAGTGATTTTTTTCCTACTGTACTATAGGTGTCAATGGCTGTCAATATCTTCCTTTGTGTTCAACAGAAGTTAGAAAGTCAAGCAGGTTTGAAATAAATAAGTGAAACAAGAGTAAATAAGTAATGACAGAATTTTCATTTTTGAGATTGATGATTTTCACACAAAATATTTGCTTTCTTTTCCTAATCAGCCTCTTTCTCTCACTTTACCCATTGTTTTCTCAAATTCCTCCTTAATTCATGCAGTCCTCCTCCAATCCCTTCCACCCTCTTCTTCTCTGTGTTTCAGGAGTAAGGATGGGGTTCAGGTGCGCTGCAGTCAGTATGAAGGGCTGGTGGAAATGGCCTCTATCTGTGCGCTGTGTAACGACTCTTCCTTGGACTACAATGAGGTGTGTTTGTGTGTGTGCGTAGGCATAGGGACATGGACATACATTTTGTGTTTTATTGTCTGACCTCTAATTCTTCTCTCGGACAATCACAGAGTAAAGGAGTGTTCGAAAAAGTGGGTGAAGCGACAGAGACGGCTCTCTGCTGTCTGGTGGAGAAGATGAACGTGTTCGACACAGACCTGAGAGGCCTGACGTCTGCTGAGAGAGCAACTGCCTGCTGTTCAGTGAGTGCTCATACAACATTGACAGATTTTATTTTTATTACAAATTAAAATAGCTCATTTCACTTAAATTATTCTGTTGTGAAACCTAACAATTAGGTTTATATCCTTTTTGTATTCAGTATTTAGCTCTTTAAGTTTTATAAAAGTGCATTGTAAAGAAAATATATTATTATCTACAGTTAAAGTCAAATTTATTAGCCCTCCTTTAATTTTTTTTCCAAATATTTTCCAAATGATGTTTAACTGCGCAAAGAACTTTTCACAGTGTTTCCTAGTAATATTAAACAGAACTTGAGGAAAAATATAAAAGAATCTACATTTAACAGGAGGGCTAAAATCTGACTTTAACTGTATATTTAAAATGTGTGGGTGCATGTATAAATGCAAGTATTTGGAGTTTTGGAGATGATGTTTTAGAATAAAAATACTCCTCAACCAGTCTGTGTTCAGGGTTTTGTACGGATGCTGGAAATATATAAAAAATACTTGAATTTTAATGTTTGTTTTTTTTTTTGTTTGAAAAGTGCTTAGGTTTTGGATAAAGTTCTTGAAATGGCTTTAAAATGTAATTGTGTTGCTTTTGTAGAAATTAATTGCACTAAATAAGTAAAAGACTGTTTAAATAAAATAAAGCAAAATAAATCTCTTTGCTTTTACATAAAATGAAAACTCTGGATTCTGCCTATTGTGTGGTCTTTTTTTTAACCTGAGCTTTTTGAAATGGAAATGAAAATAAATTTAGCATGAAACATAAATACTTAAGATGCAAGTAAATGACTTTTAATAGACTAAATGACAGTAATTTAGTGTTGGGCTTGTGGCAAACATTCAATCAAAATTTTCTTACTGTACTATACTATACTATACTATACTATACTATACTATACTATACCATACTATACTATACTATACTATACTATACTATTCTATATTATACTATACTATTCTATACTATACTGTTCTATACTATACTATTCTATACTATACTATACTATGCTATAGAATTAAATACAGATTATTTTCTGATTTAATGTGATGTATGTGTATGTAACAATGTAATTTGCTACACTTGTAAAGTGCTGGAAAAGTCTGAAAATGCACCTGGAAAGTGCTTGAAAATTGCTTAAATTTGACAATTTGAAATTGTGTAAAAACCCAGAGTGATGCGTATCAGAAAAGCCTAAAAAGTGTGATATGTGACCATTTACACTCACTGCATTTGCAAATGTTTTCCTGGCATCCGTACTAGCAGTTTGACAAATGACCATATGAGAAAGACTTGGATCAATCAAGGAACGATGCACAATATTCCAGAGGACTAATCAGTAGGCCCACACGGAATCTGCGCGCGCAGAATTCCGCAGATTTTCCTCATATTTTCCGCAGATTTCTGCAGATTTTTAGCTCACTATTAATTCTGTTTATTTACTTGAGTAAATGTGTAAATCTGAATTTATTCAGTTTTTATTCAGTAAATTATTATTTTTTATTTAATATATTAAGGTTTTAGTTATGATACTCCGCTGGATACTCCCAAAATAATTCCGCAGAAATCTGCAGATTTTTACCAAAATTCTCCGCAGAAATAGCAAAAAATGTCCGCAGATTCCGTCTGGCCCTGTTTATCAGAGATCGGTTGTGGATAGCCACGTCTTCATTTTCAAAAGTCTCATTTCAGTCCATCTATACCAGGGGTGCCCAAATTTTTTCTTATGAAGGGCCAAAATATCGAACTTGTTAGAGGGCCATGGGCTGAAGGTAAATATATGAAGCTGTAGAATAATATGATAATTTTCTCATTCATTTCAAAATAAATAGAAAACATTTCTTTAATCTTATTAACTAATGCTATATATATATATATATATATATATATATATATATATATATATATATATATATATATATACATTTTTTGCCATTTTATAATGAACCTATTGTAATGAAAACATAAGGATTCCATTTATAACACAATGGAGTTTAATGCCGAATACATTAGTCAAGCTGCACCTGTCTTTGCCTGGATTTACTCACTGAGGACTTCTATTTTGTTCGATCTGTTGAGCAACAATATGTTCATTTAAAAAAAAATTGATTTCATTTACAACATTTAATTCAAATATTTGTTTTTTTCTTAGCTTAACAATAAAACAAACCAATGAAAGGTTACATTAAATTAGAAATGATAATGTGTATTAAAGGCATTACGTTAACAACACAAAATTCTCAAGATTCTCAGATGAGAAGGCTGGCCAAATCAAAGGTCACCATGGGCCAACTTTGGCCGGCGGGCCTTAGTTTGGGCATCTCTGATGTATACTGAAACAGAACAACAGCATTTGCATTAAAACAGGTTCTTTGGCTTTTTTGTGGATGGAAGATGCTGGAATTAGTTAGACCAGTAATGCCCAAACTCGATCCTGGAGGGCCAGTGTCCTGCATATTTTAGTTCCAACCCCAATTAAACACACCTGAACCAGCTAATCAAGCTCTTTCTAGATATAAAAAGACAGGTGTATTGAAGGAAGTTGGAGCTAAAGAATGCTGGACACTGGCCCTCCAGGACTGAGTATAGGCACCTCTTAGTTAGAAGGTAGATTTAACCTTGACAAAACATATACGCACTTGTGTAAACAGCACTCAAGAATGCTTTTCCTGTTCTCTTACCCTGAAAGAACTCTTTTCAAAATAATTTCTAAACTAATTTCTAAAAAAAAGCCTAAATAAATTGCCTCCACTTCTCCCTCGCACTTGCAGGTCATAAAGCAGTTAATGAGGAAAGAGCTGACGCTGGAATTTTCTCGGGACAGGAAATCCATGTCTGTTTTCTGCTCTCCAAACAAACTCACTCGCTCTGCTTCAGGTGCCAAGATGTTTGTTAAGGTCTGGCTTTTATCTTTTCTTCAAGATTTTCTTTTTTTTTCTTGGATAGTTGCTAAACTGTATTTCCAAAAATATGCATAAAAATAAATGTATAAAAGTGTTTACGAGAAATCTTGTTGAAATATTGATCTAATGTGAAGTATTATTCCATTCTATTATTATTTTTTTTAGTTATTTTTTTATTTTATTATATGATTATTTCAATATATCTTAAAATTTAATCCTATCATTAGTGATCAAAATAGGCATTTTTCACTATGATCTTTTTATTTAATGTTTGCATTTTAATAATTAAATATATTTTTCTTTATACAACAGTTCTATCTGGTTCTCGAATCTGATTTGCTGATAGCTGTGCAATGTTCTGCAATAACAGCACTTGTACAGCCTCTTCCCTCGTGTATTACTCCGTCCACATAGAGTGACAGCAGATCAATAAACTCACTACAGTTTGACAAATATTGCAGCTGTTGGACAACATAATCTACTCTTGAGGCTTTTTTTTGGGCGAGAATGTAGTTATTTAGATTGCATCGATGCAGTTTATTAATAAGGACAGTGCCTATTTTAAATATTTAAAATTTCTGAAAGAAAGCGCATCGGCGGCCATCAGCCTGTCATTAAGCAGAGCAAAGATGGTTGACGTTGGCAATAGAGATAGCATAATAAGCCCTTAGAAGAGAAATGATCGGCGTATTTTCAAATTACAACTGATCAAAACATTAAAATATTGGTGAGTGACATTCAAGTCGATCTCAGTCTTTTTATGATGTACTGCTGTATTTATACCAAAGTTATTGTAGTTTATTGAGTATGAGATGGGACCCACATGTTAGGAATGGTATGGATTTTGCGTTCGCTACTCCTTGTATTACACTGACTTCTTAGTTGGCCATTTGTTTGTTTCTAATGAGTGCCCTGCTTTTGTTACTGCAGACTAGTACGGTAAAAATAAAGAAAGAAGAAATGCCCGCATGTGTTTAGTGTCTTACCTTATCACAAACACAACAGTAAAGTGGTAGTGTTTGAGTTGCTTTGCTGATTGCAAAAGAGAAATACTGGGAAATCTCTGTAGACTGATGGCATTTCATGCCGTTCAGCCTTATAATCCTAAAATGTGAGCAAAATCACCTGTTTTGTTATCACTTTAGACATTATGCTAGAGAATCATTCAAATACTAGCTGACGTTGGGAAAAGCAATGTTGGTGAATTTGCAGCGGTTTCTGCTTTTCTGACGTCAGCTGCAGATGTGAATGAATGGCAGAAGAAAGTAGTTCCTCTTACTAAAGGCTTTTGAGACTGTTTTATATACATGATTATGCCGTTGAACTGTTGTATAAACGGAATATCACACTTGTAGCAGTGCGATATGGCTGTATATTGTCACTGGTGTCACTGCAGCCTCGTTCCAACACACACCCCCCACCAGTGCCAATATACAGCCATATCGCACTGCTACTAGGTGAAATTGCTCATTTAAAAAACTCATTCTGACTCCAAACTGCTATATAAAAATTTTACGTGTGTAAGTGTTTGTATGTACAGTTATATATTAACCTTCTGACTTTTGGAAATCACATTGTAAAAAATTATATTGAACATATGTTATGTTACTTTAACTTATTTTAATAAGTTAATCCGGTTTTAACTACTTTTTTTTTTACAAAGTTAATATTTTATACTGTTTGATTGATATACAAACCTTTAAAAAATGTAATACAGCAGAAATGTTCTCTGTCCATTAGTCTTCATGTATTTTGTATGTATTAGTTTGTATCTTTATTTCGTGACCTCACAGGGGGCACCAGAGAGTGTGCTAGAGCGTTGCCGCTGGATAAGGGTCAGTGGTGGTACACGGGTACCACTGAGCTCCGACCTGAGGGAGCAGCTCTTGAGCACTGTTAGAGAATGGGGCTCGGGACGCGATACTCTTCGCTGTCTCGCAATGGCCACCAGGGACTCACCTCCAGACCCCCGAACCCTGAACTTAGAGAACTCTGCAGCCTTCTCAGAATATGAGGTGAGCAAGTTAGTGGAGATTAGTTCTAGAAATACGTTCAGAACCAAGTAATTCCAAGTTGACTGAAAACTAACTATTGCTGTTAATTGAATGTTTTTCATGTGTTTCTCTCAGTCGGACTTGACATTCGTGGGCTGTGTGGGAATGTTAGATCCACCCAGAAAAGAGGTGTTGAACGCGGTGCGAATGTGCAGACAGGCTGGCATACGAGTCATTATGATCACAGGTGGGCTGAACACATTTTAAAGTGATAGATCACTTAAAAATGAAAAAAGAAATATTTGAATAAATAAATCATCATGGTCATCGTTTACTTATATTCATGCCAGTGCAGATGTGTAAGACTTTGGTTTACCATTATAATATAAAGATATTTTTAAGGAATCTTAAGCTTCCAGATCAAATATAGTAATAAAATATGAACATCTATATGAACTGAACATATTCATCTGAAAAAAATATGATTATATATAATTCCCTTATTGGATTTAACAGATTTAATTTAGGCTTTTATTTATTTTAAAATAAATGACGTCTCAAAATCTGGGTCAGTTGGCGTTTCTATGTGGAGTTTGCATGTTCTCCCTGCATTCGCATGGGTTTCCTTTGGGTGCTCCGGTTTCCCCCACAATTCCAAAGACAGTATAGGTGAATTAAGTAGTCTAAATTGTCCATAGTGTATGAGTGTGAATAAGGATAAATTGGCAGTTTGTTGGATAAGTTGGCAGTTCATTCCGCTGTGGTGACCCCGGATTAATAAAGGGACTAAGCCTAAAATTAATGAATGAACTGTGAACTGAAATAGGCCAAAAGTTTTGTGCTGAATTTTATGTGTGTGTGTGAATGAAATTATAAATTGTTTATTATATGAAGATTTTTTTTTGTAATATCTCGATTGATGCGTTTTTGACCTTTTTGCATATTCCCAGATTTGGTTTCCTGGACTCTCTGGACTTCAGAGCTACAGAAACCTCTCAGGTTCCATTAAAACAATTTAATTTGTGATTAAAACTAACTTAATTTGTGATTTTAAGACTACATTTAATCATTTAGCAGACACTTCTATTCATAGCCTTATGGGCCAGGGTCGGTGAATATATATTTTTGGATTAAGCGACCCTTTAAGCTCTAGATTAAAGTCAAAAGTAGTTGCTCCCAACTTGAGTTGCTCTTCCGCTGCAACTGGGAAATTGTTCAAATAGTTTTAATTCAGTATTTTGTGCTGTAATTTCTCTCTAACCGTAACTGTTCTCTAACTGTCATGTGGGGTGTTTTTGTCCTCGTTATACTATTTTGTTTTAAAGTACTTTGTAACTCTTGTTCTTAAACCGTGCTGTAGAAATAAATAGACCTTACTTGCTTACTTAATTACTTACTTCCTTACTTAAAGGTAGAGTTCCACAAAAATTGATGCTCAAATCTCAATAACTCTTGTACCCAGTCTTTTTTTCCCCTCAAAAGTGTTTTAATTGAACATGTTAGATATGAAACATGCAGTAGAAATAGCTTTTAAATGTCTTTTTTTAGACAACAAACAAATAAAACATGTCGCACACTTATACATTTATAAATATATGAATAATATTAGGGGCGTCATGGTGGTGCAGTGGGTAGCACAATCGCCTCACAGCAAGAAAGTCACTGGTTCGAGCTTCGGCTGGGTCAGTTGGCATTTCTGTGTGGAGTTTGCATGTTCTTCATGTGTTCGCGTGGGTTTCCTCCGGGTGCTACGGTTTCCGCCACAAGGCCAAAGACATGCGATACAAATTAATTGAATAAGCTGAATTGGCTATAGTGTATGTGTGTGAATTCAAGAATGTATGGGTGTTTTCCAGTGTTGCTTTGCAGCTGGAAGGGCATGTGCTGCGTAAAACATATGCTGGATAAGTTGGCGGTTCATTCTACTGTGCTGACCCTAGATTAAGAAAGGGACTAAGCTGAAAAGAAAATGAATGAATGAATAAATGAATGAATAATATTAAAATAAAATACAAATAAATAAAAATATTAAGTAAAAGATACTTTTTGTTTTACAACACTAAAACAAAAAGTACTTTTAAAACAAACTAGTATTTCATGTACGGTAAATGTGTTCTATCTGTGTTGTTTTGTCTAGGCGACAATAAAGGCACTGCCCTTTCTATCTGTCGTCAAGTGGGCATCATCACCGAGCAGGAGGAGGAGGAGGCTGAAGGCGGGCTCTACGGCAGTGGCCTCACAGGACGAGAGTTTGATGAGCTTCCTCCTCACCTGCAGCGACAGGCCTGCCGCACTGCACGCTGCTTCGCCCGCGTCGAGCCAACACACAAGAGCCGCATTGTAGAATATCTCCAAAGCCTCAGTGACATCACAGCTATGGTATTGATGTTTTTTAGTGGAAGTCAGAATTATTTGCTTCCCTGTATATTGTTTTTTCAATTTCTGTTTAACGGAGAGCAGATTTTTTTCAACAAATTTCTAAACATAATAGTTTTAATAACTCAATTCTAACAACTGATTCATTTTATCTTTGCCATGATGACAGTAAATAATATTTGACTAGATATTTTTCAAGACACTTCTATACAGCTCAAAGTGACATTTAAAGGCTTAACTAGGTTAAGTAGATTAACTAGGCAAGTTACGGAAATTAGGAAAGTCATATATAATGATGGTTTGTTCTGTAGACAATCTAAAAAAACATTCTAAAGGGGGCTAATAATTTTGACCTTAAATATTTTTTTTTATTAAAACTGCTTTTATTCTACCTGAAATAAACCAAATAAGACTTTCTCCAGTAGAAAAAATATTGTAGGAAATACTGTGAAAATCTCCTTGCTCTGTTAAACATCATTTGAGAAATATTTAAAAAAGAAAAAAAAATCACAGGAGGGCTGATCATTTTGACTTCAACTGTATGCACCCATTCAAACAGTGCCAAAAAATGAGATGAGATGAATGAACGCTTTCACTTGCTTTCTCTGTGCAGACGGGTGATGGTGTGAATGATGCCCCTGCTCTGAAGAAGGCTGAGATTGGCATCGCTATGGGCTCGGGCACGGCTGTGGCTAAATCTGCTTCAGAGATGATCTTGGCAGACGATAACTTTTCCACCATTGTGGCTGCAGTGGAGGAAGGCCGAGCCATTTACAACAACATGAAACAGTTCATTCGTTACCTCATTTCCTCTAACATCGGAGAGGTGGTCTGGTATGTGCAGACAGAAATGCTGGCATCACCTTCAGAACCAAGTCTGCATAAGATTGAGACTGTTATGTCAGTATGTTGATGCACTTCCTACTGAAAGGGAATATTGAGTAGGGGGTGGGGCTTTTTTTCCGTATAATTTGCTCATAGCAAACTAATGGTAAGAGGGGCGTGGTTAAGAATATTAACATCAACAGAAAAGGACTGCCACTCCCACAATGTTTTTAAAGGATTAACTTGCACAGATTAATTATTCACCTTAAGAATAACAATGTAAGCTGGCAAAATAAACAAAAAACTTTTGATTTCACACAAACTGACTTTAAACCTGGTATTAAAGGGTAAGTGCACCCATAAATGAAAAGTACCTCATGGTTTATTTTCCCTCATGTGGTTTTAAAGCTTTAAGTTTCTTTCTTTTTTCTTCTCTATTCTGTTGTGCACAAAAAAAGATAGTTTGAAGAATGCTGGTTGTCCCATCGACTTCAATAGGAAAAAAAGATTCATGTAAAGTGTTGGGTCCCAGCTAAACACCATTTTTCAAAATCTCTTCTTTTGTGTGTAACAGAAGAAAGAAACACAAATAGGTTTTGAACAAGCGAAGGCTGAGTAAATGGAGACAGAATTTTCATTTTGGGTTGAACTATCCCTTTAAAATGAATTTTCCACAAATGAGATCTTTCAGAGAAAGTATTTACCTACACCTTCCCTCAAAGTCTGTGTGGAATTAAAGTTTACAATGTTTATTTGCTAGTGCACTTTTCAAATGTGTTCAAGTTAATCCATTGAAATGAAATGCTATGGTAGTTTTGGTAATCTTCTGTCTGACCATTTGCCTTTGCTTTCCCCATGGTCCTTTTCGATTGATGTCAGTTTGATTACTTCAGACACAATTTTCTTAGCCACGCACTATGGAGTCAATATAGGGCCAGATATATTTGCAAAATAAGAGAAAGTTGTGCGATGCTGTTTTTACTTTACTTCACGTTTCTGCGCTCTTCACTTTGTGGCTCTGATTTGACAAGGGGGCGGAGTCAAGGAAACTTGGGCGTTTACGGCAGGCCTGGATCTGCCTGCATTTAAGCAATGTCATTAGCTGGAGATACAGTATCACCAAGGTGGTCTTACAGCCCAGTAGGTCCAGGCCTGCGGTAAACGGCCAAGTTCCCAATATGAAGTGCAAATTGAAAACAGCATCGCAAACTCACAGTTGACTAAAAAGCAAATCAAAATGAGCATTGCAATTGACTGGACGGGTTTTGTAAAGGCAATGCTATAAAAATATTTAGCAAATATATATAGTTTTTTTTTTAAATTGCAAATATATATATATTTTTGCTTTTTCATTTTTGTTTCTCAAAATCTAATTTTCCCCTTGCAATTCTTTCATTTTTGTTAGCAAAATAAATGTTTATTTCTCAAAAATATATTTTCGCTTTGCAATTTTTGGAGATTTGCATTTATTTTTATTATTTTGCTCAATACTTTCATTTTTTGTTTGCAAAGCTTTCTTTCATTTTGCAAATATATAAGGCCCTAGACTGACTCCATAATGCCTTTTTACTGTTAGTTTGCTATGAGGGAATGATGCAAAAAAAGAAAGCCCTATCCCCTACTCAATATTCCATTTCAGTTGTAACTACATTAACACACTCAGAAAATTCCGGTTTATACAGACTAAAATAAAACACTTATTTTTTCTGAGGCCTTTTTATCAGTGCTTTTGGATTTCCACCCGTAAACAATATCCCCATTTGCATAGACTGCTATTAAAATAGCTGTGAAAGTTGTGGTAAATGTGATCACGCCTTCTTCATTGTACCTTTGTCTCTGCTTCTCAGTATTTTCCTCACTGCTGCTTTGGGAATGCCTGAGGCTCTGATCCCAGTCCAGCTGCTGTGGGTCAATCTGGTGACTGACGGCTTCCCAGCTACTGCCCTCGGCTTCAACCCTCCTGACCTGGATATCATGTCTCGTCCCCCGCGCTCCCCCAAAGAACCACTCATCTCTAGCTGGCTGTTCTGCAGATACCTCATCGTTGGCTGTGAGACATTTAAACGCCCATCACTTATTGCGTTATATGGAATAGTGTTTTAGTTCAAAATCAGAGATAAATCAAGATAAATAAATCACAGGCTGCGTCCCAAATTGTATACTTCTCCGTTGGATACTGCATTTGAATTGAAATTTACTACTTGACCATTAGAAAAGCATGTTCTATACAGTTTGAATGTGGGTAGTATGAATGGAACTCAGATGTACCACATCAGTCATTTTGTCATGATCACGTGAGTAGTAAGTCATCTGGGTACTTCTCGCATACTGTTTTTTGAATTAATGACATACTATTCGGCTTGCATACTGTTTTTAGCGTACTATATAGTACGGAAGTATGCGATTTCAGATGCAGCCAGATGCTATATGATAGCATGTAGTAATCGGCACCTATTTACTCTTCTATTGATCTTTAGCTGTATTATTGAGAAAATAATAAGCTATTGAAAAACTTGTGTTTAGTTACAATGTCATTTTAAATTGAAAATCTAGCATTTCTTGTCGTAGAAATATAAACTTTTCTGTGTTTTCAGTAATGTGTATCTGCGATTTCTTTTATTATGAAACAAGTTGATACATGGTACCAAAATGTTTATGATATTGCAATCCCATATCCCAATATTTACCTCAATAATTGCAATATAAAATTTCTTCCAAATCATGTAGCTCTACAAAAAAAAAAATTAAAAAAAAAAAAAATATATATATATATATATATATATACATATATATATATATATATATATATATATATATATATATATATATATATATATATATATATATATAAATAAATAATTTCTTTTTTATTATTTTAATTTCTTTTTTATTTTTTAAAACTTATTAAAATTGCAAAACAGTCGCTCATAAGGTTTTCATAAAAGAATTTAATTATTTAGTTGCTTCTTCTAGGGTGTCTATGGGTCTTAAAATGTCTTAAATCGTCCTCAGGACTACGGTGTCTTAATTGTCCTATGTCCAAGTGAAATACAATACAATTCCAAATTAAATTCCCTAATTGGGAAAAGAAAACTAAAGCAACACATCCCTTTACATGATCTTCCATTAATACAAAAACTATTTACAGAAGTAACTGGGCTATTAGAAAAAATCCTTAGTGTTTAGCTCTCCATAAGTCTAAAACTTTGTTCATAATGGTCTTAAAAGAGTCTTAAGTCTTACATTTCAATTGAAGAAACCTGCTGAACCATGTTCTTCCTTGTAGAAATATAAAAACTTTGAATATTAAAAATATTGGTGGCATAAAAATGTGTTCAAGACAGATCATTCTAATATACAATAAATTGAATATTTCTAAGAGTTTAAGTATATTATTAATTTAAATAAGTAGTTTTAATTAAATAGATAGACAGACAGACAAACAGACAGACCAACAGACAGACAGACTGACCGAACAGCAGACAGACAGACAGACAGACCGACCAGCAGACAGACAGACAGACAGACAGACAGACAGACAGAGATAGATACACACACACACATGCATGCACCCACACACACACACACACACACACATACATACATCCATACATACACAGTGCATAGATTTATATCCGGTTTCTAATGCTGAGACATGTGGTTTGACATGTCACTATAAAAATGTAAAAAAAAAAAACGTTTATTGTTTGAAATCCATAATTTAATTTCCCAAAATTTAGGGTTGTTTCATGAATCTAATAGTAAAGTTTTATTCTAGATCTGACAGAAAATTACATACATGTAGACAAATTATTTACAAATTACAATATTTTACTGGAATTATTAATTTGCATATCCCTCTTTTTCTCTTTTGTGTGTAGGTTATGTCGGTGCAGCAACAGTTGGAGCTGCGGCCTGGTGGTTTATGGCTGCTCATGACGGACCAAAGCTCACTTTTTACCAACTGGTAATAAACCCTAAAATTTCCCCAAGATTCAATTAAAACATTACTTTTTCTCTTTTTTTTTGCTATCAAAGTAACTTTTTGTATATAAAAACATCTTGTATGTGTGTTTTCCTCTGCAGTCTCACTATCTGCAGTGCAGTGAAGGGCATGCTGAGTTTGCAGGAGTTCAGTGCTCAGTGTTTGAGTCTCCATATCCCATGACTATGGCGCTGTCTGTGCTGGTCACTATAGAGATGTGCAACGCTCTCAACAGGTAGGAGATTTTTTAGAGAAAAGCTGTCATAACAGAAAATCCCTGCTGGTAAAGCATGAAGCTAATTAGCTGGCTAGCCAGTTAGGTTTTAGCTTAGCTAGCACCAATTTTGGGTTTAGGTAACATGAAGGCAGCTTGACTGCCTTTGTTTCCATGGTATTATAGAGCAGCTGAGCTACCCTAATGCTACCTAAAACCCAGAATTGGTGCAAGCTAAACTGAAAGTGAACTGGCTAGCCAGCTAATCTGAATTCATGAGGCCTCAGGGGTCTCTTTTATTAATGTGGATATGTGTGTGCGCAGCTGTAAGTAAACTCTGAGTAAACATTTTATATATTGACTTAATAGAACCACTTTAAATCACCATTTGAGCCACAGTCATTCATAAAAAAATAAATATTTATTCTGAAATACTTCACAGAAGGTTTCTATGCTAATTCTATGAATAAGGCCCCTGGTATTTTTTGTCAAAGCTACAGAAAAAAGGACAAAATCTTTTATTACAGTGTTATTGAGGTGGTATTTAAAAACAGGAACGGCAGAGGCAGAAAAACTGTTCACTTTGTTATAGGATGAATTCACATTTTTTGGTTAATGTTTTGTTCTGGGGCTGCACAATATATCGTAATATGCACATCCACAGTAGTCACATTGTAGTATGTGCAATGTCCACTCATGATTATAGTTAAGCAGGTACAATTTCAAGTGAGCTTAAATGCACAAGAAAATCTAACATATGTGTCAGGGTTTTGCCACCCTGGTCTTGTAGATTTTTGTTTTGGAGTCCAGACACAAGTTCTGTCTTGTTCTGTATGTTGTGCTCTGCTCGAGCTTTTATGGGTCAAGCACTTTCTGTATGGGCGCCGGTGTGAGCAAACTCAGACCATGCGCACTCCTGCTTGATGTGGGCACGCGAGGTCTGTGCATGCTTGGGATGCGCGCTCTTGTACCTGTGTTTGCAGTGCTTAATTTGTGAATTGCGAGGCTTTGAGTGCAGTGGGTTAGGCATTGTATGGCGGGGTGTGGCGGACGAAGGATGAAAGTGAAGAGTGGGGGGTTGTTACGAACGAAAGTGAAGAGGGCTGGGAAGTCGCGGAGGCCGGTTGAGGAGGAGGATTGGTAAAATGAGGTGCCGGATCAAATTTTTTGTGCGTGTTCTTGCTCAAATTAAGCCCTGCGTGTTTGTGTTTTGTTCTGTCTGCATTGCGCGGTTTCATTCTCAGCGTCTCAGTCTGGTTGGTCTTGGTTTCGGTTGACACTGAGATGAAACATGCACATTGCATATGTGTGAGGCTGTGAGCACACGCGAAGGTGTTTTCCCTTATCGTGTGCTCATGTCTTGCATCTGTTTATGTTGTCTAAGCACGTGGCTCAGTGTACAGTGTGGCCGCGTGCTTCAGTATTCTTTTTAGTGTTGTCTTGCGAACACACGGTTAATGAGTTCTCTCATTGGCTGCTTGTCCTTGTCCCTTTTTACATGAGCTCATGGCTTGTGGTGTGTTCTTGTGTCCCACCTTTCTTGTTAACCCATTATTAGTTTATTATGTTCACCTGTTTGTTGGCCATGTATTTCTGCTTATATTCTCCTCATGTCTGCTGTCCTGTGCCAGTTCGTTGTCGTATGTTTCCTTGTCCTGTTGTGTGTTCCAGTCCTGATCCCTGCCAGCCTGCCCAGACATGTTTATTTGTTTGTTTTGTCAGTGTTTTCCCTCTCGAGGTACCTTGTTTTGCCTTTTATTTTATTTTATTTTATTATTATTATTAAATACCCATTTTTTACTGCACCTCGCTCCTTTTCCCCTACACAAAACATGACAAGTAGCTTTAGATTACAACAAATATTAATATTTAATTATTACATATACGATGAAGACTATACAACGATAATTTGCATTTAATTACTCAAGTTCTGTGTCGGAATACTATATGACTTTTAATAAAATCAGAAAAGCAGTTTATTTCATTTGCATCTTTGCTCTTTTGTTTGTATCTGTGCTTGTAATTTGATTAGTATGTGTTGTGTAGAATAATCCTAATCAGCCTAAATTATGAATTCTCCCCCACCCACCAAATAAGCTATTTAAGTCATCTGATGAAATTGTGTTATCACAAAATATATTGCAGAAAAACTAAATATCGCATTATTAATTTTTTTCCAATATCGTGCAGCCCTAGTCTTTCTTAGTAATAATTATGCTGTGTTATGTGTCACATTTTACACAAAGGTGTTAAATGCTATTTTTCAAGGTATAAAGTTTTGTATAATTTTTGATTGTTCTATGTATATTTGCTAAGGTATGCCTGAATTTAATCTGTGAATATCGAGTTGCAGTGTAGTATACAAAACCGATCCAATCCTGCTAGATTGGTCCTGGTTACTACTGCAGTAACCAAAGCAACATTGTTATTTCTCATGTCCTTTAGGCGCCACCTGCTGGATTAGCATAGTATTTTAGTTTAGGATTAGTTTCTTACCATCAGTTTTTAGTAACTATAAGGTAAGTTAAAGTGTCACCAATGTTACTGTTTAAAACCTAATGTGGCAACGAGGTCTTAAATGTATGGAAAGAGTCTTCAAAAAAGTTCTTAAAAGCTATTGAATTTCACATTCTTGTAAATACGCTGTTACACTAAGGTCCTGTCAGCTGATGTTAATGCATTTCGTAACATGAACTAATAATAAACAATACTTATACTGCAGTTGTTGTTGTTTTTTTAAACATGTTTTTATTTGTTTTTTTTCTTTTTAGACATACACAAAACTAAAATACAAACACAACATAAAATGCCTGACACAAAACATAATTGCATATACAAAAATATACAGTTGAAGTCAGAATTATTAGCCCCCCTGAATTATTAGACAGCTTGTTTATTTTTTCCCTAATTTCTGTTTAATGGAAAGAAAAAAATTTCAACACATTTCTAAATATAATAGTTTTAATAACTCATTTCTAATAACTGATTTATTTAATCTTTGCCATGATGACAGTAAATAATATTTGATTAGATATTTTTCAATACACTTCTACACAGATTAAAGTGACATTTAAAGGCTTAACTAGATTAATTAGTTTAACTAGGTAGGTAAGGGTAATTAGGCAAGTTATTGTATAACGATGGTTTTTTCTTTAGATTATCGAGAAAAAATATAGCTTAAAGGGGCTAAAAGGGGCTAATAATTTTGTCCCTAAAACAGTGTTTTAAAAATTAAAAACTGCTTTTATTCTAGCCGAAATAAAACAAATAAGACTTTCTCCAGAAGAAAAAATGTTATCAGGCATACTGTGAAAATGTTCTTGCTCTGTTAAACATCATTTGGAAAATATTTTTAAAAGAAATACATTTGAAGGGGGCTAATAATTCTGACTTCAACTTCTTCCTGGCCGCAAAAGTTAACAGGCAGAATAGTTGTTGTTCATACTGCAAGGAAAACCCAGGAGAAGGGACAGAGGATCTATATCTATGTCCAGACCAAAAATGTTGTTTATTTGTGCTATGACTCTGCACCAATAGGCCTGAATAATCTGAAAGTCCCATATGCAAAGAATATAATGCCCTATATTTGACTTGCATTTAAGGCATAGAGGTGAGCGGGTTGCATTGAATTTGTGTCTTAATTGAGGTGTGATATGAATTCTATGAAGGATCCTGAGTTGAATGGCTCTGGCCCTATTGCAAATATACTGCAGTTGTTAATCATAGTTTAACATTTAATAATGCACTATTAAAATCCAGTGTTGTTAACATGCACTGTGTAAACTGTGAACGTTTACAAAGGTGAATAAATACTGTAATATATTGTTCATTATTTATTTATGCTTGTAAACACATTAACTATCATTAAATAATGGAACCTTGTTGTAAAATGTTACTGTATTATGCATATATCATCTTTAAATGTTTCTCTTTTATTTTTGAAATTGTTACTGCATTTATTTGAGCGAAAATACAATATAAAAATAATACAGTGAAGTAATTTCAAATTTAATTGTGATGTTTTCAGTTTCATTATATTTTAAAATCACATTTATTGTACTGATGCGTTCACACTAGACTGCTGAAATTAATTCAGAGAGAGCTGTGAAGCATACAAATGTGCATTTTAAAACAATAATAATAATTTTGAAAGAGTCAGGTCTGTTCAGCAGGTGATCATAGATTTCTCTGATTGTTTTGTTTGTTTGTGTGTGTGTGTGTGTGTGTGTGTGTGTGTGTGTGTGTGTGTGTGTGTGTGTGTTTTTAGTCTGTCTGAAAATCAGTCTCTGCTGAAGATGCCGCCATGGTCGAACCCGTGGCTGGTGGGCGCGATCTGTCTCTCCATGGCCCTGCACTTCCTTATCCTATATGTAGACCCTCTTCCTGTAAGTATTCATCTGTGTGTGACAAATATATGAAGGATGATGAAGGTGAACCTCCGGAAAATGCTTGTTTTTAATCAAAGAGGAATGTCAGAGTCTGACAGGTTAGACTTGTGCCTGCCCGTCTGTCGATGCTCGTCATAGTGATGCAATAAAAAGCTGGCTGATAAATGTACTCTAGGAAATGATACATTTTTACTGTTCTTTTCACTCACGTGTAAAGGAAATGGCAGAAGAAAGGAAAACCCAATGTCATCACACTTTAGGGAATATTTGTGATGTCTTCAGTAGAGTTGAGCAATGCTTGAAAAAATGATGCCATCCTTAAGAATGGAAAATGTGCTATGTATTATTTAAAAAATATATATTCCTTATTTTTAACAAAACTTTTTATTTGCTAAAATATAAATAAATGACACTAATGTTGTGTAATATTATTGCAATTAAAAACAGCTTAATTATTTTATATTGATGTTTTTAATAAATATAAATTCAGTTGAATTCAGTTATTAGCCCCCTGTTTATTTATCTTTTTCCACTTTTTGTTTAAGGGAGAGTAGACTATTTTCAACACATTTCTGAACATAATAGTTTTAATAAATTATCTCTAATAACTGATTTATTCTATTTTTGCAATGATGATAGTAAATAACATTTTACTAGATATTTTTCAAGACACTTCTACACAGCTTAAAACGACATTTAAAGGCTTAACTAGGTTAATTAGGTAAACTAGGCAGATTAGGGTAATTAGGTAAGTTATTGTATAATGATGGTTTGTTCTGTAGACTATTGAAAAATATAGCTTAAAGGGGGCAATCATTTTGACTTTAAAACGGTTATAAAAAAAATTTAAACTGCTTTTATTCTAGCCAAAATAAAACAAATAAGACTTTCTCCAGAAGAAAAAATATTATCAGACATACTGTGAAAATTTCCTTGCTCTGTTATTTAGTAAATATTTAAAAAAGGGAAAAAAGGGGGAGCTAATAATTCTATATATTATGTATATATTATATGTATTAATTGTTTTTTATTTATTAATAATTTATTAAATATTATTTTATTAATAAAAATTATATATATATAATTTTTGTACTAATATACATTTAATTTTAAAGTCAAAGTCAGCTTTGTTCAATTTAATGCATCTTTGGACAATACATTAATTATAAATTATTTTTTTAAGCAAACTTTTATAATGATTGTGTATCATGCCTTCTATTAAGAGAATAAGGACAACTCTTTTAGATCATGTGCTGTGCATGCAAACTGTTTTTCCCATCCTTAAAATAGCAAAAGTAGATTCAGAGACGGCAATTGCAGAGATGGGCACTTGCAGCAAGTGCTTTAGACAATGTGCTTAGATTATTAAACTGCAGCCTAATTAGACTAACTAATTACAATAAAAATGTTGTATTATTTAATCAGACACGTCTGAAGCATCTGTGCACACAGATAGTCCCTGTAGTACACCACTGTTATTTTGGTTAAGTACTCGCACATGACTAAGGATTGAACAAATTAAACACTTGTGTATGATGTCACTACTTTGTAGTTTACACTGAGCCAATAATGATCTCATTTATCAAAGTTTGCATTTTCAGGCCCTCAAAACTGCCATTGTTGAGCCAAAATGTAAAAAGTCTTTTTTTCTGTTGAAAAGTGTTGTGTGAATGCCCTTATAGTCGTGTTTTGTTTATGAACAAGTTCTTCTTTAGTTCACCCAAACATGCATATTCTGCTGTCTTTTACTCATCCCCCACTTCTAAACATGTTTGAGTTTCTTTGTTCCATTCAACACAAAGAAGATATTTTGAAGAATGTTGTAAACTAGTGACTTTTATAGTTATAGTATTTTATAGTATTTTTTTACTACTGATATCAAAGATACAACTAATAAGATACAAAAAAATTAGGGCTGCTCGATTATGGGAAACATCATGATCCCGATTATTTTGGTCATAATTGTAATCATTCTTGCTGCTGGAAGGGCATCCATTGCATAAAACATATGCCAGAATAATTGGCGGTTCATTCCGCTGTGGCAACCCTTGATAATAAGGGACCAAGCATCTTCACTGTAAGAAAAAAAATATTTCAAGAGTTCACACTTAGCTGCTGATTAATTATAAAGCTTGTTTGACATGCTGTCCTGGGAGAGAGCCCTGAGCTCATAAGATCCTTATGTCCCGAGCTCCCTCCCATTTGCAAGGCGAGAGGGGAGTTCGAGCTCAGGTAAACTCAGTAAACTCCACACCAAAACATTGGCTGGCTTGATAAAGGACTAGAACCAGTGACGTTCTTGCTGTGAGGCAACAGTGCTAACCACTAGGCCACCGTGCCACCCATCTAGAAAAGTGGTAGGAGTAGGGATGGAAGGGGGGATTCTTTAAAACGAAGATGGCCGTGATATGCAACTTAGGGTATTCATATTGGCTTAGGAATTGCCTGGTTGGTGAATCATAACTTGAAAAATGCAGGGCCAGCTGCAAGCAATCATAAGCTCGTGATCTTCTCGAAATTTGTTTATAAATAAACTTCACTTTGAAGCTACTGTACATAAGTGCTTCAGTCAAGAGCAGTGAGTGATTTTGTCCTTTTGTTGTTTGATTAAAATTGCTAAAAACAGTCGGCAGCAGAAATATAGCGCACTGTCACTTTAAGATCCTCGCAATTCTGATTTAAATGTCTTTTCCTTCTCAACTCTTTAAATCTGTTTAACAAACAAGGGTTAATGTGAATAATCACTAAACATCGCGTTGCATATATTTGATCATTAAAGCGCTCAGCTTAAGATGACTTTGGATGACACACACATACACACACACACACAACAACAGCATGCTTCCTCTTTAGTGCTCGAATGCAAAAGTCACATCCCATGCTTTTACTAATTTTCACGTGAAACTAAGCATTTCATTGACATAAGTGCTGGAAAGGGGGACAGGATATGAGGCAATAATCATTTTACCTTCATTAAGTTTTTACCGTAATCGCTGGAGGCCAAGAAAAACAAAATCGAAACTGAATTCTATACAGGGGTTGCAACCACATGAGGGTGTGTAAACATTCATTCATGCATTCTTTTTCCTTTTCACACACAAACATTCATTCATTTTCCTTCAGCTTAGTCCCTTTATTCATCAGGGGTCGCCACAGCAGAATGAACCAACTATTCCAGCATATGTTTTACATAGCGAATGCCCTTCCAGCTCTAACCCAGTACTTGGAAACACAGATACACACTCTCATTCACACACATTTATTCATTCATTTTCCTTTGACTTGGTCCCTTTATTCATCAGGGGGTCACCACAGTGGAATGAACTGCCAACTATTCCAGCCTATGTATTACACAGCAATTACCCTTCCAGCCGCAACCCAGTACTGGAAAACATCCATACACACTCATTCACACACATACATTCATTAATTCCTTTTCCTTCAGCTTAATCCCGTTATTCATCAGGGGTTACCACAGCGGAATGAACTGCCAACTTATCCAGGATATGTTTTACACAGCAGATGCCCTTCCAGATGCAACCCAGTGCTAGGAAACACCCATACACACTCGCATTCACACACATACATACATTCATTTTCCTTCGGCTTAGTCCCTTTATTCATCAGGGGTTGCCACAGCAGAATGAACCGCCAACTATTCCAGCATATGTTTTACATAAGGCATGCCCTTCCAGCTCCAACCCAGTACTAGGAAACACCCATACACACTCACATTCACACACACACACACACATTTTTTCATTCATTTTCCTTCGACTTAGTCCCTTTATTCATCAAGGGTCGCCAAAGTTAAATGAACCATCAACTATTCCAGCATACAGTATGTATTACACAGCGGTTGCCCTTCCAGCCACAACCCAGTACTGGGAAACATTCATACACACTCATTTACACACATACATTCATTCATTTTTTTTCCTTCAGCTTAGTCCCTTATTCATCAGGGGTCGCCACAGAGGAATGAACAGCTAACTTATCCAGCATATGTTTTGCACAGCGGATGCCCTTCCGGCTCCAACCCAGTACTAGGAAACACCCATACACACTCACATTCACACACATACAATCACTGTGTCACCCTGTTGTGTAAACAAAGACAAGATATTCAATTTTGGGTTATCGATCCCTCTTTTTTTTGCTAAATTTGCAAATATGATCTCTGCATTTAGTTACAAAAAACAGCTCACATTCCTGATTTTCAGCCGAGTGTGTTTTGGGACTCGGTCCCACACACATGTGGTCAGAAGCATTTTTCTGAAATTACGCAACGCAGCTTTCAGTCCTTTTCTGGCATTCCAGTTCACCGATTCAGTTTTTCTCATAAATTTGATTAGATCAAACAATAATCTGGCTCCTGTAGCTACTGGCATCTTTAAAGCATCTCTTGCAGTGTTCCTAGGAAGAATAAAAGGCAATTAGCATGAGTAAAAGATGACAGGACTTTCGTTTTTAGGTGAACCTTTCCTGTAACCATTACTGTTTGTTTCTGCAGGTCATATTTCAGATCCGACCTCTGTCTTGGCCTCAGTGGGTAGTTGTCCTGAAGATGTCTCTGCCTGTGATTTTGATGGACGAAGCCCTGAAGTTCTTGGCAAGGAACTACATTGAGCCTGGCAATGACCTGCAGCTGGATGAGGACAGGGGTCCCGCTGGAGGGGTCGTCGGCAAACTGCAGAGTGCATTTAGAGGCATTTCGTGGTCGTTCGTCCTCATCTCCGCCCCGTTGCTGGTCTGGATCTTCAGCCTGGACTCAGACATTACTAACATCTTCTGGGATTAGAAGGAAGGAGTGTGTATGTGTGTGTGAGTATGTTTGTAAGTGTGAGTTTGTCTTAGTCAGAGAAAAAAAAAAAGAGGCAGAAGCAGTGAACCGATTTGGGCGCAAAGCTTAGGACAAGGACAATCACAGAGAAGGAATGATGGGGAAAGTTAGCGGCCGATGGTGGGAGAACTTTAAATTAGTCATTGAAAAACAGCATGAGCGATTACTTCAGCCTTCCTCATGTGTGTCTCCGGTTTTGCATTGCTTTTTTATTATTTATTTATTTTTTAAAATACGTTGGAATTACACATGCATCCGCATTTGTTTTAGCCTGGATGTTTAAAAACTTTGGTAATTTACTGGTTATATTGTTGTTTTTTTTAACATGGAGTTTCTGTATTAGGATCAACACATTAGTTATTATCTATTGGGACTTTGTTTGAGGATGGCGTTGACACAGAAATGACTCTTTCTGTTAAGCAAATATAGCTGTGAGGACCCAAAGGCACTACAGAGACTCATTTTTCGTGATAAACAGCTTTTTTTTACCACACACAGCCACATATTTCATTTTTTTAAACATATTTTTTGTTTGTAAGAAGCCCCTAAAATATTTAAAATAAATGTATAAGGGTTATTTTAACGTGATTGATTTGTTTAAAATAACCTCACTTGGGGAACTTGGGTGCTTGGGGAAAAATGCACACATTAGTAGCAGTAGTCAGTCGTCACTCACATTATCAGGCGTTTTCTATTCATTATTTGTTTGATACTCAAACTATTAAGTCCATCATTTACAGTTATGTCTTCATTTGATATGGATGGTGCGCGTCGTATCCGGAGCACTTCGCCATTAATGAAAACAGTCACTACTTAGCAATACGTCAAACAAACGAAATACTATGACTTTATTTTGGCATGCAAGCTTAATTCCGACTAGCATGTGCCATCACTTAATTCGTTCCCCTTTTTTTACGAGGTTGAGGTTTTCAAACGCTAGCGTTTGCGTTGAATCATTACTTTCGAAATCACAAATAGGGGTTTTCTGAAGTATTTTCAAGGTGACTGCTTTTGTGCCTGTGTGGCGGGGAGCTTTAATTTCTGCCTTTGTCTTTTTTTAGTTGTAAAACCGATCGGTTAATAGTCAAAAGGGGCCATTTATTGCTTGTTAAACGGTGTAGTTCACCCAAAAATAAACATTCTGCATTTAATTACTCACCCTCATGTCATTCATTCAGGTCTTACAGGTTTGGAACAGCATGATGATGTGTAATTAAGAACTGAATTACTTTCCTTTTTAAGACCAAGCACCATATTAAGACCAAACACCATATTTTAAGATGAATGGAATGGAATAATGATGGAATGGATGCTGAAAATCTGCTTTTTTAAAATAGTTTAAGGGTTCAATTGAGGATCAATTAGAAATATGGAGTGATTAAGCTATATTTCTAACTGCGGTTAAGTTCAGAGAGAAAGGAAATGTTCATAACCTCTTTATTTTCTGTCTTTACCCTCTTAGTCTTTGATTCCCTGGCTTTATTTTCATGTTTGCTTATGTTCCCCCAAAAAGGAGCTTTATAACCGAACGATAATCGATTTGTGTCATTTTTAGATTATATTTATGTCCCGTTTCTTGAACATAACACATTTTGTAGTTTTGTTTTGTTCTGTCGAAGCCGGAATTGTTATTAAATTGCTGTTTCATTAACAGGGAAACGGAAACTGCTTCATGAAATGGGAAAATAAACTTGATTTAAAATTCATTAGCCGTGTGTCTTAAAGTGTTTTAAAACCATTTAATGAGGCAAATGTTTATTTTCAAAAAAACAATTCTTTATTGAAATAAGCATATCAAAATGTATAAAAAACTAACCCGTGATGAACTGCGGTTGTAAATCTTACATTTTCTTTCCCCAACTTTTTAAATTTGGTTCATACCAAAGGAAATAAGGAGCACTAATAACATAACATCATATAAAACATACAATAAATTATAAATATATCATTCATTCATTTTCCTTTGGCTTAGTCCCTTTATTCATCAGGGGTCACCACAGTGGAATGAACCGCCAACTCATCCAGCATTTGTTATACACAGTGGATGCCCTTCCAGCTGTAACCCAGTACTAGGAAACACTCATAAACTCTCTGTTTCACACTCATACACTACGGCCAGTTTAGCTTATTCAATTCACCTATAGCGCATGTCTTTGGACTTGTGGGGGAAACTGGAGCACCTGGAGGAAAAGGAGAACCTACAACTCCACACAAAAATGCCAACCGACCCAGTCAGAACTTAAACCAGCACTTTCTTGCTGTGAGGCAACAGTGCTAACCACTGCGCCACTGTTCAGCTGATAAATACATAAAAAAACTCAATTTAATTCATACCAGACGTAATGTGAAGTGCACAAACAACATCAAATCATATAAAACAAACACTAAATGATAAATACATCAAAAACTCAATTAAATTCATACCAGAGTTAATGTCAGGTGCGCAAATAACATCATATCATATACAATAAACGATAAATAGAAATGTAAAACAAGCAAATACAAAAATGACAACATATTCCAGACATTTCTTCAGCTGTTTAGGACTCTTCAGGGCACACGTGTTGCGTTATATGTAAACAAGCCTCAATGACCTGTCGCACAAAGGCTATAGTTTTATGCCAACTGGAGAGATCTTCAATTTCCGGAGGACACGCGGGTTCGGGTAAATGGCACGAGCTATCGTCTTCTAAGCATCTGAGGATCTACAAGAACAAAACATATGTTATATGACTTAAATTGTGTTGAATTTAGACATCCATCAAGATTAAAGCTGCAATTACCAAGTTATCAATCAGGCCTTGAATTTCTTTCTTGATTTCGCCATCTTTTGGAAACATCACCTCGCATCTATTGTAACTGGCGAGCTTCTGTTTAGAAAAAACAAAAGCAAAACATTTCAGATGCAGGACAATGAACTAAATCCTTCATGTTTGTGTTGGGAAAACATAAAAGAATTAAGTTAGTTTACAAATTTAAATGGAGTGAGCAAAAAACAATTAAGTTTATCCCAAAAAAAAAAAACTCAAACATTGTGTTGTTTCAACTAACTTTAAATATGTTTGAACAAACAGTAAACATTATTTATTTGAGGGTACACTCAAAAAAAATAACATTTACTGTTTGTACAAACTACTAATTTAAAATAAGCTGAAACAACACAATTCCTGAGGGTTTATTTAGCAACAAATCAATAGTTTTACGTTCGATCCACTTACATTTGTACACTAACTTAATTCCTTCCTGTTTCCCCAACACAAATCGCTTCTGTGGAGTCAGCATTTATTACAGTGTACACTAGAATGCCAAAAGTAAAGGTGAACCTACCGTTCTGCATTCATCTTCAGTCGAGATAATGCCACTGCTTGCAGTTGGAATTGGTGCAAACTAATTAACAAATAAAATGCTTTTAGATTTTTAACTCATCACAAAATGACAGTGAAATTAATGATGAGAAACACTTACATGTTCAATAGTCAACATCTCTTTTATCCTGTCAGCCTGCAGCCTTATATTTCTGCAGCTTTCTGAGCTCTTCTTCTCTAAATTGCTGCTTCCGTGTGGCGCGCAGCTCCCAAAACTCACACACAGCCCCAGAAGTACGGTGAAAACCCCTGAATTCACTGTAAAACAAAAGCCATATAGACCATTTCAATGTGGTCATGTCATTGGCCCATGACGATCTTCTGCTTGTTATTAAACTATTTCACAACTGTAACAAGAGCCGATTCAATCATAACTCAATGTTAGAACAGCATATGTCATAACAGTATTTATTAATATGTGGCTATTTTTGGATTGTCGAAAGCTATAGAAATTAAAATTGTAAAGCAGGAAATATGTTGGGACCACTGTTTTTGATTACATCCCTCAAAATGATCAAACAGTCATTTTTTTAAAGTCAACTAATCCCTTTTTTACAGTGTCAGACGATTTTAGCACGTCTGTTTTCAGATAATTACTGTAATTATCACAATATTACATATTTGGTGCTTTATTAAGTCTATAAAATCCACAATTATAGCCTGTATTGAATTTAGAAGACACACTGCAGTCTTGAAGAGCAGATTTATTTTACTGTATGTCATTTGCCAGACACAGAAAAGCTGGAAAAAACTAATATAGTAAAGAGGTTTTGGAAAAAAGTGATTAGTTTACTTTTAGTTTAAAAAGTGGGTACAATTTACATAAGTATAAAGATTTAGTCAACAGTTCCACGTTACAATGGATTTACTTACATTATTTTTGTGAAGTCAACTTGTTGTTTTAAGGCAGTTGGTTTACCCACTTTAAGTAGCAAATCACTTTTTACAGTGTAAGATTTACTTGATTAAATGCTTGCATGAGCAGCAATTTGAGTACATCAGACATCAAGTATTAAGTACAATTAACTTGTTAATATCATCTAAAATTTACTTAATAACACTTCTAAATTATTTAGTTCAAAGTTAATTGATTCCCTATATTATTGGTTATTATATTTGTAGCGTATTTCATGCGTTATTATTGAATAATGATATAATGTTGTATTAATATTATTGATTACACCGTAAAAATGCTGGGGTCTACACAATCGATTTGTGTTGGGACAACATGAATTAATTAAGTTAACTTATTAGTTTTTGCAAATTGAAGTGGATTGAACTTAAAACAATGAAGTTGTCCCCCCAAAAACACAAGAATTATGTTGTTTTAGCTTACTTTATATAAGTATTTTTTTCAAGTGTTTTAAGTGTGTTTTTAATCATTTTTATTATTTTTTAAGTGTTCTTTTAAATGAATCAAGGAAAGATTTGAGTAAGATTTCTTTAATTAAGATTTAAGCAAATAATATTAGTAACAAGTTTAACTTTATTTTATAATATTTTAACTTGCTTTGTGTTATCAATATATAATAAATGGCAATCGACAGTCAACGGTTTTAAATTAAAAAAATTACTTAATATTAGTAGGTTCATTTGCAATGATTAGAAAACATTTAAATATTACAAGCAAACACTAACATTGAACACTTTCCACTCAGTAAAGGTGTAAATATTCACAATTTTACTTACAATGTAAACAAATTCTTGTTGCCTTAAACTTTTAAGCTGAATTAAGTTAACTTTATGAGTCCATTGAACTTATATTATGCTAAACTGACTTAAAACAGCTTGCATGACTTATAAAATTAAGTTTGAACATGATTATATAGTTACAATGAGCTAAAAACATATGCTGTCAGTACTAATCGATCATATCATTTTTTACAGTGTATAGAAGTTGTAGTTTCCCTGAACTTTAATATTACAATTCAAAAACGATGACATTAAATGAATTTTACCACACTAAAAAAGTCATGTAAAACACTATCAGACATATTCACAAGCTCAATCTCCTAAAGTCTTACTTGTATCTCCTTGACTGTGTTCTAGAGATGCGAGGATCACTTCTGCACCAAGGCTTCTGCAAATGCTCCTGAATCTCCATCTTATATATCTTGAGCTTCTGTCCTGTTTCTTCCAGTAATCTGGATTTGAAATTTGAGAGAAAGCTCCTGCAGAGTCATCAGTCGGGTCTGTGTATGTGATTGGATGTGCCTAAATGCCATTGTTATTCATTAGAAATTCGTTCAAACTGATCCCTGTCAGCTCACCGCTTGTCACTTCCTCCAGGGAAACGGAGGTAGCTGTGATGTAATTCTGGTGTAGATTTCCCAGAAGCTGGAGGTCTAGCCACCACTGTCCTACTTGCTGCGTGAACATGGTCGTAGATGATTGAAGGATACTCATTGCTGACTCTTACTTGGTGATTTTTTTTTGTTCATTAATCAGGAAAATTGTCACAATTTATATTTATGGGCTGTTTGACTGTGAGTAACTTTGCAGCTTGCAGGCTAAACCTCATTGGAGTATTATTCTATTGTATTGTTTATCATATAGTATGGGATTATTAGGGTAAGGTGATTAAATAGGCAATCTTATAAGTTAAAGTTACTTCAATTTGGTAAGCAGATATTAGCCATGATCAAAATAATTTTGTGTATTTTTAGATTTTATGGCAAATTACAGTAAAAACCTAAAATAAAAATATAAAATGTATAAATAGAGTCATCTGAAGCACATACAATGAAAATAAAAAATATATCAACAAATAAAAGGGTAAATAATAATGTGGATTGTACAATCAGCATCACACCAAGTGAAGTATATTTATAAACTAGTTTTGAGAGGATCACATGCTTATGATTGACCACAGCTGGTCCTGCATCAGCCATCATATGATTTACCAATCAGACGAATCCAAACAAACATAAATGACCAGATTTTCTTACCTTATCATCTTGGTCTTGAAGAATCCCCCCATCCACCCCTACTCCTCCCCCATTTTCCAAGATTAATCCAGGACAGGTTGGGATGGTAGCTCGGTGGTTAGCACAGTTGCCTCACAGCAAGAAGGCCGCTGCTTTGAGTCCTGACTAGGCCAGTTGGCGTTACTGTGTGGAGTTTGCATGTTCTCCCCGTATTTGTGAGGGTTTCCTCTGGGCACTTTCCCCCCACAGTCCAAAGACATGCTCTATAGGTAAATTGAATAAACCAAATTGTCACAGTATATGAGTGTTTTAGTACTGGGCATTCATTGCATTGGCTTATGCTGGTATAGTTGGCAGTTCAATCTGCAGTGGGAACCCTTAATAATCCCTATTACGGCCGAGCGAATGAATTCAAAGGGAGCTCTCGAGAATCTTATGTGCTATTTACTTAAAAAAAATAGTGGTAACACTATTGCACATATTATTTTTAAGTTTGAAAACTTGATTTTTTTCTAAAAACTACTTACAATTACAAAATTTTGAGTGTTAGATGAGGATTTTAATATTATTAGTGGAATGTGCTTTTATAATTTAAGCAAATCCACCACAATTTACGCATATTTTTTTTTTTTTTTTTTTTTTTAGCAAAAACCACTTAAAAGAATCATGTGAAAATGACTTTGTTTTTTTGAGTGATAGATAAGGATTTTAATATTAGTGGAATGTGCTTTTATAATTTAAGCAAATCAACCACCATTTATCATTAATCACTCATTAATAAAATGTAAAATATATCATTTTTAATGGAATACATACACAATGCATTTTGGCCAAATATCATTTTATTTTATGTTCCACTGATTACAAAATGGTACAAATTGTTAGACGAATCTATTTAAAATTGCAGCAATGTTAAGCTCTGAAAACCTCCTGTATACATGTCCTGGAAAAAAAGCTTTCTTTTGTAGGAATAGTCACGTTTTAGACAAAATCTGACAGAATATGTGTATTGCACAGCATATAAAACCAGTGTAAAAGCTGTATCCTAAAATATGCAATATAATCAACCAACCAATGCAGTAAAAATTCCCAAAAAATTTGTAGTAGTGAATTTGTGTCAGAAACTTATTATAAGTTTGTTTTTGGGTGATTTTAATTTGGGGAAAACTTGTTTAAATTCAGTTCAGAAATTCTAGATTTTCCAAGCCAGCTATGACATTCATCCTCCAAGACAATGCAGAAGTCCTCATGGTTGGTCATCCCTCTGGCTGACAGCAATTCTCTGCAATCCCACATTGTAAAATAAACATTAAATTTATGATTTTGAAATTATGCAATTGTAAATTTTAAATGTTTAAGGTTTAATACAACACATTATGTAAATACATTAAGGAAATAAACCATTTCTTTGTATCTCTGTGAACAGCAATTCTCCAAAATGTTTGAGTAGACATTGCTGACTAACACTACAAGTACACAAGTATTTTGACTAATAATGGACAGGCTGTTTTCAAAATGTATGGTACAAAGAAATACGTTTAAAAAAACAAACCATATTTACAAGGAATAGTGCATTTACCGATGTAGTGTTTGTGTTATGTTTTTGTTTTTTGTATAAATGCAAAAATATGAAAGGCAGTTTTCTGACACTGACATTGCACTTCTGGATGAGCTCTTCCTCTTTTTCATACAAATACACCAGCAACAGAGGATGACATCTCTTATCTCCTCCCTGATTTAATGTGAGGTCTGATGCAACAAAAGTGTAGAAATTAGTAATATTGCCTAATAATAACAATACACAAATAACATGATTAAAAAATACCTGCTGTATGGCACCCATAAATTGCTCCTCTTTTGTGGGAAAATACTATAAACATTTTCTTCATTAATCAGAAAAAATAAGCAAATAAATATTAGTATTTTAATACAGTATTATATATAAGCACAGTTAATTACATTACTTCATCAATGCTGTAAAAGGAACCTTATGAAATGGAAAAACACAAGCTGTGCATAAACCCCATTGAATGGCTATATAGCTTACATACTAGCCTAACCAACAAGTTCACTGTAGTTTGTCCACCCTGCTTAAATGTTGCCTGATCAAACTAGGATCCCGAACAAGCTTGAACAGCATGTGTCTTTCCTGAAAGAGTTTATTTAAGACAAAAAAAAAAGATAAACCGAAAAAAGAAATTGCTCGCTGTTGATCTGCTCTGATCACTGCCGTTGTCGAGATTCATATGCAAACATTTCAATCAAATCCAATTAATTGAGTCAGTTTTCTTAAAATAAACTTGAAGCCATCTTTATACATAATACATAATTTTATTAGCCTAATTGGTTTCTCAAATTAAGCCTAATAATTGCACTGGATTCCTTAAAAAGAAGTTACATTTATCTCTTGATTTTATTAGCAAAGTCTTAATATTTTGTAATAAATCCAGAATATAATTTTATAAGAAATTATGACCATTACTTTTAATGACCACATCTTTTTTTTTAATGAAAATTACAAGCCTCAAGATTCGTTTTTTTACAGAGCTCACTCAGACTCTCCTCTCTCCCGATGAAACGGGAGAGCTCTCTCCCGGGACAGCATGCCAAACATGCTTTATTATCAATTATCAGCTACTGTAGGTGTGAACATTGTGACGGTCGTAGTGTTCCATTACCCGGGTCCACTAGATGGAGGTGTTTCGTGATCTGCTATTCTTTTTGGAGTGTTGAATTGTTTTATTAAACAACAGCAAATATACAATTTAAACATGACATCCAAAAAATACAAATGTAACTAATAGCATAAAATAAACTAAAAAATAATTTCCATAAATTAAACAAATAAAAAGATATTTTAACATAGAGATCTTTACAATGATAATATTTTAACCTAACCAATTGACAGCAAGAATACTGACCAATTAACTTTAGTTCTTTTGCCACAATAATTGTATTTTTAAATTTTTCGCTCTTAGTATATTTGAGCGATTCTTTATACAAATGAAAATCCAAAGACGTTATTTTTTATTTAGTTTCAAACAATTTATCCGTGGAATTTTTATTGAATCTTTTGGTTTTGTTCGATAAATTTCATGTTCATGAATGCAGGTTAAATAACACTAAACCTTGTTTGAAGGTTGCTTTTTAAACTGGTGCGGTGTTTTGCCGTGATTACGTTTGGATCAGGTGCGGAGTGTTACCTGTATTGTGCGTTTGGATGAAGACCAAGAGAACAGGACTGCGGGCGTTCATCCTTCCCTCTTCAGCTTTGGAGTTTTTTTTTCTTCTTCTTCTTCTTTTTATCTTTCTTTCTTTCTTTCTTCTCGTTTCTTTTTTTCTCTCTTTCTTTCTTTCTTTCTTTCCTCTTTCTTTATATTTATGTATCATTTTACTTAATTTTTGATTAAATATATTTAAGTTGATTTGATTTTGTGGTTTGGATCTTGATTTGGTTTTGTTACTACTATCTCGAGCCGGGAGGTTGTAACAAACATAGAAAAGGAAGAGAATGCATTTGCTGGCACAAGGAGTCCGTCTATATCTGACTCTTAAACATGTTAGACATATTTCCTAAATGATTTATTAAACTGGTTGGTTGAACCCCTAGAAAGTCTCATTTTTTCCAATTTCATAAGAAAGATGACATCACTGTGTTGGAGATGGAGGTTAATAGCCTACTTCCACATAAGCAATATTAGTCACTAGGAGCCAAAATACAATGTTGCCAATTCTGTAATCCAATATGTGACCACAAAACCAGTCGCCTGTTCAGTTGTTGAAATGAAGTGTTAACGATGCATATTACTAATCAAATATTAAATTTTTATTAATTTACAGTTGGAAGTTTACAAAAAATATTCATGAAACATCTTTACTTCAAATTACATGGATATACACACATATTGCTCAACATAAACGAGAAGTCACTGATTATCTTTAGAAATAGAAAGACAATACATTTAAATTCATGTAAAGTTGGAAAAATTTACAAACTACAAAATATCGAAAAAAATTTATATACATTTTTTGTTTCTCTTAAATTTTGCTGTTGAATTTTTTTTTACACAGCGCATGCCCTTCCAGCTCCAACCCAGTTCTGGGAAACATCCATACAAGCTCTCTCACACACCAACATTCATTAATTCATTTTCTTCGGGTCAGTCCCTTTATTCATCAGGGGTCGCCACGGGGGAATGAACCTCTAACTTATCCAGCATATGTTTTACTCAGCCGATGCCCTTCCAGCTGCAACCCATCACTGGGAAACATACACTCTCATTCACACACATACACTACGGACAATGTTAGCTTACCCAATTCACCAGTACCGCATGTCTTTGGACTTGTGGGGGAAACCAGCACCTAACCCACGCGGATGCGGGGAGAACAGGTAAACACCACACAGAAATTACAACTGACCCAGGCGAGGCTCAAACTAGCGACCTTGTTGCTGTGAGGCGACAGGACTATCTACTGCACCACCGCATCGCCATAAATATACACACACAGTTGAAGTCAGAATTATTAAACCCCCTTTAAACACTTTTCTTTTTTAAATATTTACCAAATGCGGTTTAAGAGAGCAAGGACATTTTCACAGTGTGTCTAAAATGTTTTTTCTTCTGGAGAAAGACTTTTTTGTTTTATTTCGGCAAGAATAAAAGCAGTTTTTTTAAACACCATTTTAAGGACAAAACTATTATCCACTTTAATCCATAATTTCGATAGTTTACAGAGCAAACCATCGTTATAAAATAACTTGCCTAATTACCCTAACCTGCCTAGTTAACCTAGTCAAATATTATTTACTGTCATCATGGCAAAGATAAAATAAATCAGTTATTAGAAATTAGTTTTTAAAACTATTATGTTTAGAAATGTGATGAAAAAAATCTTCTCTTCATTAAACGGAAATTGGAGACAAAAAATAAACAAGGGGCGAATAATTCTGACTTTAACTGTATTTGTGTGTGTGAGGGGGGGTGTATATTTATTTATATATATGTCGGCTTATATCAAACAAATCCAGTGAAGTTTTTTATTTTATTAAATTGACATGATTAATAATTGATTTTTAATAATAGGTGAATTTTCCCGTATGATCCTCCTGATGCATGCAGAGTTGCTGTCTCGTGCATTCCGCGTGAATACAAGTGATTCGTGCTCTGTCATCACGAGTTGCTTCAGTCATATTGTGAAGTGGAAATGTGCAATGGATTGGTCTAAAAGAAGGAAGATCATGTCCCGCCCTGCAGAGTTTATTACAAAAAAAAAAAAACATTTGTTTTCATTGTGACAATTTTAAATCCCTGCCATTAGATTTGGTTAAAGTTGATTTATTGTTCCAGATTAACATTTATTTCACAAAACAAAACTCTTTACAAAAGTCAGTGGTCAGTTTTTGTGCTACCACATTTGCGGTGTGTTTTTTGTTTTGTGGTAAAAAAATGGTTTAGCTTACTAATTTCTGCACGGGTCAGCCTGACTCACATGCGGCAGGCAGTAAAATCTTTCCGTAGAATTTTGCTCCAGTGTGAAGGAAACCCCCGTATATCCCACAGGGTTGGTGGTGTAGGCCCCCACCTCTTTGAGGTCCCGTTGAAGGAAAAAAAATTCTCAAAGCATATAAGGCTAAAACTTGCTTTAATAAATATTTTAACGGTAACACTTTATTTTGATTGTCTATTTGAGCAGACTGTCTGCTTAATATCTGTTGATACTGCTCCAACAACAGATATTTAACTCATTGTAAGAAACTTTTCAAGTACATGTAAACAAATAAATAAATAAAAAAGGTCCATAAATCCCTGCATAAATAAAACAATAAATAATAAATAAACAAATATGCAAATATATATATATATATGTATGTATATATATATATATATATATATATATATATATATATATATATATATATATATATATATATATATATATAAAACATTAAAAAATCCATAAATCCCTGCATAAACTCATTCATTCGTTTTCTTTTCAGCTTAGTCGGTTTATAAATCTGGGGTCGCCACAGCAGAATGAACCGTCAACTTATCCAGCATGTTTTTACACAGCGGATGCCCTTCTAGCCGCAACCCATCACTCGGCAACATCCATACACTCTCATTCCCACTCATACACTACAGACAATTCCTCTATAGCGCATTTCTTTTTACTGTGGGGGAAACTGGAAAACCCAGAGGAAACCCACGCAACCGCAGGGAGAACATGCAAACTCCACACAGAAACACCAACTGACCCGGCCAAGGCTCGAACCAGCGACCTTCTTACTGTGAGGCGACAGCACTACCTACTGCGCCACTGCGTCGCCTATCCCTGCATAAATAAAATAATAAAAACATAAATAATTAAAGAAGTTTATAAAATTGCGTAAATAAAACAATAAATAAATACACAAATAAATAAATAAATAAATAAATAAATAAATAAATAAATATATATAGGTGCCGTGGCTGGGTCAGTTATTGTTTCTGTGTGGAGTTTGCATGTTCTCCCTGCGTTTGCGTGGGTTTCCTCTGGGTATTCCAGTTTCCCCCACAGTCCAAAGACATGCACTATAGAGGAATTGGATTGGCTAAACTGCCCGTAGTGTGTGTGTGTATGAATTTTTTCCAGAGATGGGCTGCAGCTGGAAGGGCAACATGTGCTGGATAAGTTGGCAGTTCATTCCGCTGTTGTGAACCCAGATTAATAAAGGGACTAAACCAAAAAGAAAATGAATGAATGAATGAATGAATGAATGAATAAATGAATGAATGAATAAATATATAAATACACAAATTCCTGCACAAATCAATACGTAATTAATTAATGGTGTGGGCTAATAAATAAAAAAATAAATTACACGAGAGGTGGGGGAATAAAGAAATTCTAAGCAGAAAGTTAATATAAATTCAGAAATTCCTCTATAAATAAAATAATACATAAATGTGCAAATGTATAAATAAATGAATAAATAAATCCATAAATTTCTGCATAAATAAAATTATAAATATGCAAATCTATAAATAAATGAGTAAATAAATCAATAAATTCCTGCATGAATAAAACAATAACTAAATAAAAATGCAAATAAATAAATCAATGTTTAACAAAAATCAACAAATTCGTGCATAAATATGTAAATAATTAATAGTGAGGGCAGGTAAATAATTAAATAAATTAAAGAGGGGGTCTGTGTCAATCATCAAAAGGCGATCTTTATTATATCTTTATAATATTTTTATTATATCTTCTGATGATTCAAATACATTCAAGAATAAATAAACGTTTTTTTTATTATTTATGCAGGAATTTATAAATTTATTTACTCATTTATATATTTATTTATTTATTTATTTATTTATTGTTTTATTTATGCAGGAATTAATGGATTTATTTAGTCATTTATTTATTTATTTATTTATTTATTGTTTTATTCATGCAAGAATTAATAGATTTATTTACTAATTTTTAATATATTTATTTATTTATTATTTTATTTATGCAGGAATTTATGAATTTATTTACTTATTTGGGTATTTATTTATTTATAGTTTTGCAAGTCTCGTCCTCTATAATTCCACACAATGTGGCTTGTAGAAATACAAAATATCTTAAAGGATATACAATTAATTGTGTTTTTATTTGCATTGTCAATAGAAAATGTTAGAAAAAAATAGATTACTAATCGACCAGACAACCTTTGCTCATTTCTCCAGTCAGAGCTGTTTCGTCGCCGTTGGCCGCACGGGGGCACCGCGAACTCCGTGAATAAACTTCCTAACAATCCAGCAAGCGCGTACTCGCTGTTTGGGAAACAACCATAAATTGAGTTTTCGTTTGAAAAGGTTGAGAGGAGGGGGTCAACGCCTGAAGCCATTTATAGACAAAAAGAGCAGCGAGAGAGAAAGCGCTGAGAGAACTTGACAAATCTTCTTCAGTTTAAGTACAACCTGGAGCGCAGGAACTTTATAACTCTGAATTACTGCAGCGCTGACGGGCTGGAAAGAAGACCAACACTGAGGAAAACCAGGCACATGCCATTGCTATAAATAACTGCCCATAAGACAGTGGTAAGTGTGTTTTCCCTGCGTTTTCAAGATTTATGGAAACTAGAGAGCTGACAATGCAATGCTCGTGTTTTTGCTGTTTAGCAGTAAATACAGCCAGTTCTTACAGGTTAAAATTCCCGAGAGCATTTACTGCGTGGTATATAATCTGTATATGACAAAGTCAACCACTATAGACTTTGCATTTTAAGTGTTAGCACTTAATTTGCACGATTGAATGTGTTTTAATTGGATTTTGTTTGGGATTTTGTTTGTTCAGAGTATTCTCATTTCCCTGCACTGTATATAAAAAATACACAATTTAATGCATCATGTCACATTTCCTAGTATTTAATAGATATTACCCTTGCAGCTGACACTACTCAGTGGTCTCGTGCGCGCGCGCAATGTGTTTTTTCCTTTAGGAAACTGAAGCGCGCACGCAGCACTTCCAGTGAGCTGCTGAACACGCGGTAGCAGCTGTAGTCAGTGTGAAGGAAACAGCTGTGTGTGTGTGTGTGGGTGTGTGGGTTTAGCTATACAAGTAAGGGCTCAAATAACCTCACTTATATCAAGAAAACCAATAAGTGAGAACATCCTACTTTTCTTACTAGTTCAGAACTCATGTTTTGCAAAATGTACTCGGTTTGTCCAAATTAAAGATTTCAAGTCAAGAGCTCAGATTGTCACTACTGGTGTCCCACAAGTTTCTGTACTGGGTCCACTCCTGTTAATCATATATCTATTGCCTCTTGGTCACATTTTTAGAAAATACACCATACAATGTCACTGCTATGCTGACAACACTCAACCTGTCCACCAAGCCCTCCAGTTCTTTTCCTCCTTCTGCTTTGAGCAGATGTTTAGCTGAAATAAAAATCTGGCTTTCAGCTAACTTTTTAAAATTAAATACCGACAAAACTGAAGCCCTTTTCATCGGGACTAAAAGTGTTTTGGATAAAGCTGATAATTTTACAAAAGACATTGATAATAGCACAATTCTTCCCTCTGTGCAGGTAAAGAGTTTGGGTGTCTCTTGGATAGAACACTCTCATTTAAAGGCCACATCAATAAAATTACGCATACTGTACATTTCCACCTGCGTAATATCACTCGTCTCTGTCCTTCTGTCAAAACCAATGACACAGCAATTCTTATCCACGCATTAGTTACTTCACGTCTTGACTATGCATTTCTTTCTGAGCTTCCTTCTAAACTTCTTCATGAACTCCAACTGGTTCAGAACCATGTAGCTCGTGTCATCTCTAGCACTCCATCTCACGAGCATGTCACACCACTTCTTCATCAGCTTCACTGGCTTCTGGAAAAGTTTAAAAATATTACTTCTAACTTTCATGGCACTTCATAATTCTGCTCCTCAATATCTTATCAGACTTCACAATATTTATACCCCTTCGCACACCCTTGGATCAGCCAACTCTTTCTCCCTGGTACCACCTCGCACTTGATTGAGCACAATGGGAGACAGATTCTTTAGCTCTATGGCTACTCGACTAAGGATCTCACCTCCCCTGGATCTAAGGAGCAGTGATAGTCTTGACACATTTAAATCTCGTCTAAAGACCCATCTTTTTAGGCAGGCTTTCCTTTAACAATGTTTTTTGTCATGTTTTGCTTTCAGGTTATTTTATATTCGCGATGTGTGTTTATACTTCTTTGGTCAATGCTTGTTTGGTAATATTTTATTATTTGTTTAAATTTGTTCTAGCATGCCTGTTGATGCTTATTGTAAGATGACCTTGGGTGTCTAGAAACGCGCCATTTACAAATAAAATTAATTATTATTATTATTATTATTATTATTATTATTATTAAAATGCTTATACATCAGCCAGAGCATGTTTTATTTGTAACTAATAATAGGCATATGTTTTTTTGAGAGGGTTGAGGTTTGGGTTAAGGTTAGGCCAATAAAAATATCTTTAAACCGATATAAAATGAGTGGAATTGTTGGCAATGACCGCACTAAGACAACAGATACAAGATATAAACATGTAAGGAAGTCAGAAAGAGCAGAATTGCAAGAAATAAAGTCAAAATCACAAGATATGAACTTAGAATTGGGAATTGTAAAGTCAAAAGAGACAGTGAATTGCAAGAAAAGAATTAAAAGGGGACAAATATCCGATATATCAGATTTGTAGCATATTCAAAATAGTAAGAAAAGGGCAGAATTGCAATACATAAAGTCAGAACTGAGAAAATTCAGAGCTATTGTTCGTATTTTAGAGTGGTTGTGAGTATTCATCTTATCTTCAACTTAATTGCATTCACTCATGAGAAACTGCCAATTTTTTGGGGGGCAGGGAAATACAACATTTCCTGAAGGAATGTAAATATTTTCCAAACAAGTGTTAAGTTAGCGTATATAATCTTATATACGTACATCCAGGCCAGCTATTGAAAGGGCTGTGCAGATAAACCTCACTCCTCTGACCTCTAAAGGTGCTATAGTGACAGACACTAGAGGCTACAGTCTTTAGCCTCCTTGTTAGAACAACCAACTCCCATACAAAGAATCGCCAGTTTGATCCCAGCTGAGACCGGGTTGGGTGCAGTAGGACCGGTGGGTTAGATGTGGGGGCTCGTCCGGGATAGGAACGAAGTTTAGGGGGGTGAGTGTAATGAAGGGCCAGGTAGCGAAGGGTTGTGCAGATAAACCTCACTTCTCTGACCTCTAAAGGTGCTATGGTGACAGATGCTAGAGGCCACATTCTTTAGCCTCCTTGTTAGAGCAACCGACTCCCATACAAAGAATCGCCAGTTCGATCCCAGCTGAGACCGGGTTGGGTGCAGTAGGACCGGTGGGTTAGATGTGGGGGCTCGTCCGGGATAGGAACGAAGTTTAGGGGGGTGAGTGTAATGAAGGGCCAGGTAGCGAAGGGTTGTGCAGATAAACCTCACTTCTCTGACCTCTAAAGGTGCTATGGTGACAGATGCTAGAGGCCACATTCTTTAGCCTCCTTGTTAGAGCAACCGACTCCCATACAAAGAATCGCCAGTTCGATCCCAGCTGAGACCGGGTTGGGTGCAGTAGGACCGGTGGGTTAGATGTGGGGGCTCGTCCGGGATAGGAACGAGGTTTAGGGGGGTGAGTGTAATGGAGACCAGCTATTGAAGGGTTGTGCAGATAAACCTCACTTCTCTGACCTCTAAAGGTGCTCTAGTGACAGATGCTAGAGGCCACATTCTTTAGCCTCCTTGTTAGAGCAACCGACTCTGATACAAAGAATTGCCAGTTCGATCCCAGCTCAGACCAGGTTAGGTGCAGTAGGACTGGTAAGTTAGATTTGGGGGCTCGTCCGGGATGGAAGTTAGCTTAATGCCTAGTTCAGACTGTGTGATTTTAGCCCCGATTTTGTCTCGCCGACAGGTTTTGAGAAATCGCCAACAAATGCCTGAAATCACAGGCAAATCGCTGCTCGTGCATGTAAGTGACAATCACACAGTATGAACTATCAAAGATGCAATCTGAGAGAATCGCCGATGAGTCGCAGATGCCTGCGAGATATTTGGCATGCTAAATATCTGGAGCTGTCGGCAATTCAAATCATACCGTGTGAATTGAGTTTTGACTGAAAATAACATCAGCCATCGCCTACAGTCAATGAGAGAGCAGCATTTACTTGTGTGTACGTGTGTGTATACCTGCTGCAGGCTAGCGGGAGGCTGGGGGAGAAGTTAAAAGCGATCTTTTTCGGTTTATTTGGACCCACGAAATGGAGGAAAAACTAGTGCAGGTTTGACAGGACTCAGGAGCAACCGTGTCTGTTTGACGTTTCATACAGAAAGAAATTAGTTTATTATCAACGTTAAGGAGAAATGGCTAATTCCCTTTAAACCCAGGTGAGCAAATATGTACATTTTCTACCCCATTAAAGGCTTCTTTCTCATTATGTAGTTAATAACAAAAGACATACTACGTGTTTTTGGCTGTGAGACGTAGTTTGGACGAACTTGTCGGCGATTCTTCCTAAAGTAAAGTCATGCAATGTGAAAGTCCTTGTCACAGATCAATCTTGCAGTGTAAACAAAGCAGCGACGAAACGCTAGCCCAGATAGTCATGCTGTGTGAAAACATCTGTGACACGATTACTTTGAAAATCATGCAGTCTGAACTCGGGATTAGGAGGATGAGTGTAATAGAGGCTAGGTAGTAAAGAGCTGTGCAGGTAAACCTCACTGCGTTTACACTACCAAGGGTACCTTTTTAGTGGGTGTGGTGTATGACAGAAAGTTTCAGTCGACGTCATTTTCGCTTGAGAAAATGTCTACAGTAAAGCTGTACGGGTCATTTACATATCATATGAGAAGCACTTCTAACAAAACAGAGGCTTTATACACAAATACTGGTGTATAAATGTTAATTACTAACTTATTTATAAACAGCATTTGATTATAACTGCAGACCAATGACAGTGCGAAATAGCCTACTGTAATGTCTGCAATTATATACACTAAATAAACAAATGCATCATATATGAACACATACAGACCCTTACAGTCTCCGATATGTAACCAATTAAAGAAAAACTACACACAGCAGACATTTAGTCCTTATTTGAGTTAAAAAACACAAAATATAGCCCACAGTCAGAGCAGACCTCTTATCTGTGTCTGTAATCTTCAGCAGCACTTGTATCCTCTGTTAGAGAGTAATTCTGTCATTCTGAGTTAATAATAGTCTAAAAGGTGATGATAATAGCTAAACAAGGCAGTTTGTTCAAGGCAGTTTGCTGAAAAATAATGTGCTCCTTTATTTTCAATAATCAAGCGCACGTTATTATCATCAGCTCAAGAAATTTGTTATTTCAGATATAGACGTGTGGCGAGCCAAGCAAGAAAGCGAAACCGCTCGCTCTTCAGACTCGCTTGTAAAAATGTAAGGGGCACAGGGTAAATCTGCTCTTCTTTTTGACTTTGTGGCTGTTCCTCAAGACGACGACAAGGTTTGTTTGAGCCCGGGTCAACAATGGCTTGTTATTAAATGTAAATATTATTACGGTGTAATCTCTCGGCTGTGTATTTTAAACATGGCAGTTTAACAGTGGAAACGCCCATAAAAGCGTACCAAACCGAACCGTACCGTACCACTCAGTGAAAAGAGCCATAAAGGTGCTCTAGTGACAGACGCTAGAGGCTACGGTTTTTAAACTCCTTGTTAAAACAACCGACTGCCTTACAAAGAATTGTCGGTTTGATCCCAGCTCAGACCATGTTGGGTGCAGTAGGACTGGTGGGTTACATGGGAAACCAATTAACATAAAAAAAGAAGGTTTCGAAGATAAGTTTGCATTAGAAAAAAATTATATTCAATATCAAGATCGCAAATTACAAAAACCAATACAAATAAGTCCTGTGTCTCATCAACACAGGAACTCTCACGGATACAGTTAGCCTCTCCAATAGATCCAGGGAGTTTATTGAGTGAGTGACCCCTCAAACTGATTTAATCTGATTCAACTTTGCATTTGTGAATCTTTGAAAGATTCATTTAAAAGGCTGACACACTGTGTGTTGTGAATTAAAAAGCAGGTCATGAACAGTGCTGAATTCAGTGCATGACATGTAGATATTTGTTCAGAATTGACTCGATTCATAATTAAGTGGTGCACCGAAAATCACAATAACAATGTTTTTCTGTAAATGCTTTGTATAAAACACACAGGTCTATTGCTAGGAACTAAATATTGACCATATCTCAATACAAGATATATATCAATATACAGCAGGGGAAATAAGTATTCAACACGACACCATTTTAGTCAGAAAACATATTTCTAAAGGTGCTGTTGACTTGAAATTTTCACCAGATGTTGATTACAACCAAAGAAATACATAAATGAAAACAAATCTAATTACTTTACAAATTAAGTTCTGTGTAATAAAATGAAACAGGGAAAAAGTATTGAACACATGAAGAAAGGGAGGTGTAGAAAGGCAGTGAAAGCCCACACAGCAGCTGAAATCTCGCTGTAGTTCTTCAGCAACTCTCTGTCCTTCATCATTGTAAATTATCATTAGCTGCTTCGGTCCATCATCTACATCACAAGGATGATGAAGATGAAACCAGGGTGGACATTTCAGCAGGACAATGATCTAAAACACAGCCAAGGAACCTCTCAAATGCTTTCAGAGAAAGAAAATTAAGCTGTAGGATGGCCCAGCCAATCACCTTGACTTGAATCTTATAGAAAATACAAAAAAAATATCAGATTTGATAGACGAGACCTGCAGAACCATCAAGATTTTTACGCTCAGTCTGTGAAAAACTCACAATTCATGTGACTTAATTCTTCATTTTAGAGGAGTCTTTAAACTGCAATATATAACTATAAAGCAGCATTATTTCTGATGTCACTGATAAAATAAAGCTCATGTTTATTAGGCTAATAATTAAGTTTACAGTACACTTTGGCAGAAAGATGGCTAAAAAGAAGGCATGTCTCCAAATCCCACCGCCAAACCCAACCACCATTGTGGTGGAATAGCAAAGTTGAGCAAACTTATACGGATTGGCCACTATAAATCAAACAGTGGCAAATTGCCATGAGATTGTGTTGGTTTTACCTCATGATCCAAGTTCATATCAGTGTTAGTGCAGCACAGTGACAATCGGTCACAGCAGTGAGATGCCCATGATGTGCATTGAAGGTTGTGACTATTTCTGGTGTCAGCAGGTCAGGGGGTGTGTGGACATGTGCTCTATGGATAATAAAAATACTTCACATGTGACGGACAAGTATGAAAAGCTGAGTTCAGGTCGTAAATAGACATAATCACTCGCATGCAAACTCACCGATTATTAGAAACGAGGTATTTGAGCAATGATTCGGCCGTCAGATGTTTGCACTCTGTCCTAAATCACAGTCTCCCATTTCATTTTGCAACCCAGACGTGTGCTGTTCAAGAATGTGCTGAAGAAAAAGAGGACAAGTCCTGACAAAACTGTAGCAGTTCTGTTTGTATTGGGCTGATTTCTGCTGATTTCTGCTGTTCACACGCAGGCAGTAGTGAATGAAAAGTTTGTGTCATGCATGAGTGCAGGTTCTGAAATGAATGGTGTGTTTTCATAGCTGCTTATTTACATTTGTGGTCCTCGGCACACATTCAGGCATGAACGATTTTCAAATGCTGTTTGTTGATTTTAATGAATATTTTGTGTATTCAACTGCAGGTAGAGTCAATATGAGACAATATGTGTCTACTGTATGGAGTCAGAATAGACTCAATAATAATTCACGCAAAAGACACGATGTACACATGCGTAGCCAAATTCACGTGCGTAAAATATTTATTTATATTCACAAAAAAATTTCACGTGCACAAAATAAAAATACATTTTCATAAAATACGTTTCACAAATGCAAAACACGATTTGCAAATGTATACGAGTGTACAAAAAGTTTTGAATGTTTAAAACTTGCGAGTTCATCCTTAATGAGAATGTGCAAATCCTCTTTCACGTACGACTCCCCCTGGATACGTGTGTGTGTATTTTTGAGACTTTCTTGGCAGAGTCAGGGTTACTCGTACCTTTCAGCCAATCAGATGAGAGCTGTATTCAATGAAAACAAATCTGCGCTTCTTTTGCGCAGACTGTTCCTCTCCTCTTTTGAATTTCTTTTGAGACTTATCTGATTCCATACTACTGTAATATGTTGATTTATTCATACTCGCGAAGCTCGATTCTGATTGGCTGATGACCATTTAAAGCAGTTACTTTTAGATAAAAGCATGGCTTAAGTAGTTCCATGCAGACCGAATTACACTTCCATATCTGAATGATTTCAGTTCATCCACTGACTACAACACTAAAAAATAGAATCAAAATGCTCAGGATGAGATGAATAAGCATTTAGAGACTACTTCTACACACAGGAGCTGTTTAAGGGTAAAAACCTAACAAATGTTATGAAGTGATGTTTAATAAACAAATTTCAGGAGAAGCACGATCAGTTTTGATGAGGCTAATTCATTGTTGACAATCATTCTATTATCCAATCAACTTAGGACCAAACACCTATAAATAGTCAAGCACGTCCTTCCTCTGTTTCTCTCGACTTCAGTATCCCTCCACCACCCCAACTCCACACTTTTAATCCCAATACCGACATTAATGGGAGGGGGAGCGTTCTGGAACTGAGCTAGACACTGTGCTCGAAACCCTGTTTCTCTCTCTATCCTAACAAGAGGATTAACAAATGTAAGGGTGTCTTTCAGTCAAATCTGTGTGCGTGAATTTATGGAATAAAGGTATCTGAACAGGTGTGGTGACCATAGTATAAGCAGAATAAGTGACTCCTGTCTGCTGAATTATTAAACAGTGATGCAAATGTCAACCACATCACCGCCTGCTCAGGGTGTGCATTATTTTTGTAATAATTTGGTCGTCTGTTGTCAGTTTGGCCTTTTTCAACCTCTGTTGAGTACTACTGATGTGATATTGCATGACTGATGAAGGAATAAATAATTCCTTTATTATCAGCTACTTCATCAGCAACCAATACAGTGTCGATTGTATTATTAGATAAAGTAATGTTCAAATTATTTTCTTAGTACTAGGTTGCTGGATCGAGTCCCGGCTGGGTCAGTTGGTATTTCTGTGTGGAGTTTGCATGCTCTCTCCTTGTTTGCTTGGGTTTCCTCCCAAGAGGGTCTTGTTGTTGACTCATTTTGAATCGATTTGTAAATTCAGCGATTCATAACTGGAGATTAAGTGGATCATTTGAATTAGTGAGTCTTTATCAGTAGACTCCCTCTGAATGAATCTTTTGAATCAGCGAGTTGTTGATGACGAAATAAAATCTTTCCAATTCAAAATGACAAGTGCAACCCAGGTATAACAGAAAACAATCAGCATGTTCACAAGTCAGAAATCACATTCATGCCTTAAAGCAGGGGTGTCCAAACTCTGTCCTGCATAGTTTAGTTCCAGCTTCCTCCAACACACCTGCCTGGAAGTTTATTCACCTTATTCTCCGCCGACGAGTGGGCGCTGCCATTTGAATCTTTTTGGCTTGAGACTTCCAGTCTCATTCACTTCCATTCATTTTTTTGACGTTAAAAACTGCTCATTACGCTGCTTGATGTTGCAATTTGATATTTTCTTATTATATTCTTTTACTTGGTCTGTATAGTCATGCAAACATTTGTTTGTAGAGCAAGTAGTTTGACCTTTTTCTTCCGTTTATTATTCCTAGTCATTTCTCCCATAGGCGACTGAATTGGAAGTTCTAAGACAGTTGCGAAAACAGGCCCACTTACGCATTTTAGAATAAGGTAAATAGTATACTTAGAAAGATCTTGATTAGATGGTTCAGGTGTGTTTAATTGGGGCTGGATCTAAAATATGCAGGACACCGGCCCTCCAGGACCGAGCTTGGACACCACTGCCTTAAAGCAAATGGTGATTCCTTCAGTTCAAAATAACTTTACTCACTTACAATTATGAAAGATAGTGGACTACAAAGTACAATATTTGTTTTTTAATTGTGGTGAAGTAAAAGCATTCTCAAACACAAATTCTGTAGCCAAGCAAAAACACTGAGTTACTGTTTTCTCCCTACAGCGCGATGGCTCCGTCACTCTCACAGGCCTACAGGAGGCGCTGGTGGATGGCAGTCACCTCCATCATAGAAAACCTGCTCTTCTCTGCTGTATTGTTGGGTTGGGGTTCACTACTAATCATGCTGAAGAACGAGGGCTTCTACTCACACCTCTGTACAGGTACGTGATGTGAACATGCTTATTCATGACGTTTTTTTCAGCACTTTTACAATATTAATTGTGTCAAAGCAGCTTAACGTAGATGTGGAAAAGAGAATAAAAATCAGAAGAATATTTCAGATTATGGATCATCCCAGCATATCAGGTAGAATACTGGTGTAGTTCTAGTTAAATTAAAACTGATCCTGTTTAGTTTAAAGTCCTCATGTAATCAAAATGAAGGTTTTTAGTTGTTAGTATTAGTTTGTTAGGCTTAAGGATATCTATCTAAGGTAGAGTGTTTCAAAACAGAGACACAATTCGTTTTAAAAATATATAATTTTAAGTTTGCAGTTTGTCACAAAAAACAAATGTTGACGTCAATTCATACTTCAGGTTCTCAACAAATCTTCTGACCAATCAAATGCTTTCTAGTAGCTCACATGTCCCGCCCCTTTCAGGACGCTACTGCTATACGCGCTTGAGCTCAACCACTCACTAGCAGAGCTGCGATAAAAACTAAACGCTATTGGCAGTTTTTTTTAAAGGGGTGGAGCTACACTATGTCCCACCCTGTCTCAATGTTTTAGTTCAAATTGCAGCACACATATCATAGGACCATTAATTAATGGATAATATCCTGAAGAACAGTTTTATGAGGCTGCACCATTCAGAGATTTACAATATTTCTCTGTTCCTCCTCTGACACGGCTAGAAAATGTCACAGAGGGTCACAGTAACTTGAGTTTGACGGAGCAGACCGTTTGGCTGAGCTGCATTGAGCAGGAGGAGATTCTCAATCTGGGCTTCACCATTGGTTCCTTCATCATCAGCGCAGCCACTCTGCCGCTTGGAGTCTTGATGGACAAGTTCGGTCCTCGTCCAATCAGACTGTTTGGCAGGTAAGAGACATTGGTGTTTAATTTTTAAACGTTGGCTGGAAAAAAACAGAAAGAGTTGAAAAGTGGCTGAAATGTGAAAAGTATAAAGAGTTGGTGTTAAAATCCCTATTTTGATGTCGATGTTAGTATCAGTATTTTACTCTTAAAGGTGCAGTAGGTGATTGCCAAAATGCTACTCGGTGAGCATATTATCTTTGACTGCAGGGCAGGGACTGTGTTTCAAAACTACGCCTGCTGAAATCGCGAACAGTATAGGGAGTCTGTCATTGACTGTCTTGTGTTGTGAACGCGCGGCGCTCATGCAGGTGTGCACGCGCTAATGGCTGATATGCGTGAACAGAGATCTACATTTGCTGACAGACAGTTTGGGCTACTTATCAAAATTATGGGAGATGTCTGCTTGACAATATTTAATTTGATGAACAGTTTTTTAGTCGTATGCCTTACCCAGAATATAAAAATAATTATAAACACCTTTAGATCATTTACTTTAATCATCACTATTGGACTGTGAAGAGACTTTCAACCAGCACAGCAAAACATGTTTCTGAAGACAATCACTCACTGCACCTTAAAGTCGGACACGTCAAGCTGACGCTTAACAACTAGTGCAGATGAAAACCAAACTTCTGATGTGCATGTGCAAAACGTAAACAAAGCAGATTTAGTACCATTATCTCAGTATTTGTCAGTCACAGAGGAGGGATTCACTCTTGCGAATATGTCTGATAATCTGATAATCAGTATTGTTTGCAAATATTTGAGAAATGTAACAAAATTACAGCCGGCTTCTTTGTATTCCTTTTCGACTTAAATAGTTTACTTGCTATGCCACTTCCATTTTTGTTGTCATGTGCTGATTTATTCTTAAATTCAATCAAAGCGCTCTCTTTGGCCAACGCCCGATATGATTCTGCTTGCTGAATCGGGCCAAGAGCTCCGACTTTAACACTAAACCAAAAACTAGAGAGATGCTGATCAACAACGAGACGAACCCCAATGGCCAACCATTGGCTTTGTGTGTCCCAGCCTAAAGGATATCATAAGATATTCTCTAAAACAGTGATAAAACTCACATTTAGAAGATATAAACATCTAAACTTACAGTTTGCCACTGCCGCCTATCTGACATGTCCTGCCTCCTCGCTATTGATACATGCGCTTGAACTCAACTACTCTCATTGTCAGAGCCTTGATGAAAATTAAATGCAAACTGGCAGTTGGGGGAGGGGGTATTTTCCCGCCCTGTCTTTATTTTTCAGTTCAAATTACAGTTCAAATCAATGGTCACTTTCATTAACTGGTTGTTTTTCTTATTCTAACAGCTCATGTTTTGCGCTCTCTATGGTTTTGATTGCTGTAGCATCTTATAATCCAAAAGGTCAGTACTAATGTCTTATGTTTTAATTGTTTAATCATTAAAACGAGGTGCAATACAGAGTTCTTTTATATGCTTGTATCCTGAAAAAAAATATATAATTGAGGACAAAAATATTAGCCCTCCTGTGAAATTTCAATTGTTTTTTAATTATTTCCCAAGTGCAGTTTAAAAGAGAGAAAATTTGGACTGCAGTGTTTTGTTCTGTAGTCAACTGAGGAAAAAATCTTAAGGGACTGATCATATTGACCATAACAGTTTAATATATTCCTGTCAAACTCAAAGAAATAAGACTTTAAAAAAGAAATATAAAAAAAAAAAAAAAAAAAAAAAAATATATATATATATATATATATATATATATATATATATATATATATATATTCTTGCACTCTAAAAAAAACGAAGATAATATATTTAAAAAACAATTAAAAATTTCACAGGAAATAAAGTTTCTGAGCAAAATAGTGATGACTGGCATACAGTTTTGCTATGATTTACAGAACACGTCATCTTGAATTAAAATGTCACTCAGTGTAACAACAGTTTAACAGTAAGTAATGAACACATTGTTTCCTTTTCTTCACAGTGTTATCAGCTCTCATATTCATTGCTGTCTCTATGAATGGGTTTGGAGGAATCTGTCTAACCTTCACTTCACTAACAGTAAGAATACAGTAAATGTCTACATATCTGCACTGCTGGTATGTTTTGCACTAATGAAAGATGTATAAATGTAAAATATTACATTTCTGAAAAGATGCATTAAATGACTCTGAAGAGTGGAGAAATGGCTGCCTCAAGTTCAGCGTAGCATTACAGAAATAAATTGCGCTGTAAAAAGTTGCTGTAAAATTTACGGCATTACTCGCAATTTTGGATGCCAGTAATACTGTAAAGTTTACAAGTGCATTATAAATTAACAATTACAATTGTGCTGTATCTTTTCAGCTCAATTGGTATTGTTAATTTACAGTGTGTTTGTAAATATTACAGAATTACTGGCAATTTTACAGTATTACTGGCAATTATTACAGTATTACAGGCAATTTTTACAGTGTTACTGGCAATTTTTACAAGTGCATCGTAGATTAACAATTACAACTACACTAGTTTTTCAGCACAATTATTATTGTTAATTTACAGTGTGCTTTTGTAAATTTTACAGTATTACTGGCAATTTTTACAAGTGCATCGTAGATTAACAATAACAACGACGCTAGTTTTTCGGCACATTTGTTTTTGTTAATTTACAGTGTGCTTTTGTAAATTTTACAGTATTACTGGCATTTTTTACAGTATTTCTGGGAACTTTTACAATATCTCAATATCAATTACAAACACACTGTAGTTTTACTGCATAACGCCCCATTCACACGTCAACGCTTCCCATTCACTTTGAATGGGTGACGTCAGGCGTTGTCGAACTGCATTGTGGATCCGTCGGCGCCGCTTTAGAGGCGTTGCTCGCTGCAGAAGTTGGGAGTAGCTCAACTTTTCAAGCGCTGACGGAAGCGTCAGCCAATCAGATTGCTGTATGCAAATACACCAGCAAGACAGTGGCCTATTGCTGACTGAATTTCATTGGCAGACGCATCTATGACGATTGCTTCAGCCCCAACTTCGGACACGCCTTCAGTCAAGCGTTGACGCTAAAAAGTTTACAGTGCACTTGTACATTTTGGCATCCAAATTTACAGCCTTTTTTACACTGCACTTTTTACATTATATTAAAAAAGAAATCATTAACTAAACATTTAAAAACTTTTGATTGGTAATTATGTGTAAAACGTATATATTATGCTTAAGTCAGTGTGCATGCTTGATGTGCATGTGTTTGCATGTAAAGCACACTTATTCTTCCTAATGAAGTATGAAACAGCACCAAAATGTGTGTTATTCTGCACATGAAAGCTGCATTAGCGTGACTGCTCTTGCATGTCTTTAGCTTCAGTGCTGCACATTCAGTGCTTTGGCTTCCTCTCGCTCTGCATTTTGGCATGCCGTTCTCAGCCAATCACAGCACAGATCTGTCTTCACGCCCTCACGAGCCCACCTTCTGCAACATTAACACAACTGTCCTTGCTTTCACTCACATGTCTGTTTCCCTCACGTGTGCGCGTCTATCTTTATTTTTACACTGCCAAAAACAAGATCTAGGATCCACTATATACATATATGCTCTATAAATGTATTATTAGAAATGTACATTTTATACTGGGTTGCAACAGATTTAAAAACATCAAGATTTCTTCATTTTTATGCACATCAGGCTTCATTAAGTATATGATAAACATTGTAATATTGTGAAAAATTTTAAGTATATTATAAAATAACTGAATATATGAGCAATTCCAGCATTATGGATGTGACATTTGAAGTAAAAACTCAAATTCACATAGAAAGTATATATTTACATTATATTGAAATATCTGTTTATATTTTCCAAAACAACTAACCACAGAGTAATAAGATCAGAAAAATATCAATCTGTCAACATGTTTTGTACTTAAAATGAGGAAAATAAACATGCGTTATGGATGTAACCAAAAAAGTCTGCGAGTTTGCAGTATATAACATAATGTGTAGAAATTCTGTGAATTAAACTATAAAACCCCCATAAAAGTATGCTAATCAACAGGATAACAGTTGGCTTACTATAGAACAAACATTAATTAAATCAATTTAATTAAATATTTTTGCTCTTTTTTTTTTTTGCATTTTTTTCTTGGTTATGGATGTATCAACCCTGTGTTATGGATGTGACTGATGTGAAATTACCACTCGTGTGACTTTGATAAATCAAATAAAATTTACTAAAAACATTGACAGAGACAATTTTGAGTATGTCTAAAGTAAAATACTTGCGAAATACTTGCGTACACAAAAGAAAATAAAAAAATAGAAACGGTTTTGGTATTTTGTTAAAATAAATGTCTTAATAGAAATAGACATTTTAATCTGGGTTTCAAAATATTTGAAAACATCAAGATTTGTTAACTTCTTATACACATCAGGAATAAATATATGATAAAGGTTTAGGTACACCTGTCCAACTGCTCGTTAATGCAAATTTCTAATCAGACAATTACATGACAGAAACTCAATGCATTTAGGCGTGTAGACATGATCAAGACGATCTGCTGCAGTTCAAACCGAACATCAGAATGGAGAAGAAAGGTGATTTAAGTGAGTTTGAATGTGGCATAGTTGTTGGTGCCAGACAGGCTAGTCTAGGTATTTCAGAAACTGCTGATATACTGGGATATTCACGCACAACCATCTCTAGGGTTTAAAGAGAATGGCCAGAAAAAGATAAATATCCAGTGAGCGGCAGTTCTGTGGGCGCAAATGCCTTATTGATGCCAGAGGTCAGAGGAGAATGGCCAGACTGGTTCCAGCTGTTAGAAAAGCAACAGTAACTGAAATAACCACTCGTTACAACCGAGGTCTGCAGAAGAGCATCTATGAACAAACAAGACTTCCAACCTTGAGGTGGATGGGCTACAGCGGCAGAAGACCACACTGGGTGTCACTTCTTTCAGCTAAGAACAGGAAACTGAGGCTACAATTTGCACAGGCTCACTAAAAAACGGACAATAGAAGATTGGAAAAACTTTGCTGGGTCTCGATTTCTGTTGTGATATTCAGACACAACAATATGAAAGCATGGATCATTTTACCTTGTATCACTGGTTCAGGCCGGTGGTGGTGGTGTAATGGTGTGGGGGATATTTTCTTGCCACACTTTAGGCCCATTAGTACCTATTGAGCATCGTGCCAACATCACAGCCTACCTGAGTATTGCTGACCATGTCCATCCCTTTATGAGCACAGTGTCCCCATCTTCTGATGACTATTTCCAGCAGGATAATGCGCCATGTCATAAAGTGGAGTCATCTCAGACTGGTTTCTTGAACATGACAATGAGTTCACTGTACTCAAATGGCCTCCACAGTCACTAGATCTCAATCCCATAGAGCACCTTTTGGATGTGGTGGATTCGCATCATGGATGTGCAGCCGACAAAACTGCAGCATTAGGGCAGATCCGAAGGCAAAAAGGAGTCCAACCCTGTACTAGTAAGGTGTACCTAATAAAGTGGCCTGTGTGTGTGTGTGTGTGTGTGTGTGTGTGTGTGTGTGTATAAAACCTGTAAATGTATTTGAACATAATTTATTCCTGTGATTTAAGGCTGAATTATAAGCAACATAATTTACCAAAAACAAGTTTAGAATCGATCATATAGAGTTGAAGTCAGAATTATTAGCCCCTCTCTTCTTTTTAAACATTTCCCAAATAGTGTTTAACAGAGCAAGAAAATATTCACAGTATGTCTGATAATATTTTTCAAAATTATTCGCCCCTTTAAGCTATATTTTTTTTTCGATAGTCTACAGAATAAACTATCTGCGTAGTTAAACTAATTCACCTAGTTAAGCCTTTAAATGCCACTTTAAGCTATATAGAAGTGTCTTGAAAAATACCTAGTCAAATATTATTTACTGTCATCATGACAAAGATAAAATAAATCAGAATAAATTAAAGTTATTAGAAATGAGTTATTGAAACTATTATGTTCAGAAATGTGTTGAAAAAATCTGTTAAACAAAGATTGGGGGAAAAATAAAAAGAGGGGCGAATAATTCTGACTTCAACTGTATATGTGCTCTATAAATCTATCGTTAGAAATATGCATTTTATTCTGTATTTTATTTATTCTGAAAAACATTAAGATTTGTTCATTGTTATGCACATCAGGCTTCATTAAGTATATGATAAACACAGTATTATTGTGAAAAATATTGGATTATAAAATAACTGTATATATATTTTAAGATGTGATACAAAGCTAAATAATACACAACATTATTTTGGTTTTCAGTGTCCTTTCAGAAATCATTCAAATATGCGAATTTTCCCATGTTAACATGTTTAACATGTTAAAGTAATATCTCACAATATTTCTGTTGTAATGCATTTGTGATCAAATAAATGCAGCATTGGTGAGCAGAAGAGACTTTTTACAAATATTTCCTTAAAATATAACAATAAAAATAACATCATTCATGCATGCCAACCCAAATTTTATTTAAAAAAAAAGCTTTTTCCAGCAGCACTTTTAAAAGAAAATGTGACCTGCAATCAATTTAATGTATCTGTATTTCATTGCATGTTAAAAGAAAGCGTTCAAGCTTTTTTGTTACCCGTTAACAGTTTGTATCTTACCGGTTATGTGAAACTACACGATTATTATTTGCCATTATTTACTGTTTTGTCTTAAAAAAAAAAAAGCGTTTCTCTTTTAGCTTATCAGCCCGCTGAACTTTCCCACCCTCCTCTTTTTGTTCCAGATTTTTTGGATGTCTGTGATCTTTGGATGTTCTGACTGTCAAATTTCATAGTTCGATGCTGGCACACATACACACACGCCCACACATAAACACACACGCACACACAAACACAAATATACACACGCTTGTCCCGAATTGAACTTAGTTAAAGTTGTGTTCAGTTCATTTGAGCTGCGTGTGTAAACTAATTTGACTAAAACTACTACACAATAAACCCCTCTGTTGTTGAATTAGTGTTAGCCGGAGTGCAGTATGTCAGAATTAAGTTCATGTCAGCTTCCCGAAAGTGTTTCAGTTCAATAACATATATTTATGTGCTAAAATAGAAAGTGTTTGTAAGAGCTGGGAAAGAACTTTTTCTCATTGGCAGTCATTTGTCGTGTAGGTTGAGTTTGTTTGTTTAGTTTGAAGAGGACGATGTGTGTGTGTTGTTGGCACAGGGGGGCAGGAGTATTCATAGCTCATATATCCATAGCTATCATACCTGTGCTGTACCCACACAAATACAATTGCATGCTCAAGAAATTAAATAATTAAATCAATGAATCAATTGACTGCTGATCGATTGATTATGCAGTAAATTTTTGTATAAATATAACGACACGTTGAATTATTGCATTTTTTAAAATAATATTAATATAATTAATATATGCTATTATAATATAAACCAAATATAAATATAATAATATAAATAAAATATCTAACTATTTATTGTGGGGCCGTGTTCGTGTGGATTTCCTCCGGGTACTCCGGTCAATCTAAAGTCATGTGCTATTGTCTATAGTGTATGTGTGAATGAGTGTATGAGGGTTTCCCAGTGATGGATTGCAGCTGGAAGGGCATTTGCAGCGTAAAACATATGCTGGGTAAGTTGGCGGTTCATTCCACTGTGGGGACCCTGGATTAAAAAAAGGGATTAATGAATAAATAAATGAATACTACATTTCCTGATGAAGGGATAAAGGCAGTTTCAAGCCTCAAGCTCCTAATGCTCTCTAGTGGCAGTGGACAGGTATTACAGTTTGAACACATGCTTTATTGTTAGCGTTCATTTGTTCCTCTGTCTTCTTGTATGTTTCTCTCAGTTGCCGAATATGTTTGGAAACGTGCGGTCCACCATTCTTTCGCTCATGATCGGCTCGTATGCCTCCTCCGCGGTCACCTTTCCTGGAGTCAAGGTACAGTCACTGTATAGAAGTGAAGTCATTTACACATGACCATACTCTTCTCCTGCTATTCAGCATTTGACCCTGAATGTTTTCTACCCATCTGTCTCTCTATCTGTTTGTCTGTCTCTGCCTTTCTGTCTGTCTGTCTTTCTATCTGTCTGTCTGTCTCTCTCTGCCTGTCCATTTGTTGGTGTCTCTATCTGTCTGTCTACCTGTACGTCTATCTGTCCGTCTCTATTCTTCTGTCTCATTATCTGTCTGTCCATCTGTCTGTCTCTCTTTCTATTTGTCTGTGCGTTTCTTTCTCTCTATATGATAATTTGTTTCTCTATTTCTGACAAATCTGTCTGATTGTCTCTATATTTCTGTCTGTTCATCTATCTGTCTCTCCGTCTGTCTTGTCTGTCTGCCTGTATATCGATCTGTTGTTTTGTCTGCCTCCACATCATCTGTCTGTCTCACTCTCTCTCTGTCCTGCAGCTAATCTATGATGTCGGCGTGTCGTTCTCTGTGATCTTCTGGCTTTGGGCCGGGTTTGCCTGCCTCGTCTTCCTCAACTGCTTTCTAAACTGGCCTGGAGAATCTTTTCCTGCTCCAGAGGACATCAGATACATGTCAGTAAAATAAAATGCAAGAATCATAAACGCATACACGGACAACATTCTATCAATTATCATATATGAGTATATGACGATTCAAAATGGGTATATCACACTCTACAAGTCAAACATTTGGATCAGTATTTTACTCAGAAGTTTTTTTTAAAAACGCCATAAAAAATAATATTGTAAAATATAATTATTATTTTGGGTGATGCAGTGGCACAGTAGGTAGTGCTGTTGCCTCACAGCAAAAAGGTCGCTGGTTCGAGCCTTGGCTGGGTCAGTTGGCGTTTTTGTGTGGAGTTTGCATGTTCTCCTTGTGTTCGCGTGGGTTTCGTCCAGGTGCTCCGGTTTCCCCCACAGTCCAAAGACATGTGGTATAGGTGAATTGGGTAGGCTAAATTGTCCATAGTGTATGATTGTGTATGGATGTTTCCCAGAGATGGGTTGTAGCTGGAAGGGCATCCGCTGCCTAAAACATGTGCTGGATAAGTTGGTGGTTCATTCCTCTGCGGTGACTGCGGATTATTAAGGGGACTAAGCCAAAAAGAAAATGAATGAATGAATAATTAATATTTGTTCTCTATTTGAATATATTTAAAAATGTTTTTATTTGTGTGATTCCGCATGGTCATGATCAGTTATTATAGATGCTCACAGTTATTAATTGTTCGTAGTATAATCAATGTAAATAAAAAAAACCTGTTTCAAACAATTTTATCTGACAGACTGGCACAAATATGTAGACATCTTCATTCTCACAACGAGTTTCTGAGTTCTCTCACCCTTCTAAAAGAGTTTGAGACTGGTTATGAAGCACTTCACCTCAGATGTTATTTCTTATTCTTGTTTATCTAGTAGATAACTGACCAATAAAAAATATAATAAAATTAAGATACAACGATGTGCTTTTATTTTCTCTGTCTCATGTGCGGCAATGCCCTTAAATAATGTAGCCTTTGACAGCAAGCATCGGTTTTTGTGATTGAAATAAGAATAAGGGATGATGGGGTGGGGTGGTGCTAGATATGAGCGTACCTTTGAATAAAAATCCTGCAGGCGACACCCCCCCTCTCCCTTCATGATTGTGAAGCACTTTGGGTGTATGGCCATACATGAAAAATGCGCTATATAAATACCCACATTACATTACAATACATTACATTACATGTGTCATAAATCTCCTTAGAGTCAAAAATATGAAGTATTGAAATATGAAGCATTACTCATAATAATCAGAAATGTTTTGGGCAAAAAAATCAGCATATTAGATTGATTTCAGAGGGATTTGTGACATCTGGAGCAAAACTTAGCTTTGATACACACACACACACACACACACACACACACACACACACACACACACACACACACACACACACACACACACATACACATAAATAAATAAACAAACAAATAAATAAATAAATAAATAATTCATTCATTCATTCATTCATTTATTTATTCATTTTCTTGTCGGCTTAGTCCCTTTATTAATCCCAGGTCGCCACAGCGGAATGAACCGCCAACCTATCCAGCAAGTTTTTAAGCAGCGGATGCCCTTCCAGCCGCAACCCATCTCTGGGAAACATCCACACACACACTCATACACTACGGACAATTTAGCCTACCCAATTCACATGTACCGCATGTCTTTGGATTGTGGGTGAAACCGGAGCACCCGGAGGAAACCCACGCGAAGGCAGGGAAAACATGCAAACTCCACACAGAAACGCCACTGAGCCGTGGTTTGAACCAGCGACCCAGCGACCTTCTTGCTGTGAGGCGACAGCACTACCTACTGCGCCACTTCCTCACCCTTCTATAAATTATGTATAATGTAAATAAATAAATTACATTATGAAATATTAATATAGACCATTTCATTGTGGTCATGTCATTGGCTCATGAACATTTCCTGCTTGTTATTAAACTATTTAATAACTGTAACAAGAGGTGATGCAATCATAACTTAATGCTAAAACAGCTCTCATCACATTATTGGATTCTCGAAAGCTATGGAAATTAAAAATGTAAAACAGGTACTACATTGGGACCATTGTTTTTGCTTACATGCTTCAAAATGGTCTATAGGGAAAGAAATGAAATCCTCACAATACTGCAGTTAATTTAAAAAGCAAGTCAGTTTTGGTTAGAAACATTTTACAGGCTGTGCATTATAACTCAATATATACAACAACATTCTAAAACCCTGTTGTGGTTTATTTCACAGTACTATGGGGAAGTTAAGAGGGAAAGAGCTGGACCAAAAGATGACCGACACTAATGTGGTACTGAGAGAGCAAGAGGAGCTCAAAAAACTGCCTTCCAGTGATGAAGCTCCCAGTGATGGAGCAGAAGCACAGAGCAAGTCTCTTAAACACAATGTTGACAAACATTTAATCATCTGTAATGATCGTCAATAAAATAATCCTGATGTTATCTCTGTGGGACGCAGGCTCTCCTCCCTTTCGTCGATCCGTCTGCTCTCCTATCTTCCTGTGGAGCATCATCACCATGGCGATGACTCAGCTCCGGATCATTTTTTTCATGGGTGCCATGAACAAGATGTTGGAGTTCCTGGTGACCCACGGGGACCCGAACCGTGAGCATCAGCCAAACGTTTTAATAGTAGATTTTTAAAGGGGTCATATTGTGCTATTTACACTTTCAGCTTTAATGCAGAACATAGCGGTTTGAGCTTGCAAAAGAGTGCCAGTCATTGAGTATGTTTATATAGACACCAATAATCAGACTTTAATACAATTAAAACAATACTCTGATTAGGAGTCGACCATGTAAACAGCTATTTTTGATTATTTATTTTAATTCAATTAAAGACATAATCGAACTAAACGGAAATGGAATTAAAACGTGGAGTATGGCAATTTTGTTGTCATTATTGAAGTAACCGTGCTATAAAGCTATTACCGTCGTGTAGGACTTTTCGCCGCGTTTTTTTTAACAGGATAAACTATACACAAATGGCTGTTTGACACTATTCTACACTATTTGACACTATAAAGAGGTTTTCTTTCCCATAGGGCTTGCAATATCAAATACCATTAAAATTAAAGCTGCAAGCAGCGGTGAAAGGGACCTCGCACCTGGGCTCTTCGCCGCCCGGTGGCCTTAGGATGACAGAGAACAGCGGACAATAATAATTTAAGCTCAATAAATATAAAAAACCTGATCATGTTAGCTATTTGTGTCATTCATACTTCTGTCAGCAGGTGGCGCTATGACTGTGAATGAATACTCACATGTAGATGTCTTTAGTATAGTACTGTAATCAAAGGTGTAGAATCTATATCATCACTAGAACTTTCAGAGAACACCACCCAAATTTGGGGCTGATACAATCTAATTTGTTGGAGGAGTTTGGTACACTGTAAAACATGTCATTTTGTGTTGCCAATAAGTGGCGCTATGACTAAAAAGATATTGGCCTTGTAGATGTCAGAGGAGAATGGCCAGACTGGTTCGAGCTGATAGAAAGGCAACAGTAACTCAAATAACCACTCTTTACAACCGAGGTATGCAGAAGAGCATCTCTGAACACACAACATGTCTAACCTTAAGGCGTATGGGCTATAGCAGCAGAAGACCACACTGGGTGCATCTCCTGTCAGCTAAGAACAGCAAACTAAGGCTACAATTAATAATAATACATTTTATTCAAAGACTTTCTAGCTACTCAAGGACACTGTACAATCAACTAGAGCAATAAAACAAAGAGAAATAATAAAATATACACAGCAATAGTGCAGATAAAATTAAGTATTAAAAGCCATCTTAAATAAGTGGGTTTTAAGCCTTGATTTGAATAGTGTGAGGGAGTCAATGTTTCTGATGGCAGGTGGTAGTGAGTTCCAGAGCTGCGGAGCAGAGCGGCTAAATGCTCTCTTGCCCATAGTTGAAAGATGAGAAGAGGGAACAGACAAGTGGAGGGAGGAAGAAGATCGCAAGGTGCAAATATGGAGGGGCGAGATTGTGGATGGCTTTGAATGCTAACATCAAGATTTTAAAGTCAATTCGAAAATTAACAGGTAACCAATGAAGCTGCTGCAGGACAGGGGTGATGTGATGAGAAGAAGGGGTTCAGGTGATGATAAGGGCAGCTGAGTTCTGGACCAACTGAAGCTTACGGAGAGATTTATGATTGAGACCAAAGAGAAGAGCATTGCAGTAATCTAAACGAGATGTGACAAGGCTATGAACAAGAACAGCAGTGGCATGAGGGGTAAGATAAGGGCGGAGACGGTTAATGTTGCATAGGTAGAAGTAAGCAGACCGGGTGATGTTATTGATGTGAGAATCAAAAGATAAGGTGCTGTCAAGGATGACACCCAGACTCTTAACCTGTTTAGAGGGATAAATGGAACAGTCGTCAATTAAAAGAGAAAAGCTGTCAGTTTTGGAGAGTGGTTGGTTTGGTACCAACCACTGGTTGGTTTGGTTGGTTTGTGGTTGGATTTGGTACCAACAAGCAAAACCTCAGTTTTTAAACTATTTAGATTGAGGAAGTTAAGAGAGAGCCAGGACTTGATTTCTGCTAAGCATACTTTAAGGTATGTACAGTAGGTGGAAAACAAGAAAAGGGTTTGCCAGAGAGATAGAGCTGGGTGTCATCCGCATAGCAGTGAATCTGTATGTTATATTTACAGAGAATATTACCAAGTGGAAGGAGATAGATGATAAAAAGCAGGGGCCCTAAGACTGAGCCCTGGGGAACACCCGAAGAAACTGTAAAATGCTGGGAAGTGAATGATTTGAGTTGAATGAAGTGAGTGCAGCCAGAGAGATAAGATTTAAACCTGTCAAGTGGGGTATTGGTGATGCCAAGTTTGGATGGTCTAGTGATGAGGGTGCTGTGACATTGGACAATAGAAGATTGGAAAAACATTGCTCGGTCTGATGAGTCTTGAGCTCTGCTGCGACATTCAGATGGGAGGGTCAGAATTTGGCATCAACAACATATTAACAGCCTTTTATTAACGGTTCAGGCTGGTGGTGATGGTGTAATGGTGTAGGGGATATTTTTTGTTACACTTTGGGCCCATTAGTACCAATTGAGCATTGTGTCAACGCCACAGTGTGTGCCCATCTTCTGATGCCTACTTTGAGCAGGATAATGCACCATGTCATAAAGCATGAATCATCTCAGACTGGTTTCTTGAACATTACAATGAGTATTCTTAGTCAAATGGCCACCAGAACTCAATGCAATAGAGCACATTTAGGATGTGGTGGAACGGGAGATTGGCATCATGGATGTGCAGCCCACAAATCTGCTGCAACTGCGGGATGCTATCATGTCAATATGGACTAAAATCTCAGAGGAATATTTGCAGTGCCTTGTTGAATCCATGCCATGAAGGATTAAGTTCTAAAGGCAAAAGGGGGTCCTACCCGGCACTAGGAGGTCCAACCTGGTACATATTATACCCAATTTGCACTAGGATGTACCTAATAAAGTGGCCGGTGATTGTAGTTATTCATTGAACATCAGTGAATATTTACTTCTTTTTGTTTCATTGTATGATTAAGATTAAGTGACAGTATCTGGGTTTCCATCACCCTGTGTGATGCGCATCCTGCAGTATCGCATTCAAATAAAGATCCATTAATTCTCATTGTTAAATTAAAGCTCACTTGTGGTTTTGGTCTTGTATTTGCAGATTAAACGTACTGTAGCAAACATTTCAGACACAACCAATCTGCTTTCTCGATTATGCTTGTCTTGTTTACTCTTAGTTACTAGGTTACCAATACTACAGTCAGCCACTTGATAAACACTCACCAAATTCACATGTAGGACTTTTTGTTTTTGTTTTGCTCATTAAGTTAATATAAGGCATAGCTGACTGTATTATCATTTAAAATTCTATCGTTTATATATAAAGAGGCAGGGAAACGCATATCAAAGCAACTCATATTTGCATAAAGCATAATATGACCCTGTAAATGAAATGAACAATAAAAAAGTATAAATGCTGTGTTAAATGTGCTCAGTAATAGATGGATGAATGTAATTAGAACAATCTTACTGCGGTATGCTACAGTATGTTTCTGCTAAAGTGTGTGTTCGTAGGTAGTACACAAGTATTTTAAGCTGAATTAATACAGCATTGTTTTTATTATTGTATCAATTTGTTTTTTTAGCCTCTGAGGCGTTGGTGAAGGAGTCAGAAGAGCAAGGTAAGAAAAAACACGCTATTTTCACCAATTTCATCTATTTTGGTTTTAATTTGTGATGAAAGCTCAAGATTTTTCAGATATTTACTAATGGCTCAAACCAGCACAAACTACTATTTACTGCTTAAAACACTGGATAAATCTTTTAGTACACTCAGTAGACAATGCTACCACGACATGCTATTTTTTCCATGTTAAAAGGAGTGTCATGATCTGCGATGACGAGATGTGAAATTTCTATTTTACAAATGCTTTCTATTTCTACGATGCAACTATGACAAAGATAACCTCAGGTACCGGTTATGTGCGTTATTCAGTGTTAAATGCAGCAGCAGATAGTTTACCTCAGATCTTGAAAATAAAATAACTAGCGGACGGTTTGAAAATGAAAGTCAGAACTGTGATTCAGTGCAGACCAACAACATCAGTCATCCACTAGCCTGTTAATAATGTTGAAGAGGTTTAATATGCATTAATCACATTAAAAGCTTTTCCCATTTCATTGGGAGTGCAGTGGCTGGTGGTATTAAAATGTTTCCGTCATGTTGCATCGCTTTTGCAGACTGTGTTGCTGATTTTAGAAATAGGTGCAGTAGGTGATTGTCTTCAGAAACATTTGTTGTTGTGCTGGTTGAAAGTCTCTTCACATTTCAATAGTAATGATTAAAGTAAATGATCTAAATGTGTTTATATGTATTTTTATATTCCGTGTAAGGCATAAAAAATGTTCATCAATTAAATAGAGTCAGGCCGACATCTCTCATAATTCCGATAAGTAGCTCAAACTGTCTGTCAGCAAATGTAGATTTGAACAACTGCGCAGCCGTTTGTACGCAACTCCACCGACCACTGTTTGTGCATAGACGTGCTGCGTGTTCACTAAAGAGAGAGAGCACGAGCGCGCGATCGGCAAAAACATGCTGAATCAAAACTTTTTAAAAAACTCAATATTGGAGTCACGTTTGCGCACTGGAGAAAGGATGACACAATGGCTGAAGGATTTCTCTTAGACAGGTAATGTTCTGTTTTAAAACTATTTTAGCTTCACGAAAAGCTGATGTAACGTTGGATGTTGTTTCAAATGGGTTATCTCTTCGCAGAAGTGTTGTTCAGCCACTAAAACCTTCTGGTGAAAGATTGATAAGACTATTTTCAGTTTCATAATGAACCTTTTGCATCAATGATGTAGATTTTAATTAGTTTAACAACACAACACAAGTAAATACCGCTATTCGGCCTAGTCTCTCCCTATATTGTTTACCATGCAACTCTTAATATTCGCTCTGTAATAGCATGTCAGTTTGGCTTCGTAATGAGTGTAATTCCTGCACGTCGCCAGACGAGCACTAGTCGCTTTTAACACTTGAGAGAGAGTTCTTTTGCTGTCATCTTTAATGTGTGCGTGCTCCTGTTTCAGGAGGCGGGGCTCTGGACAGCAGGGGAGGGACTGTGATTCAGAGATTTATGCTAAGCTGTTAGCATTGTGGAAGATCACTTACTGCACCTTTAACTATATGTTGTTAACTATATATAAGCAATATGTAAGTTTTTGACTATTCTAAAACAGGAAAATACCATATGTTTGCAGATATTTAAGAAACGTGATACGTGAGCGTACTTGTTTATCTGAAAAAGTCATTTATTCTCCTTAAAAATGTGTTCCGTGTTGTAATGTCTGTGTTTGTTTTGGTCTCTGTCCACTGCCAGTTTACCAAATTACATTTCAACATCCCAGGTTGCCGAAGTGGAAAGCAAAGCATATTTTATTTCAGCTGCCTCAATGTAGAGGGGGGAAAAAACCCTCTCCAATATTTTGAATTTGGACTGCAATACCTAGTTTAACCACTAGGTTTATTCCATACATATTGCACCTTTACACATTAAAGAGCTTGTTTGTGTTGCAGTGAGCCTGTACTCGTCCATCTTCGGCACTCTTCAGCTGCTCTGCCTGCTGTCATGTCCTCTGATCGGATACATCATGGACTGGAGGATGAAGGAGTGTGAAGACGACGTCAGTTCAGCAGATGGAGAAAAGAGGTGAAGGGGTTGAAGGAGAGGAGAAGGGAGAGAAATGTGGAATGGCTTTGATTTTGTCATTAACCTCGTTGTTTTCTTCAGTCCATCTAGGCCTCCAAAGAGGGACAGAAAGATCCAGAAACTGACCAACGCCATCAGAGCTTTCATCTTTACTAACATGCTGCTAGTCACCTTCGGCATCCTTTCCCTCATAGACAATCTACCCATACAGGTTAGACGTCTATTCATCCTTATGTGAACAAAATTGGGTAACACTTTATTTTAAGCTGTTGTTAAATGTGTATCATGTTCTTACTGTAGTAATTACAATCGTTTAATGGATAATTGCATGAAACTAAGGCTCTGTTTACACTATTATGTTTAAGTTTTAAAACGCATAAGTTTTGCTAAGGTTATGCGTCCACATTACCCCGGAGTTTTCGAGCGCCGAAAACAGCTTTTTGAAATTGCTGGAGAGGCTGTTTTCATTTTAAAACACTGCTGCTCCGGGTCAGTGTGGGTGGGGGAAAAGCGAGACATCTGATTGGGTTTTCCTTAATATTAATTAGCCTACACACAGTTCAGTCTTGCATCCTCTCCTTGTAAGTTCAGACTTCGCAAGTTTCATAAGGAAAACAAACTCCCGAGGACACGTCAGGTAAATCTTCACTGGGAACAGTGTACTCTATAGCCTCAATCACATCACCCTGGTTACTAGGAATGCAACAATACAGTTAGCCTACTGTTCAATACATACCTCGGGTTTTTAGCACGGTTTTCGGTTTGGTTCGGTTCTGATGGCTTAACACATGTGTTATTTTTTTGTGGTATTCTAAATGCTTAGGCAATAGGAACAGTAAAAGGTTAAGGAGAGAGAAAAAAAATGATTTATTGCAATACTCCTTTATTGTACTTTAAAGCCAAGAAAAGTACACTAGTTCCTATTGTGTAAAAAAACAACACTGAAATCTCACAGCTGCTGGTAATCCCCATGTACTGTACAAACTGGGGAACACATACATTCCTACATTTTGAAAGTAAACGTGAAGTTAATAAACATAAATCGACAATTTCAAATAAACATATCTGTACTTTAGTAAACATAAATAAACTACCTTAATTATCTCGGTGCTGGAAAAAAGTGCCAAACGGTAGTCTGTAAGTTAAGGCAGATCGAGTGCTTTTATAAGATGACAAAAGCATGCATCTTCATTCACTAAAAACGTCTGCAAATCTTTAGCGATGAACACTCACCTCCACTGCCTTTGTTATTTTTATGTGTCTCTCCGAATCAGTTGGGTATGTTCACTGGAAAAATCAGCGAGGGATTGTTTTTTGGAGGACTGTATTACATTCTCTGCTATGCTGCCTTCAGACAATGATATTGCTAGGTGATGGCTCCGCAGATGTGCAATCATGTTGGAAGTGTTTTCGGTTGAGTACGCTTTATGTGTAAAACAATGCTTGCGCGTTTTTTCTTTCATTGGCATTATACTCAACAACAAAACTGAAATGTGCTCACACTATCGACTTTCAAATCTGCAGTGAGAAATCCAGCGCTTCCTCGTACTGTTGACTTACTACACCGCCACTTGCCATATTAAAGTGTGGAATAATGGTTAAGCGCACCCTAACTTTAGAGCATGGTGATTGATTATCTACTTGGTGCCAGTTTCCTCATCTCACCTCGTAGACTTACAGGCACACACAGTCTATTTGGAGAAATATAAAATGCACACAAATTATTTAAACGTAAAACGAAAAAAAAATAAATTCACAAGCGAGTATAGAACCGTGGATGTCATACGGACTGGTTCAATATTATATTGAGAATCATGGCATCCCTACTGGCTACGTTGTTTCACCATCTTAACAATAAAATGAAAACAAGATATAAGGAACTATTTCATTTTGATATTAGCAACTTAACAGACGCCAAACATGTTGAGGCTTCGTTTAGCTGCATATTTATATATTTTCATAACAAAACGGAGCCCAGAACATTACTGCCTCCTTTCATTTTCAGTAAAAATACGAAACATACCCTGTCTCTTTTGCTGAATATCAGTTTTAATAATCAATAATCATAAAAAAGTTTATACATTATAGGAAATAAATGTAAGCAATCAGCCAAATGTGCAGAATCAGTGTATGTGATTATATTAATTAATATATTATCTTTGCCCTCAACCAAAACACGTCACCTGAGAACTAGTAATAGATTCAAAAGACCAAAGTCAGGCAATATGTCATTACATATAGACAAGATGAATTCAATATCTTGTTTAACAAATATAGTGAGATTAGATCCAGCGGAAGATCCTTGATAAACCGTCTGACGTGCACAGCTCTCATCGCTGCAGTGCATGCCAGAATGTATGTGTGGTCACGTGATGTGCGTTTTCAGAGGTATAGTGTGGACGGAGAGTTGTTTAGAAACGCTGGGTCAAACGCTAGTGTGGATGCTGATCGTTTTCATTGTAAAACGCAGTTTTAAGACTAAAACGTATTATTGTAAACGTGGCCTAAGCCTAGACCTTACCCTCATCCCAACCCTAACCTTATTAAGTATATGTACACTTATTAATATCACTATTAAGTTAATAGTTCGACTGTAACAAGAACACCTTAAAATGAAGTATGACCCAAAATTGTAACCAAATGTATATATTTTATGTAATTCCAGCTGCAGAGTGTAATTCAAATGATCAAATGTTAAATAATCACAAAACACGTAACGCTCACACTTAAAGTATGTAAATAAGAACCCATGTTTTGATACTTTAATTGAAATATTTGGTGATTTGACTTTGACTAGTTAGTATTTTTTGATGTATCAAAACCTTCTGATCATTCAATTAAATATGTCAAAGTTTTGCACTGATACTTAAATAGCATCATGCCATTTGATCAACTTTTATCAATTATTTTAAGAACTTAGCTATATTATTTTTTCTTTTCATCAACCAATTGTATTTGTATTGCTTAAGGTGATATTAACCAAACTTCTTATCCTGAGTGTGATATGCTCTGCATAATAATAAAGCACTTTTGCAGAAGTAGATGAAGCTGCTAGAAATGCAAAGGCCTGATTGTCTAAAATTAACTTGAGCTCTGCAGCTAAACTTCCCGTGAGCAGAGATGGGTTAAAAAATGAACACAGCATATTTGCAAGTTAATATTTTAGCAAAATGAGAAAAAGAGGATGTATGTATGGGTGCGGCCAACAAAGGACTTGAGAATGATTGACAAGTGACGAATTCCACTAAACTTCACCTGTTAATATCAGCGGCGTATAAAAGCAAGAGTCAGGAAATGAAAGTTGCGCAGCCCCTGAATTTAAATCTTGCATTGCATTAGGGACTGCCAGAGATCTGTGAATCGAATTATTCATTTGTGTCCAAGAAATTACTAATATTTTTGACATTGAAGAAAACTCTCTCCTGACCATTTTTATTGAACACGCATGAAATTGGCTAGACATTCCAACACTATGACTTCTTGCCCCAGCTATGTTGTTGCAGTAACATTATAATAATAATAAACCTTAATAAATAATAAATCTTCATTAGTTTCTCAATGTTATTATGCTGCAACTGAACTATAAGAATGGTTATTTATCTATTATATGCATTTCTCTTTTTCTCTTTCTCTCTCAGGTGGTGTCGTTCATTCTTCACACTGCAGTTCGGGGTTTCATTCACTCCTGCTGCGGTGGCCTTTATGCTGCTGTGTGAGTTTTACTCAGCAAGATAAACCTGACTTTCATTATATCATTTCAATTCCCAGACAAAAAGCATTGAGGAATAAAGCATACATGAAGAAAGTTAATATACTCAAGCTCCACTAACTTTTGAAAAAGGTGTTAGTAATTGAATATCTGTCCTATCTGCTGATTGTTTTCCATCGTCAAACTGGTTATTTTTGTATTTAGGTACCCAACCAATCACTTTGGCACTCTTACGGGTCTGCAGTCCATGATCAGTGCTGTGTTTGCCCTCCTCCAACAACCACTTTTCATGTTGATGTTGGGACCATTAAAGGGGGATCCTTACTGGGTGAGTCAAGTCATTTTTATTTCTATAGCGCTTAATTCTATGGTCTGTTGAATGTTTTGATTCTAATTGGCTGGAATGTGCGCAGTAGTTCATTTCATGATTTGTTAAAATTCTTAATTCTGATTGGCTGAAATGTGCGCTACAGATTTTATTCCATGGTTTGTTAAAATTCTTGATTCTGATTGGCTGAAATGTGTGCTACAGATTAGTTCATTCCATGGTTTGTTGAAATTCTTGATTCTGATTGGCTGAAATGTGCGCTACAGATTAGTTCATTCCATGGTTTGTTGAAATTCTAGATTCTGATTGGCTGAAATGTGCGCTACAGATTAGTTCATTCCATGGTTTGTTGAAATTCTAGATTCTGATTGGCTGGAATGTGCGCTACAGATTAGTTCATTCCATGGTTTGTTGAAATTCTAGATTCTGATTGGCTGGAATGTGCGCTACAGATTAGTTCATTCCATGGTTTGTTGAAATTCTTGATTCTGATTGGCTGAAATGTGCGCTACAGATTAGTTCATTCCATGGTTTGTTGAAATTCTTGATTCTGATTGGCTGAAATGTGCGCTACAGATTAGTTCATTCCATGGTTTGTTGAAATTCTAGATTCTGATTGGCTGAAATGTGCGCTACAGATTAGTTCATTCCATGGTTTGTTAAAATTCTTAATTCTGATTGGCTGGAATGTGCGCTACAGATTAGTTCATTCCATGGTTTGTTGAAATTCTTGATTCTGATTGGCTGAAATGTGCGCTACAGAATAGTTCATTCCATGGTTTGTTGAAATTCTTGATTCTGATTGGCTGGAATGTGCGCTACAGTTTAGTTCATTCCATGGTTTGTTGAAATTCTTGATTCTGATTGGCTGAAATGTGCGCTACAGATTAGTTCATTCCATGGTTTGTTGAATTTCTTGATTATGATTGGCTGGAATGTGCGCAATAGTTCTAGTTAGTTCAGTGATGATTCAGTTCAGTTCAATACGAATGCTGTGGTTGAAGGAAGTGAGTTACTGTAACACACCAGTCATGCATGTGCACAATTGATATTTATATTTAAATAGAGTACGGTTTAAAACTTGGAACTTTGCCTGAATCAACAGATCAACTTGGGCCTGCTTCTGTTCTCATTGGTTGGATTCCTGCTGCCAGGATACCTTTTCTATCATCGCAGACATCTAATACAAGAAAAAGCAGCACGCGACGGTCAGTCTCTGAGCCTCAACCAAACCAATGATTCCTCAAAACATCAGGGGACCAACGGGGACATCTGAGGTGGAACATTTATGAGTGTGATGTATGTGAATTATGGATTTATAGATTTATGACATAGATTTATGACAGTTCCATATGGAAATATAGCCTTCCTGTTCAGCCACCACAGAGAAAAAGTGTAAAAAAAAAAAAAAAACAGCGAATATGCAATTCAAATCATTCAAGGCTGTGTGACTGGACAGGATGTATTTTCAAGGCTTTTGTTGGTGCACCAAACCCTATGCTTTACGATACACCTCCTGACAAAAGTCTTGCCGTCAATCCCAGTAGAAAGAGCAACAAATAATAATTTGACTTCTAGTTAAAGTGGCAGAAGGTACATTTTTCTAATGAATCATTTGTTGAACTGCATCCCAATCATCACAAATACAGCAGAAGACCTATTTGAACCCGCATGGACCCAAGATTCAGACATGTTTGGTGAAGGAAAAATCATGGTATGGGGTTACATTCAGTATGGGGGCGTGCGAGCGATCTGCAGAGTGGATGGCAATATCAACAGTCTGAGGTATCAAGACATTTGTGCTGCCCATTACATTACAAACCACAAGAGAGGGCAAATTCTTCAGCAGGATAGCGCTCATACTTCAGCCTCCACATTAAAGTTCCTGAAAGCAAATAAGGTCAAGATGCTCCAGGATTGGCCAGCCTAGTCACCAGACTTAAAAATTATTGAGCATGTCTGAGGTAAGATGGAGGAGGCATTGAAGATGAATTCAAAGAATCTGGATGAACTCTGGGAGTCCTGCAAGTACGCTTTCATTGCCATTCCAGATGACTTTATTAATCAGTGATTTGAGTCATTGCAGAGATGTATGGATGCAGTCCTCCAAGTTCATGTGAGTTATACACAATATTCATAATTTTTCCACTGCACCATGACTTTATATTCTATACTGCACATTATTTCTGTTAAGTGAAAAGACTTTTGTCTATGCAAAGTCAGACCTTACTGTCCTAATTAAATAAATAAAAATCAAAGAATGATCATATTTTATTTTGGTAAAACAAGTGTGATCTAGAGGCCTTTGCCTTTCATATAAGCCACTTCTAATGCCAAATGATCAACTAGAAGTCAAGATATTATTTGTTGTTCCTAAAATTTGGATAGACAACAAGACTTTTGTCAGGTAGAGTCATTTGGATGTGGAAACAGCATTTTTTTCATTATTGTTGAATTAACAATTTGAAATGTAATGATAGGAAAATAGGTAGCGGTTAAAAAAAAGAATCACAAAACTTTCTTCAAGAACAACCTACGAGGCGGGAAGCGTTTTGTGAAGGTCAGTATGAAATCAAAATAAGCTCTACGTTCAGTTCATAGTATTATTGCACATCTTTCATCAGTGCATTTTATTATACCAAAGACGTTTGTGTTCATAAGTCCAAAAACAATTGGCTGAAAACGTATATTTTACCATGAATCGTTCATCATTATGTATGTGCGGGTCACAGACATACTCAAATTCTCTAATATGAATAGTCCCAATATGAACATTTTTAAATGTTTGTTATTTCGTGGCAAGCAGGGAATGTAATGTTTCCATCAGGGCTCAGGGCAGGTAAATGTATCGCCACATTACCTTCACATGTATCAACCTGTGGTCTTTCCTTTGTATGTTTTTAATAGTGGTTTTGCAATTCCTCGCTCAAACCAAACGGACAATCAGCTTTGTAGGACCATTTGGTAAATACAGATTTTTGCACTGTATTCCTTGTTTCAGAAATACTGTTCTGTATGTTACAGGACTATAATCATGATCTCAACCTTTTTAATGATTGTAGTGATTTTTCAACACAACGGTGCTTTGCATTCTGTGCTTGATTCTGTAAATATGCCTGAAAGAGAAATGTAATAAATCAAAAGATTTTGTCACAGATTAGCCAGTTTCTCAGCTGATTGTTTTATTTGTAAAAACAAAAAACAAAAAAATGTTTAAAAAAGCTGAATGAAAAATGTTACATTTTTCATTGAACTCATAAATAGACACTGAGGCACTTACAAATATAACGCTTTACCAGATCATCTGGTAATTAATACATTACGTAATCAATACACACACACACACACACACACACAAACCTGGCATCTGATTCTTACTGTAACATCAATTGTGGGACATCCGGTAAAAAGCCCAATTGTCCAGCTTGTGCTTCACTGTAACACTTTCCTCTTGTTTTTCAGTTTTATCTCAAACTGCTGGTGCTGGGCTGAGCTCCGGTCATGCCTGGGTGATCAGGGCTGTGGCGATTCTGAAAATAGAGAAAAATAGAGAATTTTTATATACAATTTTATTATTTTTATTATCACGTGTATTATTCAGTTCACACAAAAACACAGTTCACACTTCTATTAATTTTTTTTTTAAATGTTGGAGACTTTTTTTTCTTTGTTAGTCGAAAATTAATGATGAATGAAATTAAATAAATTAAAAATTTGCTTAAAAAAATTGCTAAAATCCAAGTCGTTACAAAAAAATGCAAATCAAGCGCTACCATCTCTTGAGTGTCACTTTAATTTAGTTTATGCTTTTTATAATAATAATTTCTTACATTTGTATTGCGCTTTTCTGGACACTCAATGCACTTTACACATTGGGGAAATCTCATCCACCACCAGTGTGCAGCATCCACATTGATGACACGACAGCAGTCATATTGCGCCTGACCGCACAGCACACACCAGCTGATTGCTGGAAAGGAGACAAAGTGATGAAGCCAATTATGACATGGGGATGGTTAGGAGGTCGTGATGGACAGAGGCCAGTAGGCAAATTTGGCCAGGATGCCGGGGTTAAACCCCTACTCTTTTTCGAAGGACATTCAGAAGTTTTCAATGACCACAGAGAGTAAGGACCTCAGTTTCATGTCTCATTCGGAAGACGGCGCTCACTGAGCAGAGTAGAGTCCTCATCAATATACAGAGGTGTTAGGACCCACACAGACCACAGGTTAAGCGCCCCCTGCTGGTCGCACTAACACTGATTCCAGCAGCAACCTAGCTTTCCCATGTGGTCTCCCATCCAGATACTGGCCAGGCACGGCCCTGCTTCGCTTCAGTGGGCAACTGTGTGAGAGTAGCAGAGAACTAGCTGCCAGCAAACTCTCAAAAGTGCTGTGAGACATTAAAAATCATATTTTAATGTTCTACTAAAGACAAAATATCCATACATACTACAAAAAGTAGACCTTGGATAGCATGAGAATGAGCAGGAACTACCGGGATCAATTGGTCGCTTGCATCTCAGTCACTTAAGTGCCCAAATTTAACCCTTAAGCAGCAAAATGAGTAAGAAACGGATGTCTTTGGAAAGTTTCTTTGCTAAGGAGAAAAGGCCCAGTGAACGACCAACGAACTGCCAAGAAATAGATCCGCAACCCATTTGTCAACAAATCAGGTGAATCAACTGAAAAGTGCTGCAGGAGAACGCAAATGATAGCGGCCTTTCAGGGGCCATTCGTATATCGGGTCGGTTTGTGCAAATTTATTTCCAATGGAGGTGCGCGGCTTGCACGTGCAAACGGAGTACCGCACTGCAAGTCACGTGATAAGAACTGACCGATCGATCAACCTCAGCTTGGTATGGAATAAACACATTTCAGTAGACTAATCCTTTCACACAAACACAGAACACCCAAACACTGCAGTGCTTTGTAATTTTCTCCATAAATGAAACTTGTATCAGAATGACAGCAATATTTTGTCAGCTTGTCATACTCTGGGAAAACGGTTGATGGTCGTATAGCAACCTACGAACCACCATGGTAAAACTGTTAAGCGTTGACCAGTCGGCGGTGATAAGAAAGTTGCTCTGGCATTTCTAATAATTTTATAAAATATTTTAATCAACGACTACTCAAACAATCTTAAAATCTTTTTCATTGTATTTTTTATTTAAGCTGTGCAATATTTGAACATTGATTTTGAATACACAAAGTTAAAATTGTTATGTACATAATATTAGCATGTGACACTAGCTATGCTTCCATCCAAAAATGCGTATTAACTTTATGTGCAAAACTGAACAATCACATAAGAGATGCGCGAATGAAAGCAGCATTTCCATCCAACAAGTCAAAGAGAACAATTTTGTCACTTCCTGATTAACTGGCGCCAAATATCAACAGTAAAAACGGAATCTGCTGCTGTAGGAGAGGTTGCGTGAGGCTTTTATTTATTTAATAAATGACTTGCACCTCAGAAGGCAATCCTGACACACAGTAAATGCGTGGTGTCGTTTGAAAGAATGAAACGCGGAGCAGACACTCTTGACAGTTCTGGAGGTCATTAATAATATAATAACACTAATACTGAAATATCAGTTTTAGTATGACCAAAACAACAATTCAGATGTTTTACAGTGTGCTCAGCCTGCTGGTTTGTCCATTCACACACATTTTTATCGTCACCTGATCTCTTATAACAACATTTTTGTTCGGTAAAAGTGTTTCCATTGTAGTTTATGCGCATATTTTCTTATTGAAGAAAATGTTTATCCTACTCAGACATGCACATTAGTTTTTTTTATGCACATTTTCAAAACTTATGCACATCTTGGTGTTTCCATCAACGATTTTTTTTTAATGCGCATATCCAAAATGCGCATAAAAGTAGGTGGATTGAAACAGCTACTGAAGACTGGAGTTATAAAAAATATAAATCAAACTGTATGCAAACTGTATATTTTAAATCAGAATATTTGTAATCATTACTTTCTTTACTGTATGTGGAGTCTTTAGATCTAAACATCTAAAAAGTAATGTTAAAATAATTCCCATTTGTAATGTTTTTTTCGGCGTATAATATAACAAGTGTATAATAACTGCAAATAACCTTCTTCTTTTTCTTATCTTTCTTCTTTTTCTTTCTGTCCGGGTCATCGTCCTTCTTTTTCTTCTTCTTCTTATGGTCTGAATCTGATGGAGTTTCTATGGTAAAGACGGGAGACTGGGTCAGAATCAGAATGCAAGATAGCACACGTTCCTCTGTTTGTGTGTCTGTAAGGGGCCGTCACCTGGTGGTAAGGGGTCCTGAGGTCGATGGTGTTTGTGCTTGTGTTTGTTCTTCTTCTTAGGCGGCTGAATGTGCATCAGTCTGTATTGCTCTGGTAACTTCAGCAAGACAGACATAGAGTCAGATAAAACATACACAAAAAAATCCCAGCAGATTGTGTAGGTCAGAATACACTCAATATCCCTCAAAACACTTATTAAGGAAATAGATCAATTTGATTGACTGACGCATGTATTACACAAACTAACATTACCAAAAAAGTTGACTCCTTGATCGTCCATATATTATTTGCACCCTGCGTAAAAACTAGGGGTGTACGCATCACGGTTAATCCTAGATTCTTATGGATCACAACCCACATTTCGGAACACAGGTGACCCGTGGATTAATAAATTTTTTAAATTGTAGATTAATCCTAAATTTGTAACTATTGCAGAGAGATCGCCTCTCACGTCATTCAAATCACATGTATGAAAGCAATTACACTTTCCTGTAAAATATAATGATGACAGAAGAAGTTGTTGTAGATTATTTGGGATGTGGTGGGTTTCTTAGGTTATTAAAGGTGTTTTCTGTCACTACTAGTTTAGCCTGTATTAATGCATTCGATGTAAGCTGCACGAATAATCATTGAAAAGTTTGGGATCTCAAAACCCCCGCAACCTGAACTTTAAATGATGGTGGTTTGCATATGTTTATTAATCCTTCGACTCGCTGAATTCAAAACTGCGTTTGAAAAATGCAAAGATCAAAAATGAGATTGAGTCTTTAGTCTTTGAGTTAGTTATGTAGTTACAAACAGTCAAATGACACAGAAATACTGGTAGAACAGTTTATAGTTTATATCAGTGGTTCTCAAACTGTGGTACTCCTTCTAGTGGTACGTGGAGGAATTAAATATGTCATATGTACATGCTACATATATTTAAAAATCTATCAAAAATGATTTTATATATGAATATGATGACATATAGCCTATATTTATGAGGTCCAGGCAACATTTCCTGGTGTTGATATATAGGCTACTACGTGTTAATACTTTACATTGAAGTTTTTTACCTTTTAAAAACAGTAACCTATCATTTTTAATGTTTACAAGCACATTTTAATTTAAATGTTGATGTTTTTAGTTTGTTTTCATTATTTTTATTTTTTAATTTTTTAATACAGTGTTAATATTCAAACTATAACGTTTAAAGTGGCTGACAAAATTAATGGGAATTAAAACAATAAAATAGTAGGAATAAATCTGCCGCGTTTTGTAAATGTACAGAGCTGTAGCTGCTTTACTGGGCCTACTACGCTACTGCGTGGTACTTGATGAAAAGAGTTTGAGAACAACTGGTTTAGATAAAACCACTGATGTTTATGGTAAAGATTAAAATCACCGTCATGTGCTCAGAAATTAAAGTTGTATGCAGCAATTACATTATTTAACCAATAGGTGGCCATCAAAAATATGCCTTTGAATTATTCTTCACAAGTAAATACATCTAGCAATGAAATATGACGTTTTATGTGTGAATAACTGAATCATTTATTGAAAATTAGAAATGTATTGAAAATGAGTACAAATTATAATGTTAGATTGATATATTTAGCTTTATCAGAAACAGTAGTAGTAACTGAATTTTTCACAGTACTGAATATTTTACTATAAATTTTTATTCAGCTGATTTGATTCATTTTTATTTGTAATAAAGTTACAAGTTCTAAGATCTGTTTGTTAAAACCAAACTTGTCCTGCAGTACTGTTTTGTAATGAATAAAAAGCTAATTAAATTTGTTTCCTCCCTTTTGCTGACCCGAAAAATGGTCCGATCCGTGACTAAAAAAACAGTGATCATAATTATTATGATTAATAATAATTATGATTAAATAATCATAATTATTTATGATGATGTGATCCGAACCGTAAGATATGTGATCAATTACACCACTAGTGAAAACTATGAAACTCGTTCAATAAGATTTTCTACATCTTTACATTCTGACAGACGGTCAGAGTAATCCAATATAGGCAATGAATCAAAACTGGGCATCAAAACATGGTAGTGTAAATGAGGCCTAAATGCCTTTCTCTGTCTCTCTGTCAAACAAATGCACTTACAGGGCCAGTGTGTAACCTGAAGCCGGTGAGCATGGCTCCGGTCAGAGGACTGAAAGAGTTGTTGCACACAGGAGGCTTCTCGATGAGAGAGCGCAGAGAACTGTTGTCCTGAATGCCTGGGCTGTCTATCATACCTGGAGCACAGGAGAGTCAAAAACATCGTCGTAACCCTCACCTAGTGTTATGATACATTACGTACACTACAGTTACAAAACTGCTCAAAGATCTGAAAAGGAAGACAAGAATACGCACCAGGAAGCTCAGGAAGAAAGTTGCTGAGTTTCTCCTTCACCTTCTTCCCACAGAACTTGTTGTACGCGTGCTCCAGGTTGTAGTGCGTGATGAGATTAGTGTGTCCCGTCAGCTCATTTTCCACTGTGAAGATGATAGGAGGGGGTTAATGAAGGTAATAAACAACATTGAAAACCATAAACAGCTCTTAATTCTTAATTACTACTTAATTCACTGCTATACAAATAGGGCCATAAACAGAAGCAGCAGCAAGTTTAAAATGTCTGAACTGCCTCCAAATTCTGAGAGAAGAACAAACAACTTGGTTTGTAGTATACTTAGAGGTGCGACTGGACAAAAGGGGTACACACTAAGGCCAACAGTGAAGATGTAGAGCAAGACTGTGCTATATATATATATATATATATATATATATATATATATATATATATATATATATATATATATATATATATGTACATTTAATGTTGACACTAATTCACATTTTACCAGTTCAAAATGGCTAAGAACTCTTGATCTGGATCATAGTATTTTTCCAGGAGCAGAAAAAGTCAAGTGGTGCTCGCTGCAGAGCCATTTGGGCGAGCTGAGCTCCAGCGAGGGGGAGCTTGAGCTCCACCTTTTTTGCACTTCTTCTACGAGTGATGTCACTGGGGGTAGGGTTAGGGGTGGGATTGGTGTACGCATTAAAATAGCTTACAGGAGGCAGAGCGAGAGCTCATGCTCCCCCTCGCTGGAGCTCAGCTCTGCTCAAATGGCTCTGCAGCGAGCACCACTTGACTTTTTCTGCTCCTGGAAAAATACTATGATCCAGATCAAGAGTTCTTAGCCATTTTGAACTGGTAAAATGTGAATTAGTGTCAACATTAAATGTACATATATATATATATATATATATATATATATATATATATATATATATATATATATATATATATATATATATATAGCACAGTCTTGCTCTACATCTTCACTGTTGGCCTTAGTGTGTACCCCTTTTGTCCAGTCGCACCTCTAAGTATACTACAAACCAAGTTGTTTGTTCTTCTCTCAGAATTTGGAGGCAGTTCAGACATTTTAAACTTGCTGCTGCTTCTGTTTATGGCCCTATTTGTAATGCTCATCTATTTCAACATTAGAGACTTCTTATGGTTAATGTAAAAAAAGAGGCCTCTGACATTTTTTGATTTATTTACTCAGAGTTTTTGCTAGTTTTTCTGTTCTTGGAGAGAAATTTAACATTCCAAAGTCTAATTTGTTTTTTGTTTTTGTTTAGCTATGTAATTTTGTCTGTTCCCATTGACAATTTCATTTCCTAACCTGTCAGAGGCTTCTTTTTAAGAGAGATGCTTAATTCAGAGTCATAGCTCTATATCTATGCATGGGCCAGTGCAAGTTTCTGACGGTGTGATAACCTTGGATAAAATGTCACAGCTTCATGATTTCCCGGTATTGTGGTTACTGCTCTAAAATAAGTTCTTTTTAAATGTCTGGGTAAAAACTTTTTCCCCATTGAACACAATTTATTTTATTTTAAGAAACATTTATAATATTTTGGAACAGTAAACATGTCAGGCTAAATAGTTCTTTGCTGTCTTTGTTAGTTTCAAAAAACGAGATTTAAACAAACCTTGGGAATGGTATAACAGATAATTTTAGCGATATTAATACCTTGACTTTTCTACCCTCAATGGCTACTGAGGGTTTTTGAATGTTCTCGTTCACCCTTAGTTGTTTTAAAAAAGAGAAAATTGTAGTATTTTT